>NW_021940535.1:27006725-27470679 GCF_001715985.3 Manacus vitellinus
TGCGGGATGCATAATTTGATATGCAGTTTTCACTGACTGTTGTGGGAACTCTTCTTTTTGACTGCTGTGGTAATATTTGTCTTAGCCAATGATAATGGGCACTGTTATATATTTTAAATGTTATATTAGGCCACAACTTCTTGTGTAGTGTAATCTTCAGAGGAATCATTGATTCATATGTCACATAGTCATCTATTATTTAATTAATTCTTTAAAATTAAGTATAATTTAAAAATAATGGTGGCTTATACGCTGCAGCAATAAAGAATAAAATGGCAAGGATGTTTTTCTGTATCTGTAAGAAAGTCTTCGCTCCCATAAAAATGAAAGCACACTGTAAGGTTTTTTTCTCTTTCTACTATTTCATGGCCTGCCAAAGACTTAAGGAAACCCCTTACTAAAAAATCTCCATCATAAAAATTAAATTTTTCACTTGACTGGACATCAATATGGCAAGCCCAAACCAAAGTGCAGCCAGACAAATACCTTCACTTTTTTGGTCTTTGATAATGTTTAAGTCCAATTCACTGTCTTGCTTCTGATGCAATGAAAATAGAACACTTTTAACATAAAGTTTCTAAAACTACTGATAAATGATTTTTTTACTCACAAGGAAGGAAACAAGGGTTATATTTTTAGTCTTTAGTCATGGGAGAATGGACTTGTGTGTTTTGTTTTTTTTTTCATTTAAACTGACTTGCATTATTGGCAATAAAGCTGATTTTTCTTTTAAAGTGTTTACAAAATTGCTCTTCCAATTTTCAAATTTTCTCAATAGGCTCCAAGCCACCAACGAAAACAAATTGTTGCTCTTGCTGCAGTCAGTCCACTTTCACTGTGATTTAATTATAAATTTTTGAGTGTTAGTATTGTCTAAATATTTCCCTAATTTTGTTCCCTCAAGGGGAGACTCAGTCTAATGACTTTATGCTGCGGGGAATTTAGTCCCATGCACTTACAGTTTAATGCTTTTGTTGGTATACAGGTAATTCTCTTTTCAGAGACAGGAGCACTTTCTCTGTCATGAAAACTTGAATCAAATTCAAGTTATTCAGTATTTTCGTTTATTTAGAAGTGAGGAGTAGGAGTCCGTGTATTAAAAACACTGACACATTTTGATTTATTTTTCCAGTTTACCAACAGTTAGGCTTATTCAGTGTTGTTTGGTTAATGTTCCCAAATGTTAATTGATTAATGCATTAACAAGTGATTAACTACTTACTGAAACATTTTTAGTTGTTTTTGGCTGTATATTTTGTTCTTCATTGGAACTGTCTACTAATTTCAGGATCTACCTACCTATTTATCAACATGGATACATCTCCTGATGAAATAATCTTTTCTTCCCTGTTCTCACATTTAAGGTTCTGTTTTCCTCTGGTTTCTTCATCTATGCTACTCCTGAAAGACAGGGAAATCTCTTTGCAGTTAAATAAAGCATCTATGACCCAAAGAGGGTATGTTTTTGTCTGCAATTTTCTTCAGTATTTCTTACTGTCTATCTTTAAATCCCACTTGGAAATGACTTACTCACAGGCGAGGTGCCCAAGACGGAAGTTTACGGTTCCAGTTTAGTGACTAGTGTACTAAAAACATAAGCTCTTAAGTGCTAAAATGCTGTAATAACATATTCTTAATACATTTATTGCTTCTCACCTCCATTGACGCATAGAAAGAATCTTTTTCCTCCGTGCTTTTTTCTTAATTCCCTCACAGCCCAGTCATGGGTAGCATATAGACCCTACTTTTTAATGCAGAATCTCCTACCTATTTAAACATTAATACTGGCAGAGGCACCACCGTAAAGGGTGTGTGTCAGGCCTTTATCTATCTAGGTTTTTAGGAAGGTGGTAACATGTAAGAAAGTGACAGTTTATATCAGGAATAAAAGTCTGTACATTTACCAATTTTAATTGTAATCTTCACTGATTTTTCATGTTGCCTGTGAGACTTTCTGCAACTCTTTTTTCTTTCAGCTACTGGGACAGTGCAATGAACTGCAATACTAGATGGTTCTGGAGAATTCAGCACAGAGAAAGACATTAGTCAAGCAGGCCAGCAGATTCTCAACTTCCAAAACTTATTAGATCATTGAGAATTTCCTGTGCAAATATTGAATATTAAGAAACCATTTGGGCAGCTGCATGTTGACTACTTTTTATAATATATACAAGTAATATTACTTCATTGAAGATAGATTGACACTATGTCCTTTCCCACTGAATTTGACTTTTTGTATTGTTGCTTTAGGAATTATTCTTTTTATTCATAGGTAGCTAATTGTGTTATAGTCCCAGCTGGGGCCATTTTCAGAGCACTAGTAAAATGTAAATACTGACAGTTTGGTTCTTTAAGTCTGCCCTCTGTGCTGCAGTGTTGTGTTTTTCTGATTTGGGGCTAAGCCTATATCAAAAAATATCTGATCCAGCTAAAGCTGTTTTACTGTTTAAAAGAAATTTACGCAGGATTTATTCCACAAACTCACCAGAAACTTCATTTTTAAAAGCAAAAAAAATATTTTTATCTGGTAAAAATATAGTCTTCAATATTAAATTTTGATTCAATATTAAATTTACAGGTCAGAAGACTACATTCTGAGAAGTGCTAGATGTTCTGTTTTCATTTTTTTCAGAGAGAGATCAATGATGCAAGTTGACAGGGTGAGGAATAATCTGTCTGTTGAGAACTATGAATATTCAGAGTAAGCCTGATGATAAGGAGAGAATAAAGCATGTGGTTCAGTGCCTCTAATATGATTTGGCACTGAAGTCTCAAATTAAAATGCATGAAATGAGAGATAACTATTTTTTGGCAAATTCTCTGTGTTTTTTGTTACCGTATCTTCAATAAGTGTTTTAGCTATTAAATTTGTAATCTCAAGTGACTACCGATGCACTTAGTATATTAAAATAACCACGACTGACAAACATCTATGTTGTATTTTTTAACTAAAGTAGGTAAGCATGCATATTAAACCACCTCGGTGTAGTCAATTGCCTTACTTTAGGATTCAGTTAAGGATAGCAATATTGAGCCCACAGTTGCAGGTGGGAAGGTGATTGTGCATGAAATGGGGACATGGAACCTAGAAGTCTCAGGACTTGATTTTGTTCATCTAGCTCCCTCACTCAAAGATCTCTTCAGAATGTGGAAGAAGGTAATATATGGAATAATTTTAGAACTAAAATATATAAATAAACAGACTACCGAGAGATATTTTGGAATCTCCCTCACTGAAGATATTGAAGAACTATCTGGATGCAATCCTCTGTAACACACTCTAGGATGACCCTGCTTGAGCAGGGAGGTTGGACCAGATGACCCGCTGTGGTCCCATCCAACCTTAACCATTCTGTGATACTGTAATCTATTAAGATCAGAAATCCAAAATGCCATCCACACAACTACAGTTACTAATCCGACTTAACACTAAGAAAGTTCAGGGAAAAAAACTCAAATGAAAGAAAAACATAATTTAGAATATAATTTAGAAACTGATAGATATTGCCTTTTGGCCAAAGCAAGGTATATCCAATTCATTTTGTAGGCTTCCCTGATCATTTGGGCAAAAGAAATGTTGCAGATTTAACAGCAGTCATTCTTACCGCTGATCAAAGATCAAGCTGATTGAATAGCCTGGTAGACTGTGAAATGAAATTGGGAAAACTGATTAAACATGAAGTAATGGAGACAGGTTTTCAGATGACAAAAATAGGTTGCCATGTTCCTGTTATATAAAAAATCCCACAAAAACAGCAACAACAAAAAAACACCAAATGAACCAAATAAACAACCAACCAAGCCAAAAGAATAACCTCTGGAAAACAACTTTTGGCTCCAGAAGGGAAGCATGCTAAAGCCATCTAGTAGAGACCAGCAATTGTAAAAGGTTACCTTAGTGCGTATCTCTCAAAGTTTCCCTTTCCAAGCCTCTTTACTTGATTCAAATATGGAGCTATCTTCTGAAAATGCAACAGAGGAGGAAATACTTGCTTTTTATGCAATACCCTTGGATTGTGACATTGAAGAAACAAAGCCTACCTTTCTATATGTCCCTAACCTCACGGATCTTGAACATAGAGATCCTGTAGCAAAAGAGCTGCCCTAGTCATAGGGCAAGATTGAGTGAAGTTTTTTCTTTGCTGCTGTTGAAGCTAAGAGGCAGTCCAGAAAGGCATACAAACTTATTTGGTTTAGTGGTAAAGCAAAAAATTTCCTCTCTAATCCAGTGTTCCTCACTGAACTAAAATTTCAGGCCAAGGGTTCTTCTGGTTTGTGATATTTGTGGGGAGGTTATTGATTTTTTTTCTCCCTATCCCATCCTGACTCTAAAGTGAAATGCAAAAACATTTTGCTCCACAGCATGATCAGAAATCCAAACTGCATTAGAAGCAAACTTGCTTCGCCTTTTGTGTTCTTGGAGAACAGAAGCTCATCTTTGACTGAAAAAAAAAGGTTACTTTTATTAAGAATACATCAAAAACTGGAAAATAAGAAACTCTGGGATGTGAAAAATATAAAAGCCTGCAAGTACAGCTTAGAATTCAAGACTATTTCTTATGAAAGTCTTTAGCCTCTAGCCTTTTGCATTCAAAATTGGTATTGAGACTCTGATGTTGTTTTAACAGGTCAGGAGTTGTTCTCTTACAAATGCCAGGGGAAGGAAAAGGATATAAGTTGCCATTATCATAAGTTGCATTTGTCAAATATTTACCAGCAATGTATTTCGTGTCTCAGAGGTATTAGTGAGTCATGTTTGAGTCATCTGAATGAAAATTTAGGTGAATAAGGCTGGTTCTCCATTGACACTGGCCAGTGATGATGTAAAAGGAAACTCCATATCTAAACTTCCTTTATGATTTTCTCTTTGTAACATGACACCAGGATTATTTTTTTAATTTTTTTGTGAGTCGTCTTGCTGCTTAGAGAGAAGTGGTTTATCATTAATGAAATTGATGAGGGCTTTTAAACATACATGGATGTTAAATAATCCTTTTACTGTTTCTAATTGAATTTTATATTTTTGCCTTTCAAATGTCTTGCATAAAAATATTGCATGCCAAATAAACTGGAAAATTTCACATCAAGACAGAGTCACGGAAGAGATTTATCACATTAAGGCTTATATTGTCCAACCTGTATATGAATCACAGAATCATTTAGGTTAGAAAACACCTCTAAGATCATCAAGTCCAACTTCTGACTGATCAACACCTTGTGCCAGGTAGACCTATGTGGCACTAAGTGTCACATCCAGTCATTTCTTGAACACCACCAGGGCGTGGAGAATCCATTACCTTCCATTAGAATGGGCAGTCCATTCTAATGCTTAAAACCCATTTCCATGAAGAAATTCCTCTTGATGTATTGTCTGAATGTCCCCTGGTGCAGCTTGGGGCTCCATCCTCTTGTCCTGTTGCTAGCTGTCTGGGAGAAGAGGCCAATGCCCACCTTGCTACAACCTCCTTTCAGATAGTTGTAGAGAGCAATAAGGTCTCCCCTGAGACTCCTTTTCTCTTGGCTAAGCAACCCCAGCTCCCTCAGCTGCTCCTCACAGACCCATCACCAGCTTTGTTGCCCTTCTCTGGACTCACTCAAGCATGTCAATATCTTTCTTGAAGTTAAGGGCCCAGAACTGGACACAGTACTCAAGGTATGGCCTCACCAGTGTTGAGTACAGGGGGACAATCCCTCCCCTGGTCCTGCTGGCCACACTATTTTTGATCCTAGCCATTGGCCTTCTTGGCCACCTCAGCACACTGCTGGTTCATGTTTAGCCAGCTGATGATGCTAGACAATTAGGCTTCACACTTCTTTTTATGGTTTTATATTGAATTAATAAATCACTTAATACAGTACCTACCCCTATGCATGTTGGTTTATTTTCCTTTTTGGAGTCAGTCCCTCCACTGTTCCAGTGGAGCTAAGTGGTGGTAAATTCAGATTAGCAAGAATGTTATTCTGTGAGTCTATGGTTCTGAAGGGTTTTTTTTTTTTGTGTAGCAGAAATAACAACAAACAAAAGAAACTCCACACAAAACCAATACCAAGAAAGAAAAAACAGGCCTCTTCCTTTAGTTAAGATGCACATCACTGTCTGGTGCCAGGAATGGTCTGCTTTTAATGCTGCCAATGAGGTTCTCAAAAAGCTAATGCTTGACAAGTTCTTACTAGTGGGAAATTTCTTGGATGGGTGCCTATTTTGTTGAAAGGTCTACGAAGTTTAGGATTGCTATAGAAGGCAAACACAATTCCCTCTAAAACTTACACTGTTACCAATGCATATCACATCCCCGTTACTGTATTCCTTTTAACAAAATCTATCACAGAGAGTTTCACAAAACAAAACTTTTCTTTTCATAGGGCATTAACTGTGTATTGAGGGGAGTAGATGGTGTGATTCAGGAGATGATCTATCTAGAAGGTTTCTGTTTGAAGGTAAAGACATTTTAAAAGACAATTGAACCAAGATAACTCTTAGAAGTAGTAAAGTTTTTCTGGTTTTTAAACTTTAATTGGTATAAATATGTATTTAAAATAATTTGTCTGGGATATAATAGACTATTATACAAGGCCTTTAAATCATGATTAAACATGATTAATGCTATTGCAGCTCACTTAATATGAGGCAGGCTAAAGAAGTGAAATAGTGGAGTCTGTTATATAAATTACAAAGTCATCCAAAACACTACGGGGTCAGAATTTATGTCTGGAAAGCAGAAAGACACCACATTAAAGTTCACGTAATCTTAAAGAGTTTTGAAAATCAAGCAGCTTCTCCTTCTTGATTATGATTTGAGGTTCTGCATGGCTCTGTATCCTTGCAGGGTTTGCTTTATCTAGCCTATATTCCTGCAAAAAAAGAGAACACAGGCACCACACACAGTGTTTTCTATACAGAAAATTTGCTTGATGCGTGAAAGGAGAGAAGAGCTGAAGTCTCTAAAGGCTAATACAGAAAGGCATATATGGAGTCTGGAGGAACTAGACACCTGTGCTAGGCTGAGAATGGCATTGAGTAATCCCATGATCAGTAAATATGTTGTGCTCTTAAAAATCAATTATCCTCTTCTTTCTATGATCCTAGCACTGTTCATTTCTTTTTTTCCTCAGTTTGTCCTTTAATTATCTATAATTTTTATCCAATGACATTTTGACCTTGAGATTAACTCAGTTAGTTAGAGCGTGGTGCTAATAACACAAAGGTTGTGGGTTCAATCCCTACATAGGCTATTCACTTAAGAGTTGGACTCAATGATCCTTGTGGGTCCCTTCCAACTCAGAATATTTCGTGAAACTTTTTTTGTCATTATTATTTTCTCTCATAGATTTCCTGTATCATCATAAAAGTTGTATCTTGCTCTATTCTAGGCTTTTCCTGTGTTCTACTCCTTTCTCTATAAGAGAAGTATCAGTGCACACCCTGCTGTAAACATTTTCCAAAACCTACAGTCAAAATTTCTGATGAGTCCTGCACCTGCTTTCTATGGGAACACCAAACTTGAAGTTGTGTGTAGCATGGAAGTAGCTTTGACATTCCCAGGTTCACTGGAGTTTCTCACTGGTATATCTCCAGTCTGTCATGTGTTTTGCTTTGGTCTGACAAGACAACACAACCCATTCTACCTATTTCTTCAAATCCTACCTGGACATACCAGGTAGAACTCTAGAGCTGCATGTTTGCAATACTTTGTGTATGGTTGTTTCTCCATTGATACTGGATAAAGGGGGATGAATATAATTCACAAAGAATTGATTCTGTAGTGATTTGTCCATTTGGGATAAAATAATAGCAAAAAAAGCCATATGCATATGAAAGCCTAAAACTGAACTTAACATGACAAGCATTAGCTTAGCATTGCTCATCAGTTATATCACAGCTAATATATGTACACTTCACATAAATGATGTATTGAGAGGGTCAGCATCTGCACCCACTGAAATTTTTTGGACTAAAATATACTCAGCCAAACTTGTGAATTTCTAAATTCTTATTTCAAATCCCAGATACTTTAGGGATTTGCTAATAAATTTGTGCATGTATGTATAGATGTACATATTAAATGTTATAGAAAATAGTATTTCCCTGGCTATACTTTTTTCATTTGCCATCTCCATTTACACTTCTTTCCTTCTTCATTGTTATAGCTCATTTAACTTTCTTCTCTTTTTACTTCCTTCTTGCTTTTCTTCCTCTTCCATTACCTGAACCAGTATGAATTTATGGATCTGTTCAGTGTAAGTAACATAAATCACATAAATTAGAGCCACAGATTTCTTTTGTATTTCAGCATTAAGTATAAGTAATTTTTATCAGTTACATAATATCCTAAACAGAAAGCTATTAATTTGAAAATTTGGAAGAACCCAGTACCATATTGTTATAAGTCTGAAATTCATATTGGGATTGTACAGCAATATGTTCAGACATCTGCACAGGCAAATGCTTCATAAACTCTAAAGTACTAAAAAAATATACATTACCATGACTCACACTTAGTCAGATAAATAAGAAGCCAATAATGGAAACATAAGGAAAACAAGACGTATACAGAAATAAAATTTCAGGGTGAAAGTTACAGTATGCATTTGAATCACTTATATGGCAAATTTAATGGGATTAAAGTTTAATCCATATTCTTCTTGGAAATGTAACACATCGATATACACGATGCCAAAGTCAGTTATAAAAAAATGTTTTGAATAGAGCACCAAACAGAAATTGGTATTGAAGGATTAGAAAGGATTAGGAACTAGCCTAAATGAAATAACACTGAGGTATTTTCTAGTCCACTTTTAAATTCCTTTTGAAACAACACTTTTAAGAGTTTAGAATCCAACCAAACTGTAGTAAAGGTTTATTGAAAGTGTTGGAATGCATTAGGCAGAGTCAACATTTTGTTTACAGGTCCAGACACATTTTTTGGACTATAAAAGTCATTGGAAGGAAGTGCAAATCTTCAAGTGAAAACTGTTACAAAAGTAGAATTCTACTTTATTTATTAAATCTTGTGACTTAACTGAATTTCTGGACTTTCCTGGGAGATCATTTATTTTATGTATTTTTGGTTAGACTATAAGGCCAGATCCAATAAGTATGCAAGAAAGTAGAGTATCTCAGCAAGAAATAGTAACATTGAGGCTTTTGTGACTAAATTAGTAAAACATAAAAGGTTTGCTTAATTATATTTTCTTTTTAATAGCCTCAAAAGAGTATCAAACATTTTTATTCACATTAAGTTTTCTAAAGTGACGAAAATTATAATTCTGAATTGCAGTTTATTGCCTACTGTTTTCTTTGCTTAACTCTTCTTTTCATCATCCTATTTCCATTCGCCAAAGTTCTTGCATTCATCTTTCTCTCTCCTCTGGAGTGATTCTTTCTCTGAAATTTCAAAGAGCTGAATAAGAAAGGGTGAAGTATCTGTATTGTGAGAACAATATTTGTCAGAAAGCCTGAGACATGCTAAAGAGCCCTTACTGTGACAGAAGCATTTTTCAGTGCTGGGTGACACAGCACAGAGACATCAACAGGAGTTCTGTTGGCAGCAAAATGAATTAAGCATGGTTCCTAAAAAACCTATCTCTTAGTTGAATTCTCTCACACTTAATATATTGAAAACTGGCATTATAGGGTATCTGCCTCTCTTCCTGCCCTTGGTCCACAGAGTTTTCATATTCTGTCTTTCTGTTTTCTAATGAGAATTAAGGTCAGTGGGAGGCATTAGTGAGTATTTCCTCTAACCAACCATGAATTTCGCAAATCTTTTACAGATACAATACTATTAGGGTTTGCAATTCTCTGGAAAATTGATGGAAATCAAACCATATACTCAGCTGGGAGTAAAAGAAAAACCTATAATATATTTATGCTTTACTATACAAACCTCACTTTCTTAGGAAACTGGGCTAAATATGTTTCTGTTTGCACGTTTTATGCTAAAATTCATGCGCTATAGAGGTCAGGCAACAGTATGCTGCTAACAGCAAGCTGTGGACTGAGCTGTAGACAAAACGAATGAGGTGAATAGGGGCCACAGTTTTAATAAAAGTTCCTTAGCTACATTTTTCTGCCTGCAGGCAGCTATAGACATTCTTCCCCTATTGACAAATTGTCTGACACTTTTCAGATATAAAATGATTCTGCTTTGAGGTTAGTGTCATACTCCTCAGGCCAGCTGTGGAGTCCAGCTGAGGGTTTTTTCCAGTTCTGTAATACCCTTTTATTTTATCAGTGCTTTTTTGGAATTAATCTTCTGAAAGTAAAGATATTTCACTGCTATTGATGGCATTGTGGGGGGCGAGGAGGGAAAGAAAAGCATTCAGCATGAAGGCAAGGTTCCACTGATGGAGCACAAAGGAAGGTTTCAGTCCCCCCAGCTCTATCCCTGTAGATGCTCACAAGCTTTTAACACTTCAACCAGATTAACAATGTGCAGCCTTGTTGAGTGTATACACAGAAGCAGCTCCTTGACTAAGCTTATTGAAGGCAGAAAGATGGCAGCAACTCTACCCTTAATTTCTCTTAAAGCTTTGGAGTCTGAGGAAGCGCAGTTAAGGAATGCCTTCATATCCTTTTCAAATAAAACAGGATTCACATTCCACTTTTTATGGTCAGAAACAGGGGATTGATGATTTTAGCTAGGAAGCTGAGAAAGTGCCTGGAAAATCTTCAGTGGGTGATCTGGGCGTCAAACCAGTACACTGTCAGTGCTTCAGGAGTTCAGACAAAAAAACATCATAAGTATTTTGGACACATCATTAATAGGATGTTGGAACTGGAGAAATCTAGTTACTGCCATCAGAGAAGGGCAGAGAGACTGATAAAAAAAAGTGCATAGTGGTGGTGGAGAACAGGCATGAAGGTAAAAAGCTGACAGAAAACATTTGTAAGTTGTGTTGACATGGAGGAAAATAGGATGGAAAGGGAGCATAAACCAGGCCTGTGTCATTTTAACAGGCTCTCAGATCCTAGATTTTGTGAATAAAAGGGCAGAAAATGAGGTTTGCTACATGATAGTTTTCAGAATTGCTATAACTGGCTTGAATTATGCAGTTACCTCTTTTTATCTGTGTAGATTATAAATATATTTTGATGTGAAAGCAATGATTTCCATGGTCTGAGTTTTAATACCTCTGTGCTTTACTTGTTGATGAAAAAGCAGGGAGATGGAGTGGTAGGACCCAGTCTGGTCTGTGAGAAGCAAGATTTGTGTTTTATTCTCTGTAGAACTGTGGGTAGGTCATAAAGAAGTCCACAAAGCAACCCAGGGGTTTAGAGCCTACAGGCATAAAAACTAATTTGACTCCAAGGGTCTTTATCTAGACTGAGATACCGCAGAATTGATTGTTTCAATTATAATTTCTAACCCACACGCATATCTATATATACATCACAAATAAAGCAAACAAAATCACTAGTTATTAACAGCTGCAGATATTTCTGTTCTCATAACAGAAGCCATTTAAGTTCATACCCTCTGACTTTAAAGCCTTTTTCATGTAGGTAATTTTATTGTTTTCACATGAATTTCTTTGAGGGTGTTCATATTCTGCAAAATACGTTTTTAGCTATTTGGGTATACAGCTAGACCCTAGTATTTAGATTCTTAGCTGAGAAAAACTTCAGTATGTCTAGGTTTTGTACATGGTTTCTTGCTGTGACTTTTGAGTGATGTATAAAATATTATGACTTACATCAAGTCTTCTGAGCCTTTGTTTTCCATTCATCTGCTCTATGTTTCAGCTTTCTACAGTTCTAAGAGATGTCTTTTATTGTTAACGCAATTACAGTGCTTTGAATGGAATATTTGTTCAATAGAACATACAGAAGGTATTGTTTTTGAAAAAAAATCTAGTGTATGTTTTTGAAGAATGTCAGAATTGTGCTAATTTCTATTAACTTCATCTTTATATTCCAGCATACCACCGAAAATAACCAACTCATACCTGTTTTCAGCCTCTAGGTTATTCAGTTCTCATAATGTAAAGATTCATCTGGCATTGCTAATTTATTTTCTTACCTGGAAATTCCAGCATAAGGAAATTTAGTAAGAATTTAGCTGGATTAAGTGTCTCATTTCATTAGCATGTCTGGGTTAAGAGTACAGTTACTAAAACTGGTTACCTAAAATGGTGATTTTTAAAATAAACAAATTTGAAAACCTCACCCTATGCTTACAACCTAGGAAAGAATAAAAAAAAAAGGCAGTAGTGGTCTTAAGGCAGCAAAAACCTAATTATGTTACCCAGATAGCTAGCAGCTGTTTCTTTTTTTTCATGCTAGTATGCTAAGCATACTAGTTCAATAGTTCAGAATACCCCTAAGATGTGGATATTGTGAAACAAGCCTGTTGGTTGCAAGAGGAAGGCAGGGGCAAGTACTTTCTTTTGGGAGTTCACTAGTCCACATATATTTCTTTTTCTTTTTTCAAAACAACAGGTTTTGATAATTGTAATTAATATACTAGTATGTTAGAACAAATTCTTTTTTTTTCAGTTCAGTTTCTTTCAAAGGCTGCAACAGAACACAGCTATTACTAAAACTCCAAAAGTGCTTTCTACTTTTATTTTTAAGAAGAAGTCCTCTAATATTAATAGATTTGTGGTTTCCTTTAAATACAGTTATGAGTTTATTACTGTAACTTAAGCTTGTAAGAAGTGGAATCCTTTTTGAATGACTGTGGTAGCATATATAATTCCTGCAGGGAAAATGGATGTGCTTCAAGGTTTTTATCAGGATGTAGGAGGAAAAAACCCAACAGTAGCTGCACAAGCCTAGAAAGAGTTTCTGGAAGAGAAAACTAATAGGATTTAGCCTGTACTGGACATCCTGTAGAGATTCATGACAGATAGAAAGAAAGAGACATTATCAAAAGAGTATTTTACATTTTTAGGAAATATTATATAAACTTCTGTTAAATTAGAAATGAAAAATGTCACAACACCTTTTTCTAGTTGGTCTTGAGACTAAAGATTTTTATATTTCCAGTTCCACTAACTGTGCATTCCTAAGTAATTCTACATAACTTCAATATCATGATACAAGAGTGACACACCCATAGATACACCATTTGTGCTTTAAATAAGTTAGCAGGAGTCTTAGGTTGTAGGGATTGTATTTTACGTATTTTCTGAGTAGCTTCAAGATTAAACTTAGAGATCTGCATGAGTAAATAAGCCATAAATCCTGAAAGAAAGTAGAAAATTATGTTCATGCAATACTAATGTCTCTCAGCTCTGCCATATATGAATTTGCCAGGCTAAACTTGCTTACTCTATGAAATTTGATAAGACTGCAGCCTACTGTGGTTTGGTTACAGGCTGAGACTTTGCATCAGGAGACACACAAAGAAGTGTGATAAGTAGCAACAAATTCAAGTAGCACTGGCATATTACCACTCCTTCAGCAGGCAAGAAATAGCATAAATGTAACATTTCTAACTATGTGTATGTTCTTTATTATGTAAAGAACATACAGTCAGAGCAACTTCTGTGGGATATAATTTAGGAAAGCCTCAGGGAAGAAAAAATTCTTTCACAATATCTAAGGGAATTGATATTCTGTAGCAGACCAGACAAATAGTAGTCATATAAGCTACTTAATTAGAAAGAGTTTTGGTTTAACTGCTCTCTCGTTTACAATTAGGTGTGTTAATTCAATGGCTAAAGGTCAGGAATTACTCACTGTGTCCCAGAAGCCTATCCAGGAAATGGTCATCAGCTCAAATCAGAGATGTTAATATGCAATTAAAGGTCACAGTAGCTTTTGCTGAATGAAATTAGCTGTTCCCTAGATGAACTTTTTCTGAAGGGATGGCTGCTTAGCTGAGGTGAATATGCCTTCAAAGGAACATTCTAGGTAAGCATCTGCTTTTCAGAGGAGCCAAAGGCTGTCGTGAGACAGGTTTTGTACCTACTTGAGATATTTTAAAGTGTTTTTCACGTTACCTGGATAGAGATGAATCTAAAAAAGAAAAAAAAGTGAGTAAATTTACTATTGTGGTCCACGATGCTGAGCAGTTGAAAGAAGGTAAACTTTATATAAATCAAAATTAAATGTAAACAAAGGTAAGCATGCTTACCCTAAGCTGTAGCTTGTAGGTCTGTTTCCAGAGTATTTCACACTGATATTCTGCAAATTACTTTCCTGTTATTTCGACTTCCTGTTTTACCTAGTCGATACCACAGCTGTTGAAAATACACAGAATTACCTTATCACTTGCTTCTGCTTGAGCAGAAATACATGCATGGGCAGTCTTAAGCTGATTATGTTCTTTTAGGCAGCTTGTTCAAATTTTTTGTGACTCTTTTTCTGAGGTCTTAAAATCATTCTACAGCAAGTCTTAAGCCTTTCCTAGCATGGTGTTGACTGCAAAGAAAAGGGACTTTTCTATTCTATTAACCAAAACATTGAGTGATGATGAAATTCTTGTCACTATTGAATATTGTCTGTAAAAATATTGAGCAGAATGAAAGTCAGAACATATCTGTAAGATATTTGATTCAACAAAGCTTTTCAGCTTAAAAATGAATGTGATAACTACCAAGATTAGTTACTCAACCAGTTATCATCAATTAAATTCATCCAGACTAGACAGCATGTTCCTAAATACATAGATGCATCTTCAAAACAGAGATTACAATCAATTCAAATACAGCCATGGGGAGGAGAGTTCTCCGAAATCTCAATGATTAAGCATAGTTTAGTAAATAGACTGCTAATCAAGCTGTAGTAATTTTCTGTGTGTATAGACTATGAGCCTGTCATCATCTTCTGTAAATGAGTCATTTTACTTTCAGTTTGGTGAAGGCAAGGTAGCACACATAAGCAGTCAGAAATGGTGTTTCTGAACCTTCAGTTCTACTATAAATTTTTTTTTTAAATACTGTTATGTTCATCCCTATTTAACTTTACCTTTGTCTTCTAGTTAACAATCATGGTTGAAAATCATTTGGAAGTTCACTCAATTCAAAGGACACCTGTACGACCGAAATGTTTGTGTTGCTGTTGCAGCTTATCACAAACATGTGTCTGACTTACATGCATATAGTGAAAACTCTAGTTTTACACTTCAGATGTGCTAGTGTCACAATCTCTGCATGAAAATGCATGCTGTCATCAGAAATGTTACTTTGATATCAAGAACAGTCTTCAGGGCAGAACTCAATTACATTATTCCTTTTCAAAAGACTTGTCCTTCCATATTGCAGTTCTGCATCTAAAAATGTCATAAATTATCATGTTGTTCCATACATTGCAAAGCACACAAAGATGTTAAGTTACTGACTTTCGTTACATTTTCCAGGATCTAAAGGTAGTTCCCTCCAGCAGATTAGACTTGGACTGTTCTGACCATCTGTTCCATTCCACCAGCATCCTTCAGCACTCACTAGATGGCTGTGTATACTTATGTATGCTTCCTTGTAAAGTTTAGGAGTATGGTAGTAATCCACTCACTATCAGAGGTGGTCTAGGAGTAGAGTGTATTCCCATATATGGTTTGTTTACTTCCTCATCTGGGTCATCTTGCTTTAAGTTTGGCTAAAGTGAGCCTTGAGTTAATTTAGCTAGATTCATTTGCTATAAAAACATGTCTATCTCTCTGCACTGAGTTTTGCAATGTTTCCTCAGTCAACCTCGAATATCCTCTATCAAACACAATTGAATATGCTGGCTTCTCGGCAGGAGTATCCTATTTGCATATTCATTGTTTGGCAGAGAAAAATAGCTAATTATAGCTTATTGTTTTCCGGTATATCTACTGTGACGGTTTTATCAGCACAGTCGTGAGGAGGAACACAAAATGAGGCAGTCTTCGAACAAACACACAACCTCTCAAAACCAAACCGATGAGTTTCTAAACTGCATTCTGAGAGAGCCCTTAGTTAATGCATATGTCTGGATTGTGCTCTCGAGTTAGTGCAACTCAACGCTGGTTGGAACCATGCTTGTTAACCCAGCAGCTGAAGCCTTGTCATACTCAAGAAGTGCAAAAGACAAATGCATTTCATTATTTACAGTACTGGCTACTTAAAAAGCAACCACCAGATACTCCAAAATAGGAAATTACTTCAAGTAACTTACAGTTAAAACATGACATTTCAGTTCCCTTCTGAATTTTTATTTTAACCAGGGAAATATGCTTTTTCTTGTTGTATATATATGAACCTTTTTTTCTTTTTTTCTTTCATAAGTTTTTACATGAAGTCATATATTGCAACAATGTATTCCACTTACAAATGTAGGTGAGGGGGAATGAGTATTTCTCATTTTTGTTTCTTTTAAGCACCCATTCCTGTTTTATACAACAGTAAAAGACAATTTTCAGTCTTTGTACAATTTTATCTATCTTCTGTTATGCATCATCTTTCTACAATAAACAGTCAAACTTTATGTAATACTCTCTTCATGAGAAAGGATTTTTTTCACTTTTATTAAATAATTGTAGTCTAGGTGGAATATTTTTTAGGATATTTGTTGACAGTTAAACCATACAACTATGCTATGCAGGTGGACTCAATATTACACCATTGACTAAAACATCATATTAACCTCTGCTTTATTTCCTACTCCTCATCTTGCATCTTAGTATCTATCTTGTCCTCATGTTCACAGTAGGATACTAAGTTGAGTTTTGGGTCTAAATACCTGCATCACTCACAGTGGAGTAATTGTTTTTAAGATATTTAGCTCTGGTCCTGCATACTTGACTTTGAATATCCTGCCCCAAATACTACTTGCCATCATTCTGCCCAATTACCTAGTCAGGCTCAGGCCCTCTATAGATTCTTGATTTTATTTGATTTTTTAACTGGCTCTTTGATTTTCTGTTGGCTTGACTAAGTAATTGTATAATCATTAGATGAATTTCCTAACGTTAATATTTTTCTTCATTCTGAAACTTCTGCATAATTAGAAGGGCACAAAAATTCTTGAGAAAAATAGGACAACTTAGCTCTTTTAACTATATTAATTTATGATGACTCACTGTTATTTTACACAGCCCAGACTTCTGTCTCTGATTGCAGCAGTGAGTAGGATTGCTTATGCATTGGTTCCCAATATGAGACACTTTCACCAGTTCATTCATATTCTACTTCCTCAACTTCCATATTGTCAGAAATATTGTTTCTGTCCTGGACATTAGTAGGCTGAGAGAGGACAAAGGCTAACTATCTTCTGAAGTACATGGGGAGGAAGAGTGAAATCTTAACCCAAATTTCTATTTGTATGAACGTGAATAAAACGTTGAAACCTTAAAATGATAAAAATGCTAGGTTTGAGTTTATTAAAATAAATAAATAATTTTCTATATGTATAGCAAAGAAAACATACTCTGAGATAGCTGAAGCCATAGAAAGTCATTAGGAAATAAAAAAGGGACAAACTTTAAATCTAGTTCCACTTGTGTTTATGCGTGCATCACAATGAGCATGATTAAGGCTGGAGTTGGAGGTGAAGCTCTAGTGTGTGATGCGCTGGAGTATAATTGAAAGGATTGAGTGATGGGTTAGAATCATTGCTTGCAGCAGGAAAAGCAGTGTGATTTGCATGTGTGTTCATACTTCAAGCTTTAATAAAACAGTAGGGAAACACCGTAGATGTTCTTGAGTACGCTGCATACAAATTTTCAGTAGGAAATATATGCTTGACTGTCATTCTGAATGCTGATAGATTAGACTGAACAAAAGGATCTGGCTCTGTGTAGAAGATGATTCTTCAGGTTTCTATTTTGTCATATGCTGCTTGTCAGTCCTGTCTCCAGTTTCTTAAGCTTCCCCAACACAGTGTGTTTTATCAGCATGAGCTCTTGTTAGGATGATCTTTACAGTCTGAGATACCTGTTCTGAACTCTCATGTTGTTTGTATGAGTTCTTGGCAGTGTATCCTTTGATTTATAGGGAAGGAACCATCATCACAGTTAAAGAACTGGTGCTGGACTCTGAAGCAGTTTGTCTTCCTGTACTTGAGTATTAGTTACTCAGATCTTTCATTTGGTTTAGAAACAGTAAAGATAGTGAGCACTAAAGGCAGTATAGCACAAATAAAACTAATCCAAAAGTACTAGGGCTGCAAGGAACTGATGTTTGTCAATGTTA
This sequence comes from Manacus vitellinus, assembly GCF_001715985.3. Lineage (NCBI taxonomy): Eukaryota > Metazoa > Chordata > Aves > Passeriformes > Pipridae > Manacus > Manacus vitellinus. Next base: position 27,024,828 of record NW_021940535.1, read on the forward strand.
TTTTATTGCATCCCAGCAGCAAAAATGTTAGTTTAGAATAAATTCCTCACTTCAGATATGGGTACTAAATTAAACATAAGCAGTGGGAAAAGTCTAGTAATCCTGTTATTAAGCAGCAATACCAGTAATGAAAATACTTTAGTGGATACCTAAGAGCAATTAGTCACTTTAAGAGACCTGGAACATTCTGCTTTAAACCTACAGTTAGCAGAAGCAGCGGGATATATTGTGTAAGATTCCCATAGACTCATCTTTTTCCCTACAAGTTTTCTATCTACTATCTACTTCCTCTGTAGTTATCTCTAGTTCAACTTCCAACTAGAGAATTCCCTCTTATTATGTACATAACTAAATGTAAAAAAGAGATGTTGAATTCAAGTACAAGCTAGCTGATTGGTGTCAGAGACCTCTGGAAGGTAACACAGGGATTTGAAGACACCTGTGTATCTTCACTGAGCTTCAGGAAGAGATAATGTCTTTTAAAAACTACATGTAAGTCAGTCACATTTATCATGCAATGTTGTGGACAGAAGTTCACTACAAGGAACAATCTAAATCAGGTTATATAACTAACATATAAAAGTAGTAGTGCATTAGCTGTGAATTTTAAAGAAGCTATATTGACTTTGTAAATATTGTTTCTTATAGTGTGATATTTGGGAAACTGCTGAGAGATGCTGATCAGCTCTCTTATCAACAACAGTTGTGCAGACTATCGTATGTGAACTATTTTGCCATGGGTTAGTAAGGAGTTTCTCTAAAATAAATTAATTCTAGCTGTTCTATATATGTCCTCACTGTTGAAATAAAGCACAGTACAGTAAGTATTTTATTTTTTATTCATGTGTTTTGCAGTGAGCAAGAAGACAAGAGCAATTTCAACTTTTAAAAATAAAAAAACCAACCCCTGATAGCTATTATAAACCCCTGGCAGATAGCTTCTCTTCTACAGAGTGCTACCCACAGTGTAGCACAGTGGATTTATAACTACAGTGTAAAATAATAATAATAAAATTATCAATTTCCAGTATTAGATGACTGTAAATTCACATTCTTAGGGATCAATGATGTGCAATGATATCAGATCGATGGGGAAATTTCAATTAAACAGAACTTCTACTGTGATTTCTTCATTTGTTTTCCTATGCCATTTCTTTCTGCCCGCTGAGATTTCTTAGCTGGACCTGTTTTAATCAATGTATTTCAGAGCTAATGTTTGCAATAATAGCAGCTTTTTTTGTAAGTGTTTTTTATATGATGTTTTATTATTAATATTTCATAAAAATTACAGGGCCATGAAGTAAAGGAGTTTTCATTCAATAAAAGGCCATGAAGAAAACATATCATGTTCTCTGTCAGTTCTTTAATTATAGAGATTGTGAGTATCTAGGAAAGCAGGGACATCCTCTGCCATGATTCATCAGTCCATATTACAGAATCTGTTATTTAGGTTCATTATATATATCGCTTAAGAAATGTTCTAACTTTATTATTTGCAAATACAGTCACTTTATACAAGTAAAATATATACCCATTCACAAATGTCAGCTTGCAAAGTCATGAATTTAAACCCAAGTTGAATTAATAACACAAAAGAAGCCTGAATGCACTGTTTAATGTGAAGATTTATTTTCTTTTTTCTTTTTTAACTCAAGTAAACTAAAATTACATATATTATCATTACACAATAATTTATCGCAAAACTACATCATGTTAGTGATCTTCAAGGGGATTTTTTTCCAGGTATTTACGTTTTAGTGGTTTATGATTAGAGTTCATAAACCTGGGATAAGTATCTTTTTCTTTATTCCAAAAGATAATTAAGAGTATCCCAAAACGGAACTAGTAGGAGGACTGCTCTATGATTAAGTTGAGCATTGAAGGTCTGTTCCATCACACTTGTTGTATTAAAACTTCACCATGATCTTAATTTAAAATAGTGATACCCAAACTAACCATATGGAAAGAAAGAGCTGAAACATCCTCTGTGACGAAGAGTTAGGCACTTGTTGTTTTAATGTAATGAAAGGTGCCATATGTATTTCTGAGCTGCTGTATTTTTTTGCTTTACTACCTTGCTTAACTAACCTGAATGCTAGGCTAAGTTGTGACTATGTTTTATAAAGTGTTGGGTTTTTTCCCTGCATTGGTCAGTCAGCTAGAAGGCTTGCTGTCTGCTATTTCTATGTACTCCTGAAATAAAATTTTCTTTTGTTTTCACTAATATGATTAATTCTGAACAAAATCCATTTAGATGTGCTTGTTATGTATAAAGTAAGTGGTTTCAGTGAGGAAGACAAGCTAAAGGTTTAAATATTAAGGTATCAGTGAAAACTCAGGGAACTTCTGGATTTAGATTTCTTGAATTTTTAAAGTTCCTTTTATTTTCACAGCTGTTCTTATTACTTTGAAGAAAAATTGTTTCAAATATCACCATGGTGTTTAAATAAGATCATTTAACTTTAAAGCAGTCAATCAAGGAATTATTTTGGGTCAGTACTGAGCCTCTACCTTGTACTATTCTATAAAGGCATAACATGTTATACAGTGATAACAATGAAGAATTCATTGTCAGATGATTAAGAGAAGCAGCTGGTAGATGCTGTCTCTCTGTTGGCCTTTTGGATGAGTAATCCACTAATAAAGGTATCAGTTATGAAGAACAACTTTAAAAATAACTACAAAAATATTCCAATATTTGTAATACTAATAATCAACAATATTTTGTGATTTAGTAGTTTTAAAACTGTTAAATAATGTTTTTTTCTCCCTTAGGTTTACTTTATAAGGAACTAAAACATGCTTTTTTTTGTTTTGAGTTGTACACTGTAGACTAGAGTGCTTATTCCCCATTTGTGTGGTTAAATCAGTGAGGCTGTTTTTCTACTTAAATATATGCGTACTATGATATAAATATACCTGACTTCGTGCCAAGTACCAAGCACAGGACAAAAGACTCTCTCATCTATTGCTCATCCTTTATAATACAGTTCTGGTCAAACTTTTCAAAGCCTATAATATAATCATTCAGGGATAGTCATAAAATGCCCGAGGCAGTCAGGCCTCCTATTAACTGCTGCTGATAGCAAAGAGCCTAAGTCTTGTTTATCAAGTACTACAGTAATTGTATTTCAAAATAAAAGAGCCTTTCTGCTGAATATAATCTTAAAATAAAATGTGGCAATCTAAGCATTGCAAGTCAAAGTGTTCAATGTATATTTATTTAGGGACATCCTGAGAAAAGGCTGTGGTTTGACCATTTAGGAATAGCTATTGATGAACCTTGTTCCTTTGTGAGCTGGTTTATATTCTGAGTTTCACAAGCTTTTTTGATTACAAAGTCTTTGATTATAGATATTTGGCTAATATAGATAGTAGCAACTTTTTTCCCCTAAATCTACTACCTCATAACTTGATTAGATATAGCATATATGAATTCATATTTATGTATAAGAGGATGAGCCTTTTAGGAGACCCAGGCCAAGCAATGTGTTCAGTTTGAAATAACTGTAGGTTATGGTAGACATCAGTAACGTATATGGTAGTTAATGGGTGGGAGAGCGAGCTACCTTTGGAGGACGAGTGATCTCAGTTAACAAAGATGTTCACACAGCAGAGTGAATTGCTTTGGCAGGTTGTGTGAAGTACAGACGACTAACCCAAACTGCCTACCTAATGTGGCTAATATTAAGGGGCTGGAAATTGTTTATAAAAGTCATCCCACTTCTCTGTATTTCTCTTTATTCTACTGCAGCTGTTATTTCAGATACTTACAATTACAAACACATCAAATGTTCAAGATATGGGAATATACTGGAATTGACATTTCCTTTTTGTTTATAAACTGGAGAGGTGTATTGGGTTAATTTCCATTTAATGTGTTGAATAAACAGGAACAAACAGGTCATCTGGTTCAAGATTCAAGCTATTGCTAGTTGTTCGTGAGTATTAACATCAGAAAACATTTTTTAAAAGTAATTCATTTTTTGTTTTAACAAGGCTGCTTACAACCAAAGGAATTAGTGCAGTCACATTTGAATTAAAGAATAACGAAAAAAAAAAAATCTAATGACATTGGAAAAGGAAATCAATAAAAAATACACTCAGGAATCAAAGCTGATGTTTTTTCCAGAAAAATTGCTGTACTGATTGTCATGAAGTATGTTGATGTCATTGTCACTATGACAACATTGTGACAAGAACTAGACACTCTAGGCTACCTTGTAAAAAGATCTTTCATCTATTTTTTTTTATAAACAGTAATTGAAATGAGAACCTCTCCCCTAGCACAGGGTTCCATTTAGAGTGAGACGATTTGATATAGACATCGAGTGAAATTTCTTGAACAAGTGACAAGATAGCTTTTCAAGACAGGTAAGAGCAATGCATTCAAATACAATATGCTTTTACTTTTCGTCTAGTAAAAACAAGGAGAAAAAAATTGCATTATCTGAAACATAAACATTTGTATGTGGAAAACTAATGTTTTGACATATTTCTCAAAAGTATTGCAGGACTTTATGTCTGAGGATGTAAGAAACATTTGGAAGTACAGTGTGTATGATGTAACTTTTAAGAGGATGGGGCTTTTTTCCATATGTGATTCTTTCTGTCCTTTTAATTAAAACAATCTCTCCATCTTTATCTGTTTTTGGTTCTGTGTATTTTGATTAAGCCACAGAATCCATTATGTACTACACTTCTTTCTTTTTTTTTAACCATATTTTACTGTCCACAAATCTAGTTTATTTTCTCCTGATCTCTATCGTCTCATAGATTTAAATGTTTGTGTCTCCCCACCCACGTAAGAGGTACTGCACTGGTGTCAACTGGTGTCTCATAACTTCAGAAAATTGCAGTCTCTAGAAATACCACAATATTAACAATATTTTCTGTGTTTGGTAATCTACAGGTTACTTTTTGTTGAAAATCTGTTCATTAAAAATAGTGCTTTTTTTTCTTTTTTTTTTTTTTTTAAATATATTAGCTCTTTAGAAACAGAGTACCAACATGATATCAGCATGGAAATACGCCTAGATAAATTTTTCCCAGAGGTATTTGAATTCCTAGTTAATCCTAAGTGGACCAAAAACTCTTATGAGGAATCCTTTGCATGTTTGCTTGCTGTCTTTTAACTGTGCAAGCCTAAGCGAGCAGATTTATTAAGCTCTGGCTCTCTTAATCTTGATTTTAGTTAAAAAACTTTTCTGGTGTTGATTTCTAAACACATCCAAATATAGTTATCTTAAAATGATCATTATTTCAAAAGAGAATTTTAGTCATTTATCAAATACAGCATTCAAACATTAATGAAAACAACAATGACTTTATAAGTTTCCTTTTTACATTAATATATTGTTCTGTTCTTTAATTATTCACCAAGTAAGACTAATTTAATTGAAATACTGGATAAACCAAAAAGTTATTATTTAGCGAATATATTTTGCTGAGACATAACTAAAAAATACAATGTTGAGGCAAGATTTGGGCATATAGAGTTTGAGGACAGGTGTAAGTATTCAGGAGTTTAAAAGCAATCCCATCTGAGGGGAAAAACTATTAGAACAGTAGTCATTGCACCATCAGTGCTTAATATACTGAGATCAAAGAATCAGAGCAAGTTCTATCTCCTCTAAATATAGGCTTGAAAAATTCCTGTTACGTTGTGGAGTCCAATGCACATTATCTTAAAAAACCAAACAAAACCAACGAATCTAACAAAAATTTCCCTCCTGTATACCCATCAAAAAGGATGAGGTCCTGAGTGGGTTAGCTGCCTTCTTCCCAGTAATTGAAGAGCATTTAAGTTTTCTCCATCATAACATGTTAGATTACTTACTTTAAAAGCATTCTAAGCTTCAATGAAAGTTCTCTTGTACATGCAGGTTGAAGAAATGTAAATTTTCACACCACAATTTCAATTAGTTAAATGGAGTCATATGAACACACAACCTTTGTATAAAGGGAAAAAGCAGCAACAACTAAGGTATATGGTGTGGTCCATTGGCTCTCTTTCACTCTGTACCATGTCAGATCACTCTAAAGATGTCTATCTAGAAGTGAGTTACAATAAAACTCTTCCTCTTCCCAAATGCACTCAATGCTCACCTTTAGCTGAAAAATCTTACCCTTAAGAGCAGAAGGTGACTAGTTGCTCTGTGGATGAATCCTAGGCACAGGTGAGATAGGAAGACACCAGAGCATTAGACTGAAAGAGATGGCTTTTTCCATAGAGGAACCTGGGTTAAAAACTGGCTGGATGGCAGGGGCCAGAGAGTGGTGGTGAATTGTGCCACATCCAGTTGGCAGATGGTCACTAGTGGGGTTCCCCAGGGCTCAGTACTGAGCCCAGTTCTGTTCAATATCTCTATTGATGACCTGGACGTGTAAGTTCGGAAATGATACCAAGTTGGGTGGGAGTGTTGATCTGCTGGAGGGCAGCAAGGCTCTGCAGAGGTACCTAGACAGGCTGGATCAATGAGCCGAGACCAATTGTCTGAGGTTCAACAAGGCCAAGTGTCAGATCCTGCACCTGGATCACGACAACCTCATGCAGTACTACAGGACTGGGGAAGAGTGTCTGGAAAGTGGCCCAGCGGAAGAGGACCTGGGGATGCTGGTCAACAGCTGACTGAACATGAGCCAGCTGTGTGCTCAGGTGGCTAAGAAGACCAGTGGTATCCAGGCTATCCAAAAATAGTGTGGGGCCAGTGGGACCAGAGAAGTGATTGGCCCTCTGTCCTCAGCACTGATGAGGCCACACCTCGAGTACTGTGTCCAGTTCTTGACCCTTCACTCCAAGAAAGATATGGAGGTGCTGGTGTGAGTCCAGAGAAGGGCAACAAAGCTGGTGAAGGGTCTAGAGAGGTGGTGAAGTCACCATCCCTGGCAGTGTAAAAGAAATTACTGGACTTGGCACTTAGTGCCATGTAGGTCTACCTGACACAAGGCAGTGATCAGTCAAAGGTTGGACTCAATGATCTTAGAGGTCTTTTCCAACCTAATAGATTCTGTGGTTCTGTGAAAAACCTGCTGCAGCCAGCAGAGGCTGGGGGGGTACATTGGCAAGGGCAGAGAGACTGCTGCTCCATCTGATAGCACAAGTTGCCACTTTCTCTGTGCTTCCTTGCTGGCTTCAGAAAGGTACAAGTCCAATTTCCCTGGGCTCCATCCTAGCTACAGCCTGTTTCTTGAACCCTGTTCAACTCTCAGCCTTGTGTCCTTTGCACAAGAAAATTTAGTTTTGACCATATTGTTGAGAAATCCAGAGCTGATACTATTACTCCATGATTTTACTTCTGATGGAGGTTAGTTTAACTCTGATGTTGCTTTATGATATAAAGTTTGACAAATCATATCTGGTTTCTACAGCCAGGCAGTGGGATTGAGACCTTATTATTAAAATTTAAATGCTTTTTTAAACTTGCTTCATTATCTGACCACTAGAAAGATAATTTATTAGCTTTGTCATGATCAATAAAATTAAGAAAATAATGTATTTCATGTGCAAGTATAAATTCTGATTTTTGAAAAATTTAGAGAATTAATTACCTTAGTGAAATGACTGTGTTATATGCATCTCAGATTCTGTGCCTGTTTTAAATGCTATTAGTGTTTATAATATTTTTATGGTTTTGATATTGGAACCTTCAGTACTTTAGAAAAGAATAAATATTTGCAAAAAAACATTATACGAAAAGTAGAAAACCCCAGCATTTTCAGACCCAGATTTAACCAATTAAACCTATCAATTTATAGTAGCATAAGCAGTAACCTGTTTTGGAAAATCTAAAACCAAGTTGTAGTCAGTATTCACTCTGATGTACTTTATGGTTGTATATTATATTATCTTAATGAGAAACATTCCATAAACAACACAGAAAGGATTAATAATCAGATTAATTAATATCAGCTCTTATTAGCTTTTAGAATATAAGACAGATGTGAAGCTAATTCTTCATTAGTGTTTCAACTTAAGATGATTTTGCATTGTTTAGAATAAAATTATTCTCCATTTCCTCAGTTTTTCCAGGGATGTCATTCTGTAGAGTTCTTAATAAATAAAACCACAGTTATTGAGTATTTTTTAACTTTAAGCTATAAACTGAGAGCTTAAGGGGTTTTGGTTTTGGTGCTGGTTTTTTTGTTGTTGTTCTACATGGAATACTAGAAATCTTTTGAAATGCTGCCATCTTAATTTCAGTAAACTTTTTTTAAATTTTTCAAGTTTTTAAAATTTACTATTACTCTTACATGAGAATACCTACTGTATGACCACCACATTTTTTTCAGAAAGACAAACTGGAGTCCCCAGCAGAGCAAGAAGAATGATAAATTTGAAAAATTTGACTGATCATGAAAATTTGAAGAAAGTATTTAACACTCTTCCATAAAATAAAGCTTATTATTTAAATATCATGGTGATCAAATGCTTCTTTCATTATGAGACAAAATAGTCTATTTTGCAATAAAGAAAGGTATTGGGAAAACTTATTATGTCTTAGGACAAAAAAACTGGAAATGTAGAATCTCTCATTGGGAATTTTGCTAGACCACTAACTGTTATGGGAGCCAGAGTTTGTAAAAGATTTAGAATAAACACAGGTTTAGATTGCGTATTTTCAAAATCATATTAAGCGGTATAAATCTGTAAAACAGCATAATTCTGAACAGTGCCACTCTAAAAGTAAGCATTTTTACCTGCTGAGTATATTCTGAATGGTGGGTTGTGTTCCACTCAGAACAGATGATTTACTGCTTTTAATCATGAATGATTAATGAACACACATGAGGGAATGACACTGATTCCATTATTTCTTTAACTCTTCAGGGGAATTAGTGAATCCTTAAATATATGCAAAACCACTAAATACCAAGTTTTAAGTAAAGACATCATACAGATCCTGTTGGTACTGTTGCAAGCAGTGATATGCATGTTATGAAGAATTCAGTCTGAGCATCAGGTTACAGTAAGTGGGGGTTTTCTTTTGGTCTTTTGGGGTGTTGGTTGGGTTTTTTGTTTGTTTCTTTTGTGGGTTTGACTTTTTTTGTTGAGGAGCTTGGAATATTTAAACTTTCGTATCATATGTATCTCTCTGACTGTGAATTACTTATATATGTATTTTTCTTTACATGGCTATTTTTATACTTATTGATGCTGAGGGTTTATTTAGAATAACAGTTTTACTTTTTAAAGGTTTAATTTTTTACAGTAGCAACTTCAACTTTAAATTAATCACATTTTGGCATTACCTCAGATCAATCCTCACATAACCATCATCCACAAAGGGACAATTGCAAGTTCCTTTCAGATTGCTTTTAATACCCTTCCATGATTGCCTCTTCAAAAATAAACAGGAAGATAATCCTCTATTTCAATTTCCCACTCAGCTCTGGAGTAGATTCTTTTAACATGTTGGATTCTTCATACAAATCTGCACCTTTTTAGAGAAGCAGTTGAGAAAGGAATGTGACCATGTTTCTTTTACAGATGGCAGATTGCTTCCAGTGTCCTAGTCTTCTGAAATAGTTGAGTGGCTAAAAGGGAAAGTATTTTTTCATTGTTCTAGTATATTCTTTTTTGATCTCACATCTCCTCTGTGATGAGATGGAGGCAAGTAAAACTGAGCATTTTTATTATGAATACCATGTTTCAATGAAACCTGTGCTATGTGTAATAGAAAATCTGAAAAATCAGAAATAATGGATACATTTTCTGTTGTTCTGGTTACCAACAAATGCCTTGGTGACGCAAATGTTGTGTGCTTTGTGTGCTGCAGGAATATTGAGGCTGCTGCTGCATTCTGGGCAGTACATACAGATGGGATCAAGTAAAGGATCCCAATGAACTTTGCACTTATCAGAATGCGGATACATATTTTTGTTAAACATTTTTTCCTTGTAAGGGAAGAATTATTATTCCAGATATTGATGCATTAGTAATTACTGGAAAGTCTGAAAACAAATGGGCAATAGTTATATTAGTGATCTGCTTCTTCTCTGCTTTTTACAGTTCATTTATTGCTTCTGACTCAAAGCCTGTAAATCATTGTCATTGCAAGGATCAGTTAAGGTTTGAGATAATATTTGACACTTTCACTGTGTATCTGTTCCTCAGCCCTTTGGTGTGGTAGCGTTTGCTTGTGTACAGCCTCATCCAAAATATAGGCATCTTAATGGTTTGTCTTGCCAGTGGTGTTTGTGAAGGGTGGGAAAAAGTTTCTCAGTCAGATTTGAATAATTTTTTTCTGTAGCATAGTATTTTTTGTATATAAATCACATCACCCAATCTCCTTTCTTCAGAGAAAAAATACGGGTAACATCAGTAAAACTGATAATAGATATAAAGGCATTAATAAATAAAACAAAGAAAACAAATAAGCCCTTTTATTGTTTGAATAATCTTGTTCCTCTCATCTCACTGCATATAGGCAGCAGCTTTTCCCAAATATTTGTGCCCCCTCCAAATCTAAAAAATAATGATTGATGTATGCTATATTGCTACTGATGAATCAGTGCAAAATGTGCCACATATAGTCAGACATGACATAGGTAAGAATCTGATAGAGAGCCTTTCCACAACTCAATCCTGCCAACACTGGTTTCCTGATACTGTTGTCTTATTAGAGATATGTACTTATCAAAGGTACTTTAACCCAGTATATATCCCACTTTAAAGAAAGCTACAAGACCAATATAATTTTTAAATAATAGTGATGAAAAATGTATTTTGAAGTTCTCTGAGAACTTAAAATTTATGTGGTGCTTTGCATGTTTAAAGCTCTGTGTAAGCACTAATTAGTTTTTCACCTCTAGTTTGTAGCTAAACATTATATCAATTTTATGACCTGGAAAACTGGGAGAGCAAAAATTAACAATGGAGTGAAAGACCCAAAGCAGATGTGAAACATTCCAGATAAGATTTAGGAAATTTACTTCCAAAACTATCACCAGCCATATGGGGTGAGCTGATTCTTAGATTAAAATTTTGACTATAGTCTTAATATAAAGGAAGTAAAGAAGGAATAGGTATAAAATATTTAGCATTTATGCTAGAAAATATTATTTTAAAGGGAACATTTATAATGTTTTCTATGTTGTCAGCAATGTGTTTTTTTTTTATTTGGGTCATTTGGATGGTTTTTTTTTCTGTTTCTTGAAATACTATAATTTCACCAGTTTCATCAATGTCTTGTTTTGATAACAAATAAATAATGAAAGACTATGTTTGCTGTACTATCAGTTTTCTTCTCAAGTAGATACAGAGGTCTTTGGATACCCTAATTGCTGCAAATGTGAATTAAATTTTGAATTAATTTAATGAATGAACTTTGAGAGATTTTTGCTTAAAAATGAGATTGCTAGCCAGGTAGGCTACTAGAACTTCTCCCATGTTCAGTCCTCTTTACCAATTTCTGTGAATTGCTAAGGAGAATTTTTTAAAACAGAAGTTATATGTAATTTTTTTTATTTTTTTTATTTGTGAAAATATTCTCATAGAGTTGTTGTAGAAAAAAGCCATAATTTAACTGATTTTTTTTTTTTAATTAATAGAAAGCCTCTTTCAACTTGAATTTCCTTGGAGGTTTTGTTGTTTTTCTTTCTGAAGTTTTGTTACATAGAATACATTTCTACTTTGATACATTTCAGCTTAATTATCTAAAAACAAGAATCTGGGAATTACTGAACAGTGCACAAGTACATTATTAAATTACCTCATTGCTAATAGCAGACTCATTATGAGCACATTTTATTTGTTTTCCATATTAAACAAACTATATCAGGAACTAAGGGTATCCACACTGTGGTCAGTAATGGATGATTCAATTTATGATCCATCAGGTTGCAACATGCCCTGCCCATGGTCAGTCCTTTCCCTCTCACAGGAGCACATTGTTAGTCTTTCTGACCCTGTATTACAGCTACATGGTGGGAGCTGTTGTCAGTCTCTTAACTAAGTAGATACATATTTTCTATAATTTATGCTATTTATATGTACATGTGAAAATCATGTTGTAGTACATTCAATTATCTTACATATTAAGTGCCTTTATTTAATATTAGCATATTTTAAATGTCATGCTAAATAAACACCCAGATTCTTAATGCAGGTGTCTAGGAATTACGTACCAAATATTTCCATTTTTTCCTATGTTTAATTACAGTTGATGTATGAAATTACTGAGAAGAGTTAATCTTTGCCATTTTCCCATAAGACTTGCATTTTGTTGTAGTCCTGACTCTGTTTATCATAACAAAGTAGTTCATCACAACAACTCCTATGAAAAAATGGTTAATTTTTTTCTGTATGTAATTTGTGGGCAAAGAAGTTATAAGATATAGTGAAATACATTAAAGTCTTTATTTGGAACCTGTAAATACTGGTGACTTCTTATCTGGATCTGCATCTCTCCTGCTTGCTGTGGGGATTACTGCTGGAAGGTTTCCTGACCTTTTAGGCTGGTACCACATAAAGTCTTCTTGGAGAACTGTACTGTGTTAAGGAAGTATCCAGTCACTTCAAGCATTGGCTGTGTTTTCCTGCCTGACTGGAAAAAGGGCTGTAGCAGCTCCAGCGACAGGCTGCATTGGAGCAGCTTTGTTGCACTTAATGGGTGCACAGACAGAGCTTGTTTCAAGCAGACCTCTGCAAAAGCAAGGATCTAGGAAACATTAAGGGATTACAATGCTCTCTGCATCTTGCTGTCTTTTGAAAATGTTATTTAGTGAAATTTCAGAGAAATCAAAAAATAAATTTGAAGGAAAACCTTCTTTGAGATGGCAGTTTTGATTGGAGTATGACTTCTCTGAACTGACACGTCTTTCAAAAGGTTCTGAGCTTCCCTCTTCTGCTAGAAAAGCGAAGAGAATATCAGTGGGTTGAATGTATATTAATGTGGCATGTAATACATTCTTAGTGACAAAAGAATGTAGATGTTTAGAGATTAAATAAAATATCAAAAACTGGGTGAAGATATGCAGCTGGGCTAAGTAAGCTGATCAGGAAAAACCTCTGTTAGGAAAATAAAGTATTTTTCACCTCTGAAAAAGAAAAATGCACTGCTAAAGCACTGAATAAGTAATCTTGACTTCAAGGTGAAAGGTTTTAAAGTATCTCAAAAATATGAAGTAGTCAATAAAATCTTGAAGGGGAATTTAAAGTAGAAATTCATGTATATGCATGAGCAAATATCCATTCAGTTAGAAAAGGGAAAAGTAAACTTCATAAAGATTTGGGCTACCCCTGACATGGTCAATATATCTTCTCTAAAACTGTTATGAGAACTCTGTGCTGTTAGACAAAAATCCCAGCAACAAAGTGAAAATAAAAGTGGAAGATTTGAACCACAGTTTGCATGGAAAGAAAACCAAGTTTGTCATTGCAGATTATAAGAACCTACAAAGATAAGGTATAAAATAAAATATGGCACACATGATGACTTTCATGTCCCTTTCATTTTTTCTTCATAAAAGGAAGCCTTAAGACTTGCCTGATGCTCTGAGACACAGAGAAAAAAAAGGAGGCTCTGATATTAAACAAATGCTTGATGGCATTTCAGTTTGAAGGCTCAAAAATCAAGGTTAAAGGAAATTGAGATGTCAATTTGTGCAAAATAATGTACAATTTTTTTGTGCAGTTTGTTTTTGCAATTTCTTGTGCACAAAAAATAAAAGGGTAAAAGTAGTATCAGATGGAAGAACATAGGAAAAAAAAGATCTAATTCACATATTTGAGAATGAGGCTGATGAAGTTGCATTAACCCTGATATAAGAAAAAAAATTTTGAATGGTTGGTATTCAAATGGCACAATTTCTAAATACCAGTATAACAGTGGAAATTTTTACTAGATAAGAACCTGCTGCATTTGGTTTGCATGGCCAGGTTTTGGTAGCTGGGCGCTACACAGGTGGCTTTTGTGAGAAAGCTGCCCTAGGTATTACTGTATATTTTTATTTCTACCTTTGCCCCAACAATTGTTAAAATCTTAGGAATATGAATATAAAATTTATATATATACATTAAATTGCTTGACGATACTGACCACTGAAGGATATTCCAGTTATGGGTTAATTTTTAGAAGTAATAAATAGTTCAATCATTTTAGAAGCCTGATGTTTTTTATTAGACTTAAAGAAATCTTCATTTTTCTGTAGGAATGATGGTGGTAAAAGAATGGTGTAGGAATCTCTGAAACTTGAGTAGATATAAATATACAATTTAGTTATGGACTTTAAAGTTCATGAAAATATAAATCCTTGAATTTGATGAATTTTTGATTGTATTGTAATTGTGTACAAATATTAAAATATCTTCACACAATATATGGGCTCTTCAATAAACATAGGATCTTAAAGGTGATGATAAAACCACAACACTGACAAAATGTCAACCATCTAAAAGGAAAATAAATCTGATTGACTTCCATAAGATTATATTTTAGTGATGACTAAAGTTTTGAGGGGTTTTTGTTTCATAAAATCAATAAAAGGAAGAGCATGCTTGCTTTATTTTATTTTTACGTAAGAGCTTATGTTGATCAAACAGTCATTGAGGTAAAATAATAAAAATAAACCTCAAAAAAACCATTTAATTCACAGAGAAAGAAAAACATGCAACATCCTCCTTCACAGTCAGGTTTTGAAATATCTTCAGGTGTTGCTGTCTGCCAACATGAACAGTTAACATCTTGACAGCTAAAATCATGAAGCATGGAAAAATTAAAGTAAGCAAAACTTGACTGAACTTCAGAAAACAGTGTTTATCATAGGCACTGCTGTCAGATCCCATCAGTTGTTTTCCCTCGTATGTTTTGAATTGATATTAATTTCATTATGACAGAATATGTGGATTGATGTAAACAGGCTGGATTCTGCACAGTGTTCAGTTTGTAAACCTTGCTGATGTTCTAGGCCGGCTACCTAGAATTTTAACCATTATGCACCATGGATATAATATTAAATGTCCAACACTACAAAAGAGGAAAAAAAAGGAAACAAAACCCCCAGGTTTTAAGCAAGGATATGGTGATGCTCAGTGAATCTCTCTCTTGGAAAAAAATTGAAGATGCTTACCTATTTTTGTGGCACTGTGATTCAGCTCCAAGCAAGGTAAAAAATGGACTTTCACACAGAATCAGCTGGTGATGGCATAGTGGGTGGTCTGCCTTAAACCAAGGTGGTTTTTATCATCTTCTCTTTCTTAGGAAAGTTAGTTCTCTTAATGCTAAGCTGCTGTGAAAGACTGAAGAGTTAAACCGTCCTTATGTGTTTTCTTAGCTGAGTGTTGTAAAGTAACTTCATCAAGGCCAGAGCACGCTCAGTACATCTCTAAGGGGCTTAACTGCATAGTGTTTAGATCCTAAACACTTTATAACAGGAATTTCAGATCTGCCACAATGGTATTTTAGGTGGTATTTTAGGTTAATCAATCACATACTTGATAAATTTTAATCAAATTATTTATTCAAGGAGAAATTCTGTAAATTAGAAAAGAGAAAACATAAGGTTACAGGAAGAAAGACTGCAGAATCTTAGTCATATTTAGAGTTGGCTTTAAATGTTTTATTCTTCTTCAAGGCATAGTTGTAATGGTAGCTTATAACAGGTAATCCAAAACATCATCTACAAAATTTTCTTACAGTATTTCAGTTAAAAAAATCCTCTAGAAATATACTGAAAATTTATCTTCAAACACTCTAGGATGCAATAGCATTATATTAGAAGAGTGTTGATTTCCAGAGAGGATATTGCTGAAGAGTTGAAACAAGTTCAATATTTATATAGAACATTCATATCTAAACTGGATAAATTAGACAAGATTCACCAATATTCCCTTAGGTTTTAAAGGATTTTCACAAACAGAGCAAACATAACAGATAGATTTGCAATAGTGTTGGTGCATCAGTAGCTTTAACAAATGAACTATTCCCTTAAACACAAAGAGCTATGAAAGATCAACTGAAATTAGATTCACTGTTCATCCTTGCGTAGCACTGCATTCAACTTTTCTCCAAATATTGATGAGAGAAAATTAAAGGGCTCTAAATCCAAATAGTGTGTTAGCCTCAGTAATATGCAGCTCTCTGGACCTGCACTCCATCTGCAGCTAAGGAATAAAAGGGTATAATAAATGAACAGGCTTTTTTTCCCTCTGGAAATATGTTTTTAAGCTATTGCCAGTCAGCAAATAATAGTTTGCTTTGAATGTGCCTGGGACTTTTTAAACTTATACATTTATGTGTATGTATGTACACTGCAAATAAACAAAGATGACATCACTGTTTCTGGCATACAGAGGAGCCTGGATGTACTCAACACTAAACAGATATTGTAAAGTAAAAAATGTTGTTCTTTTTGATTTAAATATACTATTGAGCAATAAAAAGGAAGACGTGAGTCTTCATTTGAGTTCTTTAAGTGTGTGGAATTTCAGATGTCTGTTGCTGAATTCAGTGTGGTAAAACCAGTTGTTTTTCTAGTTGTGAAATTTGGTTTAGCTCATAATTCTCTAAAACAAATTAAGTAGACCCTGAAAAAAATGTGAAACATTCCAAATACATATCCCTTAGAAGCAAGGGAAAAGAATCTAAATAAATCTTGCAATAGAAAAAATCATTACATGAAATTTTTTTTCTAGAAATTAAGCTGGTACTCAAAATAACTTAGCTGTTTATAACAGCTACATGTCCTTGTAAGTATAAGCAGAGTTAAACAAAGGGATTTCCTCAAAATTTTTGTGTCAAAAAAATAAAAAATGAAGATGTACTATTTGGCCCACTTTTTGTGCTACACTAATGTTTCAGATGTGGTGTAGAGAGTTGCCATTCCCCAAATAGGGCTGCTTTTCAAATAAGTTCATTGTGTGTCCCCACAAAAGGTGACCACTGCATACTGGGGGTCATTTCAGAAGGAGGACTTATATCAGCCACCACCTGGTACTTGAGGCAGTAGGCAGGAGGATCTACCTCTTTACAGATCTTGGCAGCAATCAGAGAGATAGACACAGTGAGCACAGGCTGTTTAGTTGCACTTTGCAGTGTTAATGCTGCTGGCACTGGAGAACTAGGTTCCTGAACACCTATTGCAAGGGGGAACAGAGGGATAAAGGTTGGGAAAAGTTGTAACTTTTACTGGTTTTGTGAAGGGGAAGAAATCTTCAAAACAAGTGTGACATTATATTTCCTTCAATCTACCTATTTTCTTCAGCTGGCTCTTGCCTCTGGATCTCAGAATAAACAGTAGCTCTGTAACATCTCGCTTTATGCTTTAAGAGCTTTAAACTTACTACTGGTACTTAATATTTTATACTCGATGCTAACTTCCTTTTGAGAAATACTAAAGGTTAAAATGTGTAAGGCAAAAGAGGTTAGAAAGCTGAAGAGACAACAAAAAGAGGAGCAAAGCACTGGAGAACAGCTCAAAGGCCACAAAGAGCATCACAGCACCTTGATTTTAATGTTGGCAGACACTCTGTCTTATGCTATGTCCTCCCAGCAAGAAATGTATATTGTTATTCAAGAGGTACACCTTGTAAAAGAGAAAGCTGAATCCTATGTTCTAAATAGCACAAAAAGCATGTTATTCAGTGAATTCTGTTTAAAATCATCCAGGTATAAAACCATTTCAGTTAAAGTGAGAAAAGAAGGCCCTCATATAATAGAAAAGTCAGTTTTGATAATTCCTGTCACTGGAGCTGCTTTTCAGGGTTGACAGGTCTGAGAGACATATTCAGTCTGAAGCCTTGTCAGACAAAACCACTGAAATGAAGGAAAACACTATCAATGGAATACTAATGTTTTCTTTGCCTAAATGAACTTCATGTTTCCTCAGAATTTCTGAATCAGTGTGGCACTTTGCTGTTTAGTGTCCAGTAGCATTTGCATCACCAACTAAATATTTCTCTGTTCTTTATCTAACTGAAGGTAGTTAGACTTTTGTTGTTGTTTTTTTTTTAAATAGATTAAGTTTGTGGTTGATAGCATCAAAGGCATCTCCACAGATGATTTTGAAAGTTTCCAAAGCTGCTTCTGCTTCTGTGTTTGAATATTATTCTAAAGAACTAACAAGAATTCTTTTCGTAGCATCTCCTATTTAGAAATTGTTTTGACACTCTCTACAGTCTTTTGTAGACAAAAATGGTTGAATTAGCTAACCAGTTATAAAGTACACCAATGATGGTAGGCATAAGAAAGAAAATATTCTCAATCCTGAAGAACCTAAATTGTGGTATTTAATTGCTTCACCTTTCAAAAGCTGATTTTTGAGAACTATGAAGTCAACATATTTGTTTATTTACCCTCTGTTTTTTAAAAGAATTTTTTTTTTAGTTTTTATACAAGTTTTATTCGTTGTGTTTTTTATAGTGTTATGTAGACTATTTTCCCTCATCACTGTAACTATGGTGTGTGTAGAAAAACAAAATTAGAGGAAGGAAGGAAAATAAATTATGTCAGTATTACAGTAACTTTTGCTCCAATTATTTTGGAAACTTCTCCACATCCATATTATGAAATATAGTTATACAGCAATGCTTATTATTTTTTAAGTACCAGGGAACTCTACAAGATGAAAAATGAATGCCAGTTTTGCCCTGTCTGACGAACAGTAGAGTCAGCTTTGTGGCTGAGTGCAATTGTAGATATCCCATTCTTTCTATATGGCTTCTTTCTTTCTGTCGAAATTATAGAAGCTTTTAACAGAGGTTTGATTGAGGGGATTGTGTAAAATATGGATGAACTTTGTGAAATGCAGAGTAGTAAAGAATTACCATTTCCATTCCTGAGTTTAAATTCCTGATCTAACAAAGACTTGTCAGGTTATGTCATCATGTGGTATAGATATAATATGTAAATTCTATTCAGAGAGAGAACAGTGGAGAAGACTCCAGTGAGTTGTCTCTCCCTAGAAATTTTGGATAAATTAATTCTCTGATCTTTATTTTGACAGCTATTCTTACCCAGCATTACAGCAGTGCTTGCAAAAAAACTTACTGTGGGTTTGAGGCTTGCTGAAAGATAGATATACATAAGCATTCACTCTTACTGAGTAAAATTTTAGACTAAACTGAAGGACATACTCCTATTGTAGTTTATCTATATCTTTAATTGATGACAATGGGTTATAGAAAGGGTGTTTAGCAAATTTACTATGACATCCCTTATAATTACAGAAACAATTGTCTTTAAAATAACTGCATAGTATATGAGTCATCAAGCTAATCCTGGCATATAGGTATTTTCCACTATTGTAAGGAAACTGTTTGATTACAGGTAGTCAACTGGAATTCAGAGAAAAGAGGCTGATACACTTGTTTCTCATATTGTATTAATAATTACAAAAGGTTTCAAGGAACAGACAGACCTAAATACTACTTAAAGTTCTATGATATATTATCTCTTGCATTCAAATCTGAACTACTTAAAAATGCAATAAAAAGATTATTTTAATTACTGCTTAAAACCAGAGTAATTTCATATGACTTTGAATATTATTTCTGAAAAACTGAAACTATTTTCAAATATAATTAATCATTCTTTTCTTGTAATGTTACTCAATTTCAACATCAGGCTTAAACTCTTAAGTTGCTGACTTCTGTAAGCATTTGCAGGTTATAGAGTTTTTGAGTTAAGGCCATACCTCTATATGAAATCTTGCAGTGAATAGTTCAAGAGGGATCTTTTATGACCATTTGAGATCATGCCATTTCCCTCCCCTCCCCTCCCCTCCCCTCTCTTTCCCTTTCTTTCCTTTCCCTGTAGCCATATTCCCACAATTTATATAACATGTTAAAAAGTTTGGTGTTTAATACATGCTACCATAGCCTCCTTGTATTCAACCAACTCAAAAATGCAACTCGTGAAGACAGCTCATACCATCCTGAAAAATATCAGATGATTCACCCTCTGCCATTTTCTATATTTTACCATTAGCTGTGGAAGAAGGTTAGCAGACAGATTTTAAAAATGCTTATCAAAAGTTTAAACTTACACATGGTAGTGTAGTTTATTTCAGATGCATTAAATGCTATCCCAGTGTGTAGAAATATAAATGACTGTTAGGAAAACTGCAAGTGAATGGTTTCAGGTCAAGCAGACAAGTGATGAAAAGAATTTCCAACAGTCAGATTGGTATCACACTTATTTATGTCAAGTAGCTGTTTAAACAATACTTATAAATGCTACAACCTTGTTGTGGTGAGGTTCCCTCATGCCAAAATCAAAGCCTTTTTTGTTGCATTTTAGCAAAAGCTAGAAGGGTTATGAATTTGCCAACGGCTGCTTTGTGCAAAACTATTTACACAGGTGAGAACTTTCTTATGTGATCTGTTCACTAACTTCACTGGAATTCCTCATATAAACATGCTTCACCATGTGAAAAACTGTGTTGTCCAGTGCTCGAGTTTAAAACCAGGTCCATTTAGTGAAGTGAATGTATCAATTCTTGACAGCTTGACAAAGGCAGTATAAATTCCTCTAGATTGTGATTTAGATTCTGGTATTTTCTTAGTGTAGAATATTGTGGAGATTAAGATTGTTTCTTAATATTTGAAGATCATAAGTTTCTTGAAAACGCTTTGCATTTATAATATTGTTACTGTTCTTAAGAAACCAGGGATAGAAACTGTGTCAGGTGTCCCCTGACATAACACCGATACAATATGTCACACATGCTATAATTCCTGCAAAGCAGGCCAGTGTTGGAAATCATAATGCTGTCCTGCAGATGGGAAGATTTCTGTTCAGAAAACCAATAAATGTCCTCTTTATCTGGAGCTGACACCACTGAATTAAAGGAGATGAAGACTAAATTGCTAAAATGGAAAGCAATATATATACACATTTAGTTCTGAACTGATCACAGATGCATATTTTTCTTATCGCATCACAGTTATAGCTTGGTGAGACTATTGGAAAGAAACTTACGCCATGAGCTGATAATTTCATACAGCAGATCCTTTTCCATCTAAAGTTTAGGGATGGTTGACACTACCCTTAAAGAGTGATATGATTCAATATATACGGTGAGTCTTGGGCAGTCATTTAAAGACATCTATATTTGCTATAAAGGGGTATAGCTGCTAGTCCATTGAAGATGGTGATAACTTCAATAATATGGTGGAATGTAGGAGTGACTGAATTTCAAAACCAATTCTCAGTGTTTGAAATAGCAGTGAGATGCTTGCAATTGCTTTCTGCGCTCAGTTTGGGGGTGGGAGGAGATATCAAATCTTCCCACTTTTTTAAATTTTAAACCAGATATAATGCTAATTTAAAGAACTATCATGAAGATTGTGCTGAAAATTAAGAATATAATGCAGATGAACAATTAAAGGTTAGTTTTTCACTTAGAGGAGATTGTTGTTCTGAGGTACAGAATACCTCATTCCATATTTTGGCAGGGCAATTAAAAATAGATCCTGCAGCATAATTTATCTTTGCGAAACCTTGGAAAGAATCCAGAACTGAAATCAGTTTACTTCTGTTTCAACTGATTCTGCGACCCATCAATGTTAGGTCCAAGTATGAAAAAGTTTTGCAGGTTTCTGCTACCCATTGCAATTAGATTATGCAGATGGCATTGCAAAAGCTTTTGCCTTCTGGAGTTCTTTGTTCTGATGCATAACATGGCTCCATTTTCACTCATATGCAATTGAGATTGACGGTCTTCCTGGGCCTATAATTATTTATGTTGTACTTTGTGCCTTGTCTGTGATTTTTTTTCTAGATTAGTTGTAAATTAGGTCATGAATTTGCTATTATAATTGGTTAATTTTGGAATTTCAAAATTTACCTATTTCCCCCCTCAGTTATTATCCAAAGTGTAGCTTGTTATTTGAACAACTACTTTGAAAAATTATGTTGTTGATGTACAAAAAAAGATCAAAAAGCACATAGAAGGCAAAAGCTTTTCCGATTTTCATTTTCTATTTTTTAGGAATATCTAACTACGGCAGTTTTATTTACTGACAATGAAATGTTGCTCATACCAATGGTGACTCACTTAGCGTTTTGCTGAGTCTCTGTGATCAACAAAATACAATAACAGTACAAAATTACTGTAATTTGGGGCTTGGATCTATGACACAACTCCATTTTGTGTTTGCTTTTCTTTGGGGCTGAAAAGGTTAGATTTCTAAAAATAGGACATGATCCAATAATCTGTAGAATTGCCCATCCTTTGCTTTTGAGAGTCTGTGACATTTTCTTTTTATGACATTGGGTTCAGTGGTTTTAGAGAAGTACATTTGTGCTGGAAGGAAATGGTACCAAGACTGATTTCTGATCCATTCCCCTTTTTCTGTAAATACTTGCAATTTTTTTTTATTATAATTTCCAAGAGGCTGTTTCCAGATGGCATATTGTTGCTGGGGGGAGGGGGAAACATTAAGTATGACCACACCATACTGTACAATGTGGAAAAGTATATGTTCCCTTGTGAAGCCTATCTGTATTGCAAGGTATAGGCAGTAAAGATGCTAATAAATGCTCTAAAATGTGTTCCCAGTTCCTATGTGTACTAGCATATCAAATACCAATCCATTCTGACTGATACAGACAGTTTGGCAGACACCAAGACCCTCACACTTGGCTGTCTACAAGCAAACTTGAAATCCATGTTTAGGCATAAAAGTTCTAGTGAAATAATTTTCAGTGGTTTTGAGCCTTGGCAGCTGCTTTTGGCTTCAGGATAATTTTTAGTTATTCGCCGTTTCTGGAATCATTAATGATGTTAAATGGCAGTGAGTGGGTTGTATCAATTGTAACTTCTCAAAAGAAAAAAAATAGAGGAAATATGAGAATTTAATCGTGACTTGGAATCATTGGAATCTTATTTGTCTATTCTAAAAATAATTGTTGCCATGAATAAATGAAAGCATTTACCATGTTAACATCTGGGCAGAAAGTCAGGAGGTGCATTTACTTCAGTTAATTTACATACAGAAGAATAATTTTCATTGTAGGCACTGTGACGATTAAGGGAAGTTTAATGCATTGATAGATAAAGGTCAGCTATCAGAGCATGCTAATCCCTACATTAGAAACATATCATGTTCCAGGTAATCCACTGTCCTAGAATGTCTTCAGGGCAAAACACCATGGAAGAACAAGGCCAGTTGGTTATTTAAAAAAGCGTGGGTTTTTTTAGATAGAACCCCAAGAAAATGTCAACATTGCACTTTCTCCATCTTTTATGTAGGAAGACCTCTACAGTCAGTGTCATTCATAAAGTAACTGAAGTAAGAATGTCTCTCATCCTATATCTGAATCATCTGAATTTCTTTACAGGACTTGTACACTGAGGTTCTTTTTTTTTTTTAACCAGTGTCCTTTGCTGTGCATACTTTGAGTAAAATACTCCAGAAGAATATCAAAATGCTACTGGAAAATGGTAAATCCTAAAAAAAGTCATTAATATCAGTTCTTTGGCCTTAGAAAGCAAATTCTTCCCCTCTGATGGTACATTACATGTGTGATATGTGCTGGCTTATGATGACTTCCCTGTGCTTATCTACTTCCAAGACAAGTTGGCATAACACTTATTTGCATCGCATTTATTAATAACAATTAAAAATTGCAGGTCACTGAAGTCTGGTATGGGGGCTGAAGAGAAATTTGACACTATCTGTGTGGATAACTGTCAAAAAGACTTGATTGTCCTATATCTTCTCTCTTAAACCTTTTCAGTCTAGATCTCAAGAGAGTAGCAGAAACAATTGTTTCTTCACCATTGAGCAGAGTCAGGTGACCTTTTCTGTCATTCTTACAATACATAAAATTAGTTTTAACGTCACCATGCCTCATCCTGAGAACAATTTTAGAAGATTAAAATCGTACTTCATAGAATGTACTACTACTTTTCTTGAATTTATTTCACTAAATGAGCATGAATAATAGCATTTGTAACAGGGCCTCATTGCAGCAGGTGATGTGTGTTTATTTTCATAAAAATGCAAATATACTGAATATATAATATTTTAACCAGCATGTTTAAATAAAGCAATTTAAATAATGATATTATATTTCCCTAATAGAGAAATGACAACAATTAAGTGTTTTGGCAAGATTACTATCTTTCAACTCATTGTATACTAGAAAAGAAGCTCAGAAAGGCAAAAAATTTTGATTTACTGTTGCCAGTAAAATCAACAAAGCCTTTCAGAAGCCTTTTAGTCATTTTGTTGACCTCCTTTCTAATGAATATCTTTATCATTAAAGTTGAATTCAGATATTTCCATACTGAATTGGGTTTTACTCCTGGACCCATTCCATTAAAAGCACCACATTTGCCTGAAGGTAACTAGCATTATTTATCTATTACTATGCATGTTTTGCTGTTTTCTGTTTTTACAGACAACGGAGTATTTACACAGCACTTTGTTTATGGCATCCTGACTTAAGTCCGTTATTTCATAGGTAGCAAGAAGTAAGGAAAAGATTTCATACTGATTCAAGCATGGATGGTATAATTAATTTGGAATGATGACTATAATGCCTTCCAGATCAGCTGGATTAAAGAAGCAACTTCATTCAGTGACAGTACTTATAATTATTTACTGGAACATGTCTTCCATTACTCACTACACATGATAATATATGTAACTGATGGAATGAAATATGTGCTTCCTCACATTCCATAGAATAGGCTGTATATCACAAACAGTTGATTGACAAGTGTGTACTTATTTTTTCTAATTTCATTGCCCAAGCAGGGTGAAGTAGAAATAAATAAATAGTTTAGATAGTGAGAGGTAAAGGATATTTTAATAATCCTAATGACACGGATGCAAAGAGCTTTTATTTGTTCTAATTATTTCAGCAACTCTTTAGATGATGTATAAAAGTAATCGGTCAGTTAGGAATTTTCTGAAAATTTTTTTTTCTTGTGTCTAATTTTTTTTTTTCAGTGAAGATAATCTCTGATCAGTCAGATCCCAAAAGCTGGAAACATGACTGCCCTATCTTTCATGAACGTATTTCACACACTTCTGAAAGTGGACAACTGTGGACAGTGACAACTGCAAAAAATATTGGTGAATGTTACAGGGAATAATTGGTCCATGTGTTCTACATAAATTCTGCTTACATATTGCAATAGTTGCAATAGTAAGCCATTTTTCATTCATGACCTCTTCCAAATTCATTACCCTCTCTGAATATCCAACATAGTTGTCTATTCTGCATCTTGTAGATGAAAAATATCTGCTGAATTTATATTATGCAAAGGATAATAGTAAAGGAAGACTATTGTTTCTATGAGTCCATAAATATTCACCATGTATGGAGGTTGTGTAAATTATAATACACATAACATCAAAAATGCATGTTATGGATGCAGATGCCTATTTGGGAAAATATAAAAAAAACCACCTTTCTAACTAAATTGGAAGATAACTTCCATTATTCAAAGATGTCTTATTTTTATAGCTTCATACATAATCAAAAATGTAATCTTTGTGGCCAAGCATTTTGTAGGTGTTGTTCAACACCTTCAATTTAGTTTGTATAATTCTCCTACCCGAAGATATGTCAGTTCTGTAACTTTGAAATCAATTGGGACAGAACATTTTCTCAGCAAAGAACACTGTGCTTCTGAGGCAAATACTACCTCTAATTTTTCAAGCAGTCCAAAAGGCAAGAAATATATCCTTTATTTTTCCCCTTTATTTTTCTACTGTAGCTAAAATTCATGCAGTACTTTATCTAAACAGGTTTCTTTGACTGTGGCAATTGTTGAGACTGAGCTGCACCTATATCAAATAAGATTAGTTCATATTTCCTATATAAAATCGCTCTGCATATATCGTACATGGTTTTTGACTCTTAGTGTCTCTGTGGTTCATTACTATCTTTAAACCTGATGCATAGTCAGTTGTTTCTCCTCTTGTATTTTTCCAGCTGGGGATTATTCCTACGTGTGATACTTTGTACTTTTCTTTATTGAATTGCATCTTGTTATCTTTTTTTTTTTTCTGGATCACTTTTTCAATTTGTCAAGGTTACTTTCAATTCAAATCCTATTCACTAAAGTGCTTGCAGACGCTTTCAGCTTAGTATTGTCTGCAAATTTAATAAATGTACTCTCTATTCCATCATCCAGGTCCTTAATGAAAATATTGAATAATACTGGATCCAGGACAGGCCCTGTGAAATCCCACTCAGTATTTTCTTCCAACTTGAAAGCTGGTAACTGCCCTAAGTATAGCTTCGTATTTATGGTGCAGGCAGTTACAATAGTGTCATCTGGATTACTTAATTCTTAGTTTATTTACGAGTATGGTACATAAGAATGGTAAATGCTTTGAAGCAGTGCATGTGTGTTACATTTACTACTTCCACCTATCAGTAAGGCCTAGTACTAGTCACAGGGAGAAAATAGATGAGATTGATATTTTCTCTTGCCAAGTGGATATTTGCTCTAGATTGTCTGTAATCTTTAGCCAAAGATGACTATTCCATAATTTTTGTGAGAGTTGAATTTACACTGATTTATTTTTTATTTCTGGATCCTTCTATTCTATTTTTTCTAAGTTAGGCACAGCTGTTTACATCTTTTGATCTTTGTGTCCTCCATATTCTCAGAGGAAAGACAAATGTTAAGATTATTCCAGTTCAT
Organism: Manacus vitellinus; assembly: GCF_001715985.3. Lineage (NCBI taxonomy): Eukaryota > Metazoa > Chordata > Aves > Passeriformes > Pipridae > Manacus > Manacus vitellinus. The sequence goes on from NW_021940535.1 coordinate 27,051,441, forward strand.
TCCTCTATTGGTTTCAGTAGCCTGTAAATTGCTATTTACTTCATTGAGCCATCCCTTTTGAATTAAAAGTGAAAAAAAAATCTTCAGTAATAAGTTGGTAGCTTCCCTTTTTTCCTAATAAGTCTTTGACAAGTTCTTATTATACTGTATACTTTCTACAAAGAAGTTCTTAGTATACAGGTTTATGTTTCAATATCGTTTCTTTTCTGTTTTCCTAATCAATTTATTTTTTCAGGTACTTTTGCAATTAATTGTAATTATTTCTTCACTTTACAGCCACGACTAATTTATTGTCACCAACAACTTTGTCATCTTACTGCTGAGTTTTTTATAAAAATGCTGAACAGTATGTCTCTGGGTTTCTGCTGGCAACCCCCCCCCCCGATTTTTTGTCTTAAATGGTGTCTCCATTATTTGGGATATTCCTCAGTTCTCACTTTTATTTGTATGAATTAGTTTCCACTCTTTTTAAAATCCTTCTTGAACCTTTGAACATCATTTTTTTTACCCAACCTTATTGCATTTCCTAATTTCAGGTTTCTTTTTTTCTTTAAATAGTTCATATTGTTCCTTCATGTGATGATCTTTAATGACCAGAGGGCTGGAACACCTCTCCTCTGAAGACAGACTGAGAGAGTTGGAGTTCTTCAGCCTGGAGAAGAGAAGGTTCCAGGGAGACTTTAGAACAGTCTTACAGTTCCTGAAGGGGGCCCAAATTAAAGCTGAAGAGGGACTTTTCACAAGGACATGTAGGGATAGGACAAGGGCAAATGACCTTTAGCTGAAGGAGAGTAGGTTTAGATTAGCTATTGAGAAAAAATTTTTTACTGCGAGATGCTGAGACACTGGAACAGGTTGCTCAGGTGATTTGTGGATTCCCCTCCCTGGAATTGTTTGAGGCCAGGTTGGATGGGGCTTTGAGCAACCTGGTGTAGTGGGAGGTATCCCTGTCCAGGGCACGGGGGTTCAACTAAGTGATCTTTAAGGTCACTTCCAACTCAATACATTCTATGACTCCATGATTCTATGAGATTTTTAAGAAGCTTCTAAGACTTCTGTCCTCTTTTATTAAAATAAAAATTACTATTCTATTCTAGTGATGTGCCCACAAGTACTGAGTAGACCAGTGCTTGAGGTACAAGGACTTCAGGTTAGTAAGATTTGTTTGTCTTTAGTATCATCTGACTGTGCAGTATTTGAGGCATTCCTAGCACAGTCTCAGTAGAGAGGCTGTGTAAAACACAGGGGGGAATTTACAGTAAAAAATTACCTAAATCTGTTCCTGTTTGAAGAGATAGCAAACCTGCATGAAGTTTAATGGGAACAAAATTAAATAATTTTGAGTGCTGAAGTATGTATTAACAAATGCATTTGCAAATTATATTTTGTTTTCATCATTCAGAGAACAGGAAATACAATTTAATTTAAGAGCTCTTATCTTCAGCCACTAAATGATAGATCTTGATTAAAACAACTTGCAATAAATTAGAAAACTTTAAAGTCTCTAGAAAATATAGCAAGGAGTGAGGAAAAAAACCCTAAACTTGAAGTCTCAGGTTAAGCTTAGCGCTTGTGAAAATACACTGGAACTGCATTTTCATAAACGTTAGACACTGTACACCAGGCTTAAGAGCAAAACAGTCCAAGAAAATGTCAAGACAGATTTTCCTGATAAACATTCTCAAAAAAGGTTTATTTCATTGGTATAAGATACAGCAATTTCTGATGGAATGAAAAATTTATGTTGAAAGAGTATATGATGTAATTAATTATTTGTAGGCTAAGAAATATTTCAATTTTACAGTAGCTTACCAAACAAAGTTTAAACAGAGGAAGGAAGGACCTGAAGTTGTTTAAGATATCTCAGCTATCCAAAGACATCTTTTCATTTTGAAAGTTGGGATTAATGGAACCTGAATTTTGTTAGGTTAAATCTATGAAACAAGACTTTTAGTTGAATAAAAGGATGAGTTTTGATCAGAAGCAGTAAACTGCTTTTTAGTTAAAAATGTTTTATCTTAGCTTTAGCCTCTGGAGGAGTAAACCATTATACTCTGATGTTGCTAGAGGCAATGTTTTCTTCGCAGATGGTCAGTTACTCCTTTGTTTTGCTTTTCTTTTGATTCACAGTAAAGAAATCTAGCTGCAACCATATAAAAGGGGTAAGATAATTATGAAATAAATGACTATAAACTCCTCTGGGTTATCTTAGCTTTTTGATTTAAAAAAAGTATTAATAAATGCATCTAAAACATTTATAAACAAGATTAGAAGTCTCTTAAATTTTTTAGCTCTGACACATATAGTTTCTATGATGTTTGGCATCATGCAAAAACAATAATCCTAAGGCTTCTGGGAAGTCTGAAGAAATTCAGTAATTGTTCAAGGGAGTAGACTTTTAAGATCTGATTTAACTAGTTAACATCAATCACAAAATTACTTGTCAGAACAAATAATTTTAAAGATGCCTAAAAAAATCATCTTTGATATTCTCAGATGAAATTTTGGAAAACATGTTTGCTATCCAAGCTGTTTTCAGCTAAGTAATGAGTCACCCATGAAAATAAAACTCCAATTACTTTGGCAGATTCCCCATTTGCAAATGCCTTACAATAATGCCAAAATCTCTTCCACTGCTCTCAAGTTCAACTTTAGCTTTGGAAGTTATGTGAAGTGATATCTACCAAAATTCTGTCAAGCAGAACATACACTCTGAGTACTAATGCATACAGATAATCTATTATTTTTCAATAAATAAAGTTACAAAAAATTTTACTTCCATCAATGAAGCTGCCTTCACTAAAGATAGCATTTTGCCATTAATTTCTACATATTCAAGTTTTAAAAATAACTTCAAATCTCAAAATAAGTCCAAAAAGTGCTGTGGAGAACAATGTCATGTAGACTACCATAAGGGAATACAAATATGTCAGTCTCACCCTTATTCCACAGTAGCAAAATTCTTCTGGAACCTACAGGGATTTGTTTTACATTATTTTTCTTTATTTATCTTTCTCTGGGGTTAAAGCTTGATCTTAAGGGGTTGTTTGAACTTTTCTCTGACTATAAATTTCCTGTTTACATTTTAAAAGCTTTCTTGGGTATGGTAGCATCAGCTGGAAAAGCAAGGGAAAGAAAATCTTTATTAGCAAGACCCCCATCTGAAATTTTATTGTAATTAAGACTGTGTTAGTGAAATCCAGCTTGCCAAGGCCATCCAAAGTAGTTTCTGATTGACATTTGTAGAGATTGTTTCCAGGTTAGTATTTGATTATATTAATGCAAAATATATAAGTACACAGACTCCATGTTTATATATGTAAAATTAAGGTTCTCAGCACACCTCTGAACTTATTTATGATAATTCGTGCATCCCACCTATTAACAAGTGAAGATGGACTCCACTGGTGTAAAAAGCACTTCTGTCTTTTCACTTGGGAAAAGTGAAAAGTCTCTTCCAAGTTTCTTCCACAGCCCCTGATGCTGCAGTTCACACCTCAGAAGTAAGCCATACAGAGGCCACCCTCTGATACCTCTGGAACTGCTTGCTATGATTGCCAAGAGCTCTGGTTTTATAAGCTTTGAGCCTGCAGCCTTAGAGCACGTGGCTTTGCCTGTCTACAGTGGGAAACTGAAAATCCTGGATTTTCCTTTCAGGGAAAACTCTTTTTTTCAGTCTTTCATCATTATCTCAGCACTGCGTAGTCATTTGAAATCAACAAAAATATCAAATCTATTGCAATACAACATTAATAAGTATGTTATTTTTATCAGACATGAGATGATTTTTTTGTTTGCTAAATAGCAGCTCTCATGTTAGTTCTGGGCCATAAAAAAATGGAACCTAGTTTATGAAGCCAATATTTATGCATAGAGAACTGATATGGTAGCCAGTATTGTGGTGTTCTCCAAACAGAAATCAAATATCACCATCAAAAAGCCTATTTACAGACAAGTGTATATTCTAAGTGTTCTTTTCTTATTTTATACTGCCAATTTCTTTTTTTCTTTTGAAGCTGCAAACTACAGTCCCAGAAGGCTTTTAATATCTAGAAGATCTGTCCTTAAATGGGTTATGCTGAGCGTAAGTGGGTTACACTAAGGAGAGATTTCTCCAGTAACTGTGAGTCACGATTTAAAAGATTGAGGAGCTAAACATAGCCCCTGCTGCTTTTTGCACATGAAATATTAGGAATTGAATTTTGAATACATTATTTACATTTAATCCATAAATGAAGTTGTTGTCAATTATGCATGTGCAGGTTTTTCCAGTTGTGGGTTTATTGTGTTATGCTTGTGTAGACATTAAAACAGATTCTGTGTAACCACAGCTCAACTTTGCCAGCACTGTTCTTTCAATTGAAATGTTGGGGAGTTGATTCCTAAGTGAAGGATATCAACAGGCAGATGAGAGGGGATGTGGGAGAAAGATAAGAAGTAAATTAAAGGGTGGAAGGTAAACCTTGAATATACACTACTCTTATATTACCTTGAGGTTTATTTATTCTCTAAAGATCAGATCCTGCAAATCTTGTTGAAATTGAACTTTTATAGGAGCTTGTTTTAAGGAACAAAAGTAAAATCCTAAGTTTTTTATTGTGTATCCAAGTCCACTTAGTAAACATATTGAAACTTTGGAGGTTTTTTATTTTCAAATTTGTCATCAATTTATTAATCATATTTATTTCATTTTGAAAATAAATTAAGAAATTGCTCATGTATACCTATCTGAAAATAGACAGAAGAAACTATATTATAAAATAACAACATAGCAGAAAGTGTTTCATTCCATCATGCAAAACTCAAAAATAAATTCCTTTCTCATCTTACAGACTTCTGCTTAAGAAATTTATCCTGCCACCTACTTCACCATATGGCGAAGCTTTAAGAGTGCTAAGTCACAGTAGATGTTTCTGTAAGCATTTGTGATAGTGCTGAACACGTGCCTAAGTCAGTGAAGAGGGTGAACTCGCACATTTGTAGCACAGCTGATTTGAGCACTACTTTCTTTTGTAATCTATTTGCTGAAGTAGGGCTTTACACACCTTATATGTTCTCCAACACACTTTCCTAATATAATTACTGTTCTGAGATTCAGATTGTCCTTTCTGCCATCCAATGTTTGGTTTTATTTTTTTTGTTACAAAATATATTAACTTTGCTATTTTAAATACCCTGGAAGAAAACATTTCGTGTCCTTTTTTGAGATGCTGTTATCTTTCATCTGATTGATCCTGTAAGTTTACAACTGGGGATAAACACAGTTCAAATGATATAAAGTGATATTATTTCAATACTTTAAAAGGATTAAAAAAAACCCCAAACCAAAAAACAAACCTGCAAACAACAAAGAATAATAATTTATAATGTAACTCATGTAACTCATGTCTGAAATCTCTAATGGCCAACTTCATTTTCTTCTGGCCTGTAAGCAAATACTCTTTTCTACTAAAAGTACTGGGAGAAGAAGACAAAGAAAAAAATGCCATTCCATGCTACGTAAGACATCTTTTCACTGGTTTTATTAAATATAGTTCGATCTTTTTCCTGCAGAAAATAGTATTTATTATTGACCATTTCAGTAGCCATTGTCAAAAGTTTAACTGTAGAGCCAAAGTTTTAGCCTGGCATGCTGGGTAAAAGCTGCTTTTTCTTTTGCTATGAAAATCATAATTTAAGATATTTGCTAATTATATAGTTTGATAATTATAAAGTTTTCCATCCACAAGCCTAGATTTTCTCAATCCCAAAGAATATGACTTTTTAGCCAAAATGTAAGATGTTTTGCTCTTGATGCTTTATTTTTTTTCACAAGCTAAAATTCTTACATACAGATCAATAATGTAATCCTTAAGTTTCTCTAAATGGTACTATTATAATGGAAATGCTGATACAAGAAAATGTATTTTTTGTGTCAATATACGTCATGTTGTCTATGGAAGTTCAATAATTTCCCACTCTACTGGCAACCTTAAACATCCTCTAAAACAAATGTGGTAAATGCTTACTGGTAGCATGTAAATGATGAAGAGTTACAGATCCTTCTTAAAAAAGTAAACATATATTAGTTTCTTCTTTAACAAAAAGAAGAAAAAAACCCCTGCTTTTCAGTTCAACTGGGTACATTTGAAAAATCTTTTGACCAAAGTATAAAAGGAAAAAAAATAAATTGTGTGTGAATTGTTAGGAAATATGTTTTGATAACATCAGTATAATAGACTTATCACTACAGAAATATAACTTCCCTCTGATCTTTCTGTGCCTTTTTCTGCACTTTTTTCTGCTTCGGTTAGCTATTTCAACAAAACTTTGCACTCTTGCAGCAAGTTCACCTTCAGAGAATAAACTTTCTCACTGAGCAGCAAAAATGTGTACATTTACTTACAATGAATTTTCCAGAAATACTTGAATGAATGGGGAGATTCTGCATCAGCTTCTAGCAAAAGGCTTATCTAATGCCCCATGTGAATGCTCAGTGTATTGTTTTGATTAAAGCTTGAATGGAAAACTGCTGATCTGAGGTAGTACACATTATTGAAGATGCAGACAAAGCTGTTTTCAGATGTGTAAATTGCAAAAGTGTTGGTAGTAGAACAACATAAATTGTGTGCCGTTCCTAAGCTGTGCAATATGGGTTTGGACACATGGTATATATGAATAATGTTTCTACTAAATTTATTTGCAAATACAACTTATTTGCAAAGAGTAAGTTAAGCAGGAATATCAAGGGATATGTGGGATAGCATTAGAGAAACCATTATCTCTGACTTTTCTGCTATATAGTGTTTTCATTTCTACACTCTTCCACCATATACCATCTGGTTTAGCTGCTTACTGTAACTTCACAGTGGTTCAGTTTCCTACAGTTTACACACTTCTATCTGTTTTATAACCAGCCTAGGATACTAATTCCATTGGTTATTACAATGCAAGGCTGATTTATTTTTTTTTAAGTCTGCCTCCAGAAATGCAGATATAAAAAGCAAAATTACTTTGCTGATGTAAACACACTCATTCAGTAATGCAGAAAACTTGATTTCAATGGAACTACATTATCACTAAAAGTGTTGGTTTTTTTTTAACAAGGATGCAATTGCTTTACTGTTATTTACTTCACATGAAGTGATATACTTCATGTGTAAATGCATTTCAAATGTTTTAACTTGCATATTAAAGGAAACTGATTTCAAAAACAAGGACAGGTTTTGAAACTATCTGCTGCCCAGCTCAAACCTGTCAGGTAATCAAATTGTTTTGTTCTCCTCCTGATGTTCCACAGTTATAAATGAATAGAAGATATGCAGAGCCACAGGTGGTAAAAATGTTTGGAATAAACAGTAGCCCACGGTAGTATTATTGCTGCTGAGTGCTCTTGTTCAAATGACCATGTTAAATCAGACCACATGGTAAATCAAGTACTTGATAATTGATTATTCTCTGCATCGTACTGTTTATTTTTAGCAACCTGGTTTATATTTTTATGGAAATATATTTTCTTTTTATTTCCTTTTTTTAATATAATAAATTTATAACACCTCATTCCCTAACTGATGCAGTTCCAGGAGGAGGTAAGCTGTTGTCTATATACTGCTGAGTAGGAGTAAGATCCTGACGGGGCTATAAAGGGTACATTTTTTGCCAACACAAAATATTTGCCTTTTGGAAAATTCTTTGCAGGATCTATGAAACACTGCAGTGAGTATTTCTCATGGCCTTATGAGAGTCTCACGGTTCAGACCATGCAATAGAAACTTCACACTTGTCCCATCTAACTGCAACACTTCATCTATGCCTGCTGTTCTTGAGGTTCACCTAAGGGTGGAGGGGATCTTAAATGATCCTACAAGGGCCCTGTTGCCTATCCCAAAGGTGGTTAGCCTCAGAATGTGTTTTGAAATCAGACCAAACTGCTTGGCTGTTAGAAAAGTGTGAATATGAAATACCAAGTCCATGAGACATCCAAGTGTCAGGGCTCTACTGAGATCTCTCAGGTCAGAGAATTGCAGAGAATTGTTCAGCCATGACATCTAGAAAAACACATGCTGTTTGTAAAAGCTGGACTGGCAAAAGAACCATTGTCCTGGTCCACATTTTTAAACTGGAAGTTTTGCAGTATTTCCACAGAGACAGAATAATCTGATTGATTTAAAAGGAACTGCTACTGATTTTAAAAAAGTAAAGAGTTAATTACAGGAAGGTCAAGGCTGCATGCTCCACTTTAATTAAGTGTACTCTCAATATTATTTAAAATATGCAAGTCAAATAGTCCTTTAAAATAAGGAAAAAAAGAACTCTTAATTTCCTCTATTTTAAACACAATTTTAAAGAAGTCCTCAGTGACAGCAACAAGATTCAGCTTGCAGATTGTAACACTGGAATTTAAATTTCCATATATGGATGTCTAGGTAGAAAAAAGTATCCACCCTTTCTAGCTGTTGGATCTGTTGGATACAGCCTGGACAGCTCACTTCAAAGCCAACACCCACACTGGGGCTGCTGAATGTCTCTAGGTCCGATACGCTGCCTTCATTATATTTTCACTGCCTCTAATGGAAAACCAGTCATAAACTGTAAGTTAATTCTTACTTAAACAACCCTTAGGGTTTATACTATACATTTGTCATGGGCTTCTAAACCCACTTTCTATGATACTATGGGGGGGTGAACAAATCCGTTCTCCCACTTCAGTACCAAATCCAGTATTTACTATAAATGTCCAAGAATTTGAGATAAATCATTATTAGGAAGAATGAGATCTTCTTTCAAAAAAGTCTGGTCCAGTGGGCTGATGATACATTTTCACTTTTTGAATGATCTTTCAATAAGAGCATATCCATCTAGAGAAAGTTTTCATTCCAAATTCATTAATGGTTTTAGTTCTGCTTTTGTTCCTGATTTTTTTCAAGAGCTGAGTCTTCCTGCATTAATTCTATATTCTATAAATTATTTTGACTAAATAACTTTAATACTATTGCATGTTCATGAGCTTTCCCTTCAACTTGATGCACAACAGTGATGTTCTCTATTTTATTTCATTTTTTTGGATGAACAGTACAGTTTAAAAAAGAGAAGAACAGCTTCTCAGACTTTTAGGGGTAAATGGTTATGCAAATCATAAAATTATGAACTGATGGTAGTTCTTGAACAGTGTGCAATTACCTTAATGCCTTCAAGTAATGTAACTTCACAGTCTACAGCAGTCTAATTGGGTACCTTTCTATACACGCAAGGTACAAAATATTTATTGTCAGTCAAGTTCCAGTGACAATATACAGAAGTGGAATAAAACCCAAAAGATATTAAAAGAATCCTTCCATAAGAATCTCCCTGTTTAGAACAAATTAAAAAAAAATAGAGAGATATACTGACTGGTATCCAGAAGAATGTTAATTACTAGCAATACAGGAAGCGCTTCTTTCAGATCAGGCTGTACATATATTAAAGTAGGAGAATTTTATATCTGGATCTCACAGGTACTTGCCTGTTTCTGTTTGTACTGTGTGTAGCACTTCTGATGTATGATTCAGTTGACATAATATATACTTTATATATAGACAAGTACATTTAAAATCAATATTTGAAATTACTTCTAAAAAAAGGTGAACATTATTTCCCACTGCTACAAACCATTTTTTATTGTTAATTCATGAATAATAAACCAGGATTTCCCCTTTTTTTTCAAGGCTGAGTATTCATTTTGCAAGATATAGATTACTTTTGCATAGCTATCGAGTGATAACACGGTAGCAGGGTTATGGAATGTTGTGTGATGTAATTATCCAATATACAATACAAGTTTATGTTCATTTTATTGCTTGAATTCTGAACAGCTTAACAGTCAGTCCATAGCAAATCTTGCATTAGAAGTCTCTAGTTAAACTTTTTCACTATGCTTAGTATTCTTCTCTACTGTTTACAGTTAAAACTTAGTAACAAGTAGGACAACTAAAGAGAGCGTTCTTTATACTATCCAAGGAAGAAAGGATCTGTTATTCTATTTAAATATACTTTGCTTTTTCTCTGTCTTTGGTTCTATGCGAAGATTGGCTTAATGCAGAAAATCTACTCATTACATAAAAGTTACAGTGAAACAGATATTTTTTCTGATTATAAAAATTAGGGCAAAACGTAAATACTAAAGGTAGTCTGCCCTCCCCCCCCAAAAAAAAATTGTACTGTATTTTGAGTAGTTTGTTCAATCAACTTTTTGTAATGATTCTGTGGAAGGAAATTTCACTGTAATCTAATGGAAATTTACTTAATAGGTATAGACAGAAAGTTAAGTATGTGGTTTCATACTCATCATTTTCAGTGTTTCTGCATTTGTAAAGAGAAAGTCAGGAAGAACTTAGAGACCACCCCCTCTGACTTCTGTGGAGGTATACACCTCCAAAAGATTGATTTTTCATTATTTAACTATTTCCAAAATATCTCTTAGCTGTCTCACCAAAATGTCTTAAGCCTATAGGAAATCGTACTGCATGTGTTCTACCTGTTATTCAGAAAGAAGCAGTTCTATCTAATTCACATTTGCACAAGACAAATGAGTGGAAGAGCAGAACTCAACAGAAACAGGAATCTCAGAGTTATCCTGCAAGTCAGCATCAGAACAGTGAAGTGAAAGGATCTCATGATTCTCACTGTGATATCCTGGTTTTTAGGTCATAAAATCTTTCTGATTCTTTATAAAAATGAATAACTAATTTAGTTTGAAAAGCACCTTGAAAGGTTCCATCCGCTTTGCAACCTATCTATTTTTTATTTTTAGTGCAGTAGCTGGTTGTTCCACAGGAGCTAAGTATCTACATCTCTTGGATCAACTTGGAATGTCTGGGAAAAAAAACAAGTATTCCATGACTCTGCAGTATTAATCAGTGTCCACTGTGCTTTTCCTATGATATGTTTTCTAAGCAAAAATCAACTGACTAGTTGCTGTGCAGATACTATTCTGCTAGTTACACAAAGGGAAAAAAAAAGTAAAATCTTTCAGCTGTCATTACATAGCACCAAACTTGCAAATGACAGACCTACAAAACCTGCTATACATTCAGGGAACTCTTTGTCCAGACACAATTTCTTTTACAAAGCGTAAATTTCAGGAAGGGCTGGCTATTACAAGAATAAAAATCCCAAGATTTCAATAAGACTATTCATTACAATTCCTTTCATATGTTTTTCTCTTAGTATAATACAGTGGTCCTTAGCTATCTGATCTAGCTATTGCAAGGGAAGGCTGCTGCTCTTCTTTTTCCTATGTTTTCTTTGCCTTTGAAAGTATATAGATTTAAGGGAGCCGAACTGTAATTAAACAATGAAATAACTTTTTTTTCCTTTAAAATTATCAAACACTTGATTCTGCTTCTTTTCTGATACATATTCAGTCCCATTCCTGCTTATATATTATTTTGTCAAGGCCATAGCTTTGGTTCTGATGCTATCGTTCCAGACCGAATATCAGTTGAAGTGATTGAGACTTTTTTATCTAGTTGGTATGGAATTATATTTTAGTAGCCCAGTGGGGAATTAGAATTACTTTTATTAAGAAGCTTAATTCAATGAAAAACTTTTTCAACGAACTTAATTGTCAGCTTGTTGTGCCACTAAAAAGAAATACAGGACTAGGGCATCAACAAAGCAAAGTGTTGCTTCTTTGCAAGTGTTTGTACAGTGAGAGCTAATGATTTTGTACTTTTGTGAATTACAGATCTTTCTTGAATTTTTAATCTATGAATTCAGTTCAGCTGGGAAAATTGGAATGTTTCTAACTGCAGCATCATTTACTATGAATATTTCATACTTTGACAATTATTCTGAATGCCTTTTAGTAAGAAGGTGTTTTTCAAGTACACTTTTCTTAAGAATTAATATTAAGCACTTCTTATTCAAGTGCATAATTTGTATGCAGATGTAGTATCTCTGATTTTGACCCATTACTATAGCTAACTTTTCATCACTGTTTATCTCAGGATCAGTAACATCTTGCTGACTGCTTCCTGAAAACTGTCATCGCTTTTTGAGTGATGACAAAATAGAATAACTACTAAATTTTTCTAAATATTACTAAAATAGAAGAATCCCTACAGATATCTAAAATAAATAACTAACCCAGTGTTATATTTTTTTCTAGTTGAGATTTTATTATTAGGAAAAAGGATTGCAGACTGAGAGCATTATAATGTGGGGAATATATCTTTGATTTTATCTTCCTTTTATATATACATAAATATATACTCATATTTTATATATAAAAATATAAATCTCAAAATTCTCCTGAATTTATAGATCATTAAACAAACCTTCCATTTCTTTGTGTTTTCAGGATATTTCTCTGTTTCCTCTTTGTCATTATTTAGTTTCTTAAAAATATGGAAAGTTAATATGAGTTAGTATTTGGAAGTTTTCAAGGCCAGGCTGGATGGCACTTAGAGTAACCTGGTCTACTGGAAGGTGTCCCTGCCATAACAGGACGTTGGAATTAGATGATCTTTAAGGTCTCTTTCAACCCAACCCATTCTATGATCTATGATTTCATCTGTTTGCATCCATCAGTTTTTCCTCTGACCTATTTATTTAACATTGTCTTTCTACTCTTTGCATATAAGTCATCAGTTTAATTTTTTTTCTAAGAATAAGAATAGAGTATATTTATGTAATTCTAACTAACAAAGATCTCTACATTTTCACATATCAAGGATCCTATCTGTAGCCACTAATAATGGAAAAAGAAAATCACACCAACCTTCTCTATTCACTAATATTCACTAATAGAGACTAATTCCTCCCGCTGTATCTTGAATAGTATAATTTAATAACTTCTAATTGATTACAGTTGTGACATCTAATTAAAACTTTAAAATAGTGTGAAGTGAAGGATATTAAAACTCTAACTGAGGTCTTTTCATTTACTGTGGTTTTCAGTCAAGTCAAAGCTCAGCATTTTTCCTAAAGGCAGGGCACTTTTTCTTTAAGAAGGGGAGAAGCAGCTCTTGCGTACTTTCACTTCTAATAAAACTTGCAAATTTGGCCATTATGGGAATAGATTGATCCCTTGGGCTAAAAAAAGTAGCTCAGTTATTTAAGAAGTAGCTTCAAGCAATTAATGGTTTTATCTGCATACTAAAATTGTTTTGCTGCAACATTTCTATTTTAAATGGAAATGTGTCACTGTATGGCCAACTTTGCCACAAGTCCTTAGTGGAATCTTGAAAAACCTGCAAAGATCTCAGTCTCAGGAGGGGCTGTACTGTAACTGTACAAACTGTACAATACTGTATTAAATCCTTATAGTGACAGAGTGTTTGTACAGCATCAGTCTCGCAAATTCTTCTCTCCTGGCAATTTCCAAATGCTTCATGCCAAATACGTCCAGTGTCTAACAGACCTTGCACTGAGTCTTTGTAAATTAGAATCCCTATTCTTATGTGGAAGTAATCCAAATTGTCCCTGCTTCCCATTGTGTGTGTGCATGTGGGTCAGCTGACAGACCAAAGATGATAGGTAAGTGCTTCACTTATGCTGAAACCTTTCTCCCAGTCAAGGTGCTAAACTGAGTGTCCCTTAGCTGCTTGCTCGTTGGCTTTCATAACATTTACAAGAATTTATCATCCCTGAGATTTCTACCCTTCTGTTCTTCTTAACTGTCTGTCAAGTTTAGTTGAAACTGACAACTGTATTAAAATATTACTGAAAGACAGATCCAAAAAGAAATAGGAAGACATAAACCTCCTTTCTTTTCTTTTTTTTTCCAAAAGACCTGAACCTGGTTAAAGATAAGTTAAACCAAAATCCTCCCTAGTCATAATGTTATTAGATCATATGTTCACTTTTGAAGAGTTTTATACATGAGGAACACATTTTTTTTAATTGTTATTTTACTTTAGAGAAGACTTCCAGCTTCAATTAGTCCATTAGTTCCTCTTGCCAATATGTACTACACTACACTAATTAATGCTACACAAAAGTATTTCTCTTCCAGAAGTGATCTTGAATACTTTTTTAAAATTACAATATATCAGGGCAGTCACGACTTCCTGGTCTTCCCAGTTGTCCGACTTAATGAATTAATTTTTCTGTACCTAACTAGAGTACTTTTTTTGTTATTTCTGCTATCTGATTTCCATATTTGTTACCTGTATCACTGCTGAATTCTATGTTGTGTGTCAGTGTTAAGACTGCAATATATTATGATTCTGGCAGCTTATAATAACTGAATTGGGAGTGGATATAAGTAATAGCTACATCTATATTACTCTTCTAAACCATTCCTGAAGAACCATCCTGCTAAGGGTTCTCTGTATGGAGGAAACTTTTGTTCAAATCATCTTTTTAAATTCTGTGGACTCCAGGCCCACCTTGCTATGCTACAGGTTACAAGAAGTCCCTACTGCATACTAGCGAAAGTGCTTTTTGTACTTGATCTCTCTCCTCTGCCTTTTCTTTCTGCCTTTGTTTTCCCTGCATTCTGCACTTCTTATATGATGAAATCCCTGGTGGGGAACCCATCTGACTCTTTTCATCTCTGCCACTGGCTTCTAGGAGGTGGAATAGGAAAGATAGCGTGGAGCAGACAAGAGTATTAAAGCCAGTGCTGCCCTTCTTGTAGACAAAGTTCATTCATACATTACATTCATCATAAGTGAGTTCTGAACACGGACCATAACAGACAGACATATACAAATATAAATCAGCAACTGCTGCAGACTCTAGAAAAGGAGTACAAAGGAGCATGGACGCATTTCTAAGAACACTTCAGCTATTTTAAGTTAAGCTTTTCTACTAAATCAAATGGGCATTAGTTAATAAAATGCTGTTATATCACAGAATCAGGGAAAGTTAAGGGGTTAGAAGAGACCTTAAAGATCATCTAGTTCCAAACCCCCTGCCATGGGAAGGGACATCCCCTACTAGAGCAGTTGGCTCAAGGTCTTATCCAACTTGGCCTTGAACATTGCCAGGGTTGGGATGTCCACAGACTCTCTGGGCAACCTGTTCCAGTATCTCAGCACCCTCACAGTAAAGAATTTCTTCCCAATATCTAACCTAATTTTCCCCTCTTTCAGTTTGTACCAATTATACTTTTTCCTGTCATTTACAGTTCCTGACAAAGAGTCCCTCTCTGGCTTCCCTGCAGGCCCCCTTTAGACACTAGAAGATTGCTATGAGGTCTCCATGCAACCTTCTCTTCTTCAGGCAGAACAGCCCCAGCTTTCTCAGCCTGAAATATGTCTTAGTTTTTCGAACACTAAAATCAGCTTTGCAAATAAAAATAATTCCATTAAATATTCTGTCACCTTTGTTAAAAGCTGAAAGTTGTTTTTAAAAGCAGAGTACCAATTTGAATAAGACTTGAATTTACACTCATCTCTAAAAAAAATGGAGCTGTACATTTATGATGAACATCACAGAATTAAAAAAAAAATCAAAACCAACCAACCAAATGAAACAAAATGGGAGATTGTTGAACTTCGGCAATTTTAAGCAGTTTGTACATTTTCTGAAGGTGGTTCAGGTGAAGAGCTGGTGGTTCAGGTGAAGAGCTGGAGAAGGCCCTATGTATATCTTACACTAGAGCCCCATACATAATTGCAGCTCTGATGGCTACTATTTGGAAATGTTGAGCAGGATATCTCCCTTTCCTCTCTACCAGGCTTACTTCCCTCAGTATCTTTGTCAGGTGAAGCCTCCTACCTAAAAATCAGGGATCAATCAATAAAGAGTAAAAGTGGTGCATGATATCTGAAATTCCTACTCACAAGTGCTAAAACACTGCACCAAGAATAACTGTACGCAGGTGGATGACTATTCATGCATATGGAAATGTACAATATCAAGGAGGTAGTTTCCAGATAATAAGCCTGAATATATAACTGAAAGAAATTAGCAAAATTTTCAGCATCAGGACTGTTTTTTGTTCTGAGGGAGGCTGTGCATGTGTACTTATATTAGCAGACAGACAGATGTAATTCAAGACAAAGAGACTAGTCTTGAAAATAAGGGCTCATCAAAGTGTTTGTTATACACTGAAACAGGCTCAGCATTGCAAAGCTATTAACACTAAGGAAGAGTTTAAAAATATAGTTAGGTCACGTAGAAAGAAAATTAGAAAGATGAAGGCACAACTTGAACTTCATCTTGCCACTTCTGTGAAGGATAACAAAAAGTCCTACAGATACATCAATAGCAAAAGGAAGGGCAAGGAAAACCTCCATTCTTTGTTGGACATGGGCAGGAACATAGTTATCAAAGATGAGGAAAAGGCTGAGGTATTTAACACCTTCTTTACCTCAGTTTTCAACAGTAAGACAGGTTGTCCTGAGGACAGCTTGTAGACAGAGATAAGAATCTGAATAGCCCCCCTGTAATCAAGGAGGAAACAGTTAGTGACCTGCTAAGCCACTGATGGATCCTCAAAGTTTATGGGACCAGATGGGATCCACCCATGGTGATGAGGGAGATGGCAGAAGAGCTTGCCAAGCTGCTCTCCATCATTTACCACCAGTCCTGGCTCACTGCGGAGGTCTCAGATTACTGGAAGTTGGCAAATGTCACACCCATCCACAAAAAGGGCTGCAAGGAGGACCTGGGAAACTACAGGCCCGTCAGCCTGACCTCAGTGCCTGGCAAGGTTATGGAGCAGATCATCCTAAGTGCAATCACACGGCACCTACAGGATGGACAAGGGATCAGACCCAGCCAGCACAGGTTTAGGAAGGGCAGGTTCTGTCTGACCAACCTGATCTCCTTTTATGATCAGGTGACCCGCCTGGTGGATGAGGGGAAGGCTGTGGATGTGTCTACCTGGAGTTCAGCAAAGCCTTTGACACTGTCTCCCACAGCATTCTCCTGAAAAAGCTGGCAGCCCACGGCTTGGACAGGGACACCCTGTGCTGGGTTAGGAACTGGCTGGAGGGCCGGGCCCAGAGAGTGGTGGTGAACGGGGCTGCATCCAGTTGGCAGCCGGTCACTGTGGTGTCCCCCAGGGATCAGTGTTGGGTCCAGTTCTGTTTAATATCTTTATTGATGATTTAGATGAGGGAATTGAGTGGGCTATCAGCAAATTTGCAGATGACAGTAAGTTAGGGGGGAGTGTCGATCAGCTGGAAGGCAGGGAGGGCTCTGCAGAGGGACCTGGACAGGCTGGAGAGTTGGGCTGATTCCAATGGGATGAAGTCCAACAAGGCCAGGTGCCGAGTCCTGCACTTTGGCCACAATAACCCCCTGCAGTGCTACAGGTTGGGCACAGAGTGGCTGGAGAGCAGCCAGGCAGAAAGAGACCTGGGAGTTTGGATTGACAGGAAGCTGAACAGGAGCCAGCAGTGTGCCCAGGTGGCCAAGAAGGCCAATGGCATCCTGGCCTGGATCAGGAACAGTGTGGCCAGCAGGACCAGGGAAGTGATTCTTCCCCTGTACTCAGCACTGGTGAGGCCACACCTTGAGTACTGTGTCCAGTTCTGGGCCCCTCAGTTCAGGAGGGATATTGAGGTGCTGGAGCAGGTCCAGAGAAGAGCAACAAGGCTGGTGAAGGGACTTGAGAACAAGTCCTATGAGGAGAGGCTGAGGGAGCTGGGGCTGTTTAGCCTGGAGAAGAGGAGGCTCAGGGGAGACCTCATCACTCTCTACAACTCCCTGAAAGGAGGTTGTAGCCAGGTGGGGGTTGGTCTCTTCTCCCAGGCGGCTATCAGTAAGACAAGAGGGCATGGTCTTAAGCTGTGCCAGGGGAGGTTTAGGTTGGATATTAGGAAGAAATTCTTTACAGAGAGAGTAATCAGGCATTGGAATGGGCTGCCCATGAAAGTGGTGGATTCACCGTCCCTGGAGGTTTTTAAGATGAGACTGGATGTGGCACTTAGTGCCATGGTCTAATAACCACAGCCGTAGTGGATCAAGGGTTGGACTTGATGATCTCAGAGGTCCCTTCCAACCTGGCTGATTCTATGATTCTAACATATAATAAAAACTGCTCAAATGACTACAGAAAACAGATGAAGCATTAAATTTGCTGGTATACTCAAAATCTGAATGTAAAATGTTAGCCAAAACAGTGCAACTAAGGCAGTAGCAAATGCATGCATTGTACCTGATTTTTGTTAAATTTAGCTTTTAGAAACAAACATTTCCTTTGCCACTTAGCTATAAGGTTGGAGTTCATATAAGCCAGATGAATATACACACTCCCATGGACTCAGTTTATATTAGAAACCAAACCAAATCTGGTACTCCTTGCTTGCCACTGTATAAGTATTCACATCAGAGAAACATTGCTCCAGATAACTTCAGTATAGAGAAGTAAAACATATATAAGTAGTCAAAAGGTTTGCTGTAAAACTAGTATAAATGATTGATTTGATTATGTAGGCAAACATTTAAAATCAATTTCCAAGTATGTGGTTCTTGCATCTTGCTGCTTAATGCTTAATTAAGCTAATTGAGCTCTCGTTCTTTAAAACTTTTTAGAAACCTAAGAAACATTAGAAACATATCCATAATGGCTCTAGTTTTCGTAGCTGGGACATTATGGTAATTCATGCAAAAGCTGAAGTAGAGTCAAAGGCAAATTTATAGCATAATCTTTTAAACAGCTTTATCTGATAGACCTTTCAGAGCATCTCCAGCAGGTACTCACATCATCTTCAAAAGTGTCACCATTTCTTTTTTAAAATTTGTCAGGAGAATGAGAAAATGACAACACCAAAATTCGAAGAACTTGTTTCAAACCTTTTCTGAAGAGGTTCAAAGCCCTTGCCTTACCTATGCCAGAATTTTAACATTCAGTCTGGTCTTGATGGAATCTGTCTCTGTCACTTCTTTTGAGGTAAAGAAGATAAATTTTATTGTATCAGAATTCAGTTCAAAACATGGTTTTATAGACCCCCATGTGTGGAAAAGCATCCCAGAAGAAACTGAAGACAAAATTAAGTTCTTGGCCCCTCTGGAGGAGTACCAGTACAGTACCATTCCTGGGGTTTTGGTCCTATTCAACTTTTCCGTGTTGGTCAGCATTCACAAGTAGTGAAGGTTGATGAACTATCTTCTTGTGAGGTGAAATTTGCAAGTTTTAGGAAGATAAGTCTGGACTGGGGCACTCAGGTCATGTACTTCAACCACTGGGCAACTCTGGGAAACCTGCTCTTGGTGATGTTGACTGAGCCAGGAGGCTTAGAACAGATGACCTCCAGAGCTCCCTTCCAACCTCAACCATTCTGAGATTCTGCTAAGTTATTTTGAACATTACCTCTTTCCTTTGTGGCAATATTTCTGAGTAAAAAACCAATTCCCCTGTGGTTTGCACAGACCTTGATTGTGTGTTTACAGTGGAAATGATTGAAACGTATTATATTTAGTCTCCCGAAGGTGACATAAAAGGAAATAGCCCACAGAAGGCCTAGGCATTGATCTGTTAAGTACCAACAAAAATAAGGAATTTGTGGACATCTTTACAAGTAGAACTTTAGTTACACATGGATTTTTTTTTCTGACTGAATATTTGAGGTTTGTTGTCCTAAGGGAGGATTTAAAAAATTGCAGTCTTAAATCACAGTGTTGGTTTTATGTGCATAGATCCTGGATGTCAAAGTCAAGTAGTTGACCACCAGCAGAACCGAAGAATACAGCAAAACTATCTAAGCATGCCACTGAGTGCTTTACTTACAGGACTTTCTGCTCTCAAAAAAGACTTCCCCTATTTTGATCCTATTCATGTGGTGAAAATCTAAAATAAACTATGCTTGTATCTGTGACAGTGCAACTAGAAGAGAACTTAACTTTTAACTAGCATGTCTCATAAAACAAAATACAAGCCCAAAAAATGTATTGATAAATTTCTACATTTTTCCCTGAAATCTGTATGTGAATATGTTCCCAGAGAAGTGAGTGAAATATTTTTTGTTACATAGATGTTGAAAATGCTAAAAGACATGAACATTTTAATGATAGTAGGCAGTATTAAAAATAAAAAAGTTTATTAACTTTAAAAAAATATTTATATAAAAATGAGTTAATTAGTATCTATAGTGTAATGCTGATGTGTATTTTATATATAAATATTTCTAAATATATCAGTGAAGAGAAACAACAGTACAAGGTACATAAAAGTAAAATGTATGTTCCTGTAGGGATCTACTGTATTTAAAAGATAGTAAAATATCCTTTATTACATTGCTACAGAATACGTTATTCAATTTGATTTAAATAGATCCCTGACTTTTCAGCAAAACAAAACTCAGATAAAGAAAAGAATTCATAAATTCCACCAAAAACTGTACAAGAATCTGAGACTCAAGGACTATAAATCGAGTAGGTGCTTGCTAGCCACTATTTTCCATTCTTGATTTCACTTTTTTTTCTGATTCTCTTAAATCCACCCAAAGTTTCTTTTTGGAGACTGTTGGTGGCTTCCTTTTTAGTAACTTGAAGGAAAAATTCTTTTCTTTTTTTTTTTCCCCTTCACCTTTTCTGCTTTTCCTACTTAATTTTCACTGATACAAACAATTTTTGGAGCATGTTCTTCTTTGTCTTTATTCCATCAGCCCTCTAGAAACCCTTTATTTTAAAGTAATTAAATGTAATTAATTCTGTTCGTATTATTTCTTTAAATTTCCTTTAACAGATAAGTCTTCTTAATGATTTCTAATTTATTTCATCTTTCTAAATCTAAATACTCTGCCTTGCTTTTAAGTTCTGTTCTCTTTCAGTCATAATAATACACATACCTCTTGAGTATGTAGCATAATGGTACAAACCCCCTAACTCTAGATGCTGATTGTGTTGTTAATTATTCTCAGCAGTCAGGTATACTCAAGTTAATATAGTTTGATATATATGTCTAGCTTACTTACATAGCATATTTCCTTCCCTCTCTTGTTTTTCAAAAAAATTTCTCTCCTGAACACACTTAATGAAAACGCAAATGAACTGGGACTAATTACTTAGTTAGATCTAACTAGTTAGAAATGTAAGTTTTGAATTCTTCTAGTTCACCTGACTGTTTTATGACAAGTTATACTCAAAAAAGTTAGTAACAGGGATATGTGTAAGTTTTAATTTCATCTGTACTTTAAAATAGTTTCTTATAATTCACTTTCTGATGCTCATATTTTATATGTTGCTTTTTCAAGCTAAGGAAAATTGTAACACCATTAGTTCTCTATGTATTCTTTTTCCTCTCTTCTCTTTCCCTGTGCTGCATCAACCAGGAAAATGTTACAGTTTTCTTTTATGGTTTACATTGAGAGTATTTTCATGGACATTCCTAGATTAAATTAAACCCATGAATCCTTCCTCTGTTTTTCTCTTCATTATTAATTCCTTAGCTCTTTAGTCAACTCTGTCCTTCTTTCTCTCTCTTTGTAAGTTCTGCACCTTTGTTCTTGGTTGTAAATCATTTTGTACTACTACTTGTTTAATTATTATCTGCTAACTATAATCTGTACTGTGTCTGTGGCAGACACATATTCTGTTCTATGTTGCCACTGTCAACCCTTAAATCTAAGGAAAAGTAGCTATTCTCACTTCTGTTCTGTTTTGTTCCTCTCATCAGATGATTCTTAGAAATTCCTTCTGCATATTTATTTTTTTAGACATGACATCTTACTGTTGTCCTTTCATTGATCTACCTGCAGGAAGCGCATGTGCAGGCATGATGTTAAACATAAGTAGCATGAGCAAAGCAAAATTTAGAAGAAATTTGGAAAACAGAGGAAGAAAGATACTAAACCCATGAATCCCTCAATGTCTTTCATTTGGTATTTTAGTGACAAGAATCATCTCTGCACTATTACAGTGAGTGAACTAAAAGCATCTAACTTTAATAATTTTGTCCACCAGTTTTTTTGATTACAATTGACCGGAGATTATATCATACTTCAATTGCACTTGCACTAAGTTTAAAATATAGCAGAAAGCCTTCCTATAACAAATTACATTGTTTGTTGAATGATAAATAATAATTCTGCCATACATGTTAAAATTCAACAAATGTTTAAGGACATGTCATATTTTTTCACACAGTTGAGACTGTTCAGTAAACATACATATGGTAATTAATGTATTAAAACCATACTTTAAAATATAAAGCCATATTTGAGATATTTCATATAAATATATCTCTTTTTTAATGTCTGCTAGATTTTTTTTTTATATCCTGCATATATATATAATGAAAAGTAATTAAAAATTATGCATGTTACTGTTATAATGCTACATCCAGAAACAGACATTTTGCCCATTACCTCCTGCCCCAGTAAAGTACTAAAAGATTTTTATAGAGCTTAGTAGTCTTTACTTTATAGTTTCAGAATGACTGAGCCACTAGACATCTGCTTCTTAAGTAATCTTTAACTAAACAGTGTCTTTTCAGACTGAACAAACATTTCTCATTTAGTATGACTAAGAGCTCATTCCTGCATCCAGTTGAAACAAATAGTATCTTTCACGTAAATTTTATTAGCTTGTCAACCCACTGCCCACTCATACCTCTAAAAATCCTCCCACTGACTTTAGATGGTTTGTCCAAGGTCCATCTTTGAAATAGGAACGACAAAAGGAAAAAAACCCTGCATATGTACATGGAAGACAAGAATGAGAGTAAGTTATAAGAAAAAAAATAGCTTTAAATTCACTGAAAGGTACTCAAGTATAATGCCTTTGTCTTTACTTCATTTACACTTGCCATTCCTTTCTTTAAAGTACCACTGATGACACAATGAAACCAGACAAATCCCTTAGTAACTCAAGCATTGTTTCACTCATACGACAATGTATAACCACTGGCTCATATAGAATTTTCCAGTCTGGCAAAAGGAAGACTTTAAGGACACCTAACAGGAGCCAATGGAGTTAAACCCATGAGGAGTCTATCACGAAGACAGAGACATGCTCTTCATAGTTATGTGTGGTGGGAAGACATAAGGTTATGGTCATAAGTTGAAATGAGAAGCTCAGACTTGATATATGGAAAAACTTCTTCACCATGAGGATACTCCAGCACTAGACCACGTTGCCCGTAGAAGTTATACAGTCTCTGTCCTTTGAATAAAGCCCCTTAGTCTGGCCGCAGATTTAATTCTTACTAAAGATGTCCTGAGAGTCTTTTCAGCCAGAATTATTCTATGATCCAGTTTTCAAGGTGTGATCCATAAAACGCTGGATGGAGGCGGCTAATGACACCCCTTGTTATTGTCCAGGATGGTATTGGCTTGCTTTGCTGCCAGGACTCAATGCAGGCTCATGCTCAGCTTGCTGTCTGACAAAATTCTCAAGGCTTTTTCAACAGAGTTGCTTCCCAGCCAGGCCCCATCACTGAAGGTTTTTATCTTCCGTAATGCAAGGCTTTGCATTTGTCCTTATCAAATTTCATAAAGTTTCTGTCAAACCTTTCCTCCAGCATGTCTGGGTCTCTTTGGATAGCAGTCCTGCCCTTAGCATGTCAATTAGCCCTCCTAATTAGTCCTCTTACCTGCAGACTTGAAGAATGAGTACTCCTGTGCATCCTCCAGGTCACTGGTGAAGATGTAAGGACAGACCCTTAAAGATGTAAAGATATATCCCTGGGTAATGACACTTGCTATTGGCATATAGATAGAGTACAGTGCATTAACCCAACCATCCAACCAGTTGCAAACCCATCTAGTTTCCACCCATACAGTCTGCTATATCTCAGCTTGGACAGAAGAATGTTGTGGTGGAAAGCATAGAAAGCCTTGCAAAAGCCAAGGTAAGTACCATCCACTTTTCTCCTCTCATCCATATATTCAGTTAGTTCATCACAGAGGACAATCAGATTTATCAGGCTAGATTTACCTTATAGTGGGTTGACCCTGGCTGGATGCCAGGCACCCACCAAAGCCACTTTGTCACTCTGCTCCACAACTGGACAGGAGAGTGAAAATATAACAAAGGTTCATGAGCTGAGATAAGGACCAAGAGAGATCACTCACTGAAAACCATTGTGGGCAAAACAGGCTCATCTTGGGTATAATAATTGAATTTATTACCAACAAAATCAAAATAATAAGATAATAAGAAGAATAATAAGGATAATAAGAAGTAAAATAAATCTTAAAAACATTTTTCCCCCACCCTTCCCTACTTCCCAAGCTCTACCTCTTCCTCCCTTAGCAGTGCAGGGAGACAGGGAATAGGGGTTATGGTCAGTTCATCACATGTTCCTACCGCTGCTCAGGGTGCAGTCCTTCAGGCACAGGCTGCTCCACTGTGGGTTCCCCACAGGGTCCCAAGTTCTACCGGGAAATCTGCTCCAGTGTGGAGTCCTCTCTCTAGAGGTCAGCAGGTCCCTGCCAGGAGCATGCTCCAGCATGGGCTTCCCATGGGTTCACAGCCTCCTTTTAGGCATCCACCTGCTGTGGCGTGGGTCTCCTCCACGGGCTGCAGGTGGATCTCTTCATTGCAATGGTCCTCCTTGGCCTGGAGGGACACAGCTGCTTCACCATGGCCTACAGCATGGACTGCAGGGGAATCTCAGCTTCAGTGCCTGGAGCACCTCCTCCCCTTCTTCTTCACTGAGACCTTAGTGACTGCATAGTTGTTCCTCTCACATATTCTCACTCTGCTCTTCTCTGGCTGAAATTACATCTGCGCAATATATATATATATTTTTTTTTCCCTTCTAAATATGTTTTAACAGACTCATTACCATCATTCCTGATTGGCTCAGCTTTGACCAGTGGTGTGTCTGTCTTGGAGCCACCTGGCGTTGGCTCTGCTTGACATGGAGGAAGCTTCTTGCTGCTTCCCACAGAAGCCACCCCTGTACCTCCCTGCTACCAAAACCTGGCCATGCAAACCAAATACAACCCTTAGTAAATTCATGTAGGTTGTTCCCACACACTCACCTGTCCTTCATATGACTCAAAATATGTTCCAAGAGGACTCAGCCTAGAATTCTCCCAGGGACAGAAGTGCAACTGACTGATCTGTAGCAGTTAGATTATCAAGCAAATATGCTTGTATGTCAGTGTTAATTCAAGAGGTGTGAATTTAGATGCTTTCAGTTTTACATCTTGATTGCATTAATGAAAGAATAGCTAAAGATTTGGCTAGAGTATCTCGTATACTGGATAACAAACCCACAATCAATAATTCACCTAATTAATGTAATTTCCTCTGGTTTGCCAACAGTCCTTGATTTTCTCAAGTACAAATGTATGCTCTGTGGCACATTTTCCTTTAGATTTTATACAGATATATATTGACTATCAGTAACGTGAGTGGCAGCAGACCTGCAAATGGCTCTGCGTATTTCACAAGAATCTTTTCTATCTTGAACAGTGCAAATAAATATGTTACTGTATGTGTCACATGTACTATGCATACTGTTCTATATTATATTCTTATCACTACAATAACTAATTTAAAGTAATGCAAGCATGATCTATGAAAGGTCTTATTTCTGACAAAATGGTTTGATTCCTCTTTGGATCCTTATTACTGATTGCTTGTGAATTTGCTGTTTCTGGAAGGGAGTAATGTAGTCCATCTGTATATTGACATTTTCTGATGAAAATACACGAAGTATAAAATTACTATGAAGATTTTTTCACTGTATTCCATTTTGTCTACAAAAACCATCATATAGTGTAAAAATTTCCTTAGTTATATGAACAAAGTTTTGAGAAGATTAATTTTTTTCTTTAACCAATTCCATGAACTACATTTGTTTCTGACAACCATATATTCTGAAACAGGTTTTCTTTATATATAGCTTGCTGTTACCTCAACTGATTTCACATGGAGTCAGACTACTTTTCAACAGTTTGTACCTGTGACTTCGTACAGTCATGACACCACTGAAGTCAGATTTGTAAGCCTGAACCCCATTTCTTTCAAAACCACTAACATACAGTAACCAGAGATGACACTGTTGCAATGTCTTAAAGGCAAATAAAAAGTACTGGAGACTGAAAATTATTTTTGCTGTTAAGGTTCTTGAGTTTGGTGCTTTTTCCTTTCATGAATCATATCAAAATTTAGGGTCCCAAGTTCATCATAGTTTTATTTAAATGAGCATCTTAAAGTCATGCTCAGTAACAAAATTCATTTAAATATCTAAACACAGATCTAAGTATATAGCATAATAAATTTAATATTTAAAATTCTGGCTGTGGTTTCTAGACATCTGTTATTTTCTTTTCTGTGAGGGAGTGAGCTTTTAAGAGACAAACTTTTTGCATAATCTGTTTATGGTAGGAGCTTGATTAAAGGAGGACAGGAGCATACACAATTTGGGAAGCATCCTGTTTCTGGAAGAGGATGATGAAGCTTTGTATTGAAACCAGAACAAAGCTGCTTACACGAACGGGCCACTCACAAACAATGCCATTGAGCTCTGTGCTGAGGAAGCTTTTAGACATTAACCAGAATCCATCCATCCCCATCCTCTACCTATTCTCAAATCTGCACATAATGCAACAATGTTTCTAAAGCTAGGCATGGGGGTAGCAATCTCCTAAGTATTTTCCAGTGGAAAAAAAAGTCCTAATGTTAGAATCCTTCAGTTTGACATCTTTTACATTGATCTTTCACAGCTCAGCCAAGCAATACAGGTTGGCTTTGGCCTGTATTGAGGGTTGCTGCTTTTCTAAGACAAATGAAATGTTTAGTGAAGGGGTTAACTTTCCTTCTTGTGTCATAAGACCTTCAAATTTAACTTTGGAGTTTTAAAGCTACAAATGTCATTGGAGTTGTCATCCCACACTATACATGAACTTGAGGGACCTTTCCATTTCAATAGGAACTGAAGTTGAACACTGTTCTACTATGTAGCAGAAGAGAACAGTAAAGGCCCAGCTGAAGTGAGTATATGGAAGTTATGCACAACATAAAAAGATGTATTTTTAATTGTGAACATAATTTTTGGTAGGAATTTTCATTTTTTATATGACCTTGTGTAACTGAGAGTGCTTGAAAATGATTTTTAAGGCAATAGGGTCATTCAAAATCAGTCCACTCTCCCTCAAACCACTAGATCAAACATTTCATTGCAAGGCCTATTAAATTTTTGTGTTGTATTGGAATGATTGATCACAATTAAGTATCTACTCCCTGTATTTCAGGGTTTTGATCCATATTTAGTAACTTGTGGCTGAAATATACTGGGACTAAATTCCTTCCCTGGGAGAAAAAGAACCTCTTGAAATCAGCGTTTTAAAGGGAAAGCTATATATTAAACATAGGGGACTAAAGCCAAGTACTTGACATGTGCTACTATGAAGCTACTGTTTGGAAAGATATTTATAAGGTTGACTACTGGATGAAAATTTAAAGTCTAATGTCTGTGATACTACATCTCTGAGAACATATTATTCCAAAGTTCTAGAAAAATTGTTGTTTCTTTTGGTTTTGTGAGCATATGAGGAGAGTGGAATGCATTGATTTAAACAGGTTTTGAGCTTATTAGAGACCATCAAAACTATATCAAAATGAAATTTTAGTTATGAGTGCCTTTATATCAGTGTATGTTATAAATATGTATTTGTTGCACCACATAACATAAAGTTGGAAGAAGGAAGAATGGATACAGGTACAAAAGAAACAAAAAACGCTGGTAAATGTTTTGTATTTTCAGGTTTCTATAGATTTATTATATAAAATTATTAGCATTTATAAAATAAAATTTTATTTATTATATAAAATTATTATCACTGCTAAATCTCAGCTAGATTGCCTGAAACACCCTTCAAAGCTGAAGTATTTTAGTGCCATATTCCAACAAAGCTAATTTAAACGGGAATTAATAGTCACTATAATTAATCAAACCATCAGATTCACAACTGATGTTCTGAGGCTAACCCGGCCACTCAAGACTCGGTTAAGAAAGAAGTTTGGCAGTGTTACTACTGCTTAGAAATCTCCCAGTGTTTCAGAGAAATTTCTTATGGTCAAGACAAATTGCCATTAAACACCCTGGGAACCTGTCACTGAAAGTTTGATAAGCTCCGTTGTTCCCCAAGTGGGAGGCACTGGCACAAAGATATCAATTTCCATGCCATTGCTGCTCGGGTTGCTCTTCTATTTCTTTTCCGAGTAAATCTGCTGAGGTGTTGCTACCCACAGAGAGGTTCCGAAACAGGTGTTGGAGGAAAGCGGGGGCACAGGGCAGCATTCCAAGCAGCGAGGTTCGCGAAGGTCCCTCGGCAGGGACGGCCGGATGGAGGCTGGCGAGCGGGGAACAGCGTGTAGCTGCTGAAAGTGGCGCGGAGCCGGGCACTGGGCTGGCCTTGTCGGGGGCCGGCGGCTGCTGGGGACCTGCCGGAGCCGTGGCAGCAGGGGCGCAGCCTCTCCTGGCCCTCGAGCCGCGGGCTCGGCGGGCACCTGCCTGGGAGCGGCTCGGCGGCCGCCGCTCTGCCGCGGGGCGCAGGTACGCGCGGGCCGCCGTGCAGGTGCGCACCGCCGGCCGCCCGGCCCCTCCGTGCCCCGCGACTGCGCGGGGGCGGCCGCGCCACAGCCCCGCGCCTGGAGCCCGGGGCGGCCGCCACCTGCGGGGACCCGGTAAAACTTTGGTAAGTGTTGCGCGGGCGTAGCGCCTATGCGCGCCGTGGAGCGGGTGGAGAAGGAGAACGGGAAGCTCTGCGGAGCGGTGCGCTGCTCCTGCCGCATCGCCGCCCCGGCGCGGAGCGGCCGCGGGGCCGCGGGGTCGGCGGGCGGCGCCCGGGGGATGCGGGCGCCGGACAACAAGGTACCGCAGCTGCGCGGGGGCGGAGGGCCGCGGGAGGGTGTCTCTGTGTGTGTGAGTGAGTGTGGTCGCTTCTCCCTCCCCCGTGGTGCCCGGCCGGGAAGGGGGTGGGAGATGTGCTGGCGCACCGGCTTTAAAACCGCGCGGCCCGGAGGCGGCTGCCTGTTCCCGGGAACAGGGCGGCTGCGGGGTCCGCGCTGTGCCGCGGAGGCGCGCGAGAAGCGGGGCAGAGGGCGGCGGTGACCCGCGGGGCCGGGCCGGGAGCGCTGGGCTGCGGCAGCCAGCGGCGGGGCGGGGCGGGGGGCTGGCGGCGGTGTCGCCGCCGTCGCTGGCGGTGGCCCGGCTGGATGGCCGGTCCCGCAGCTGCCCAGGGCGCCGGGCTCGCTCGTATCGCAGGGCCGCGCGTCCCTCCGCCCGCATCGCACTGCAGTAAGTTCGCGAGTCGCTGGTCGGCCGAAGTGGTCGCAGCCGCGGAACTGGGAGGGGGGTCCGTGGTGCGCGGGTGTGTGTCTGGGCGTAGTGAAGGGGCTAGACTGAAAGTTGTAGCTAACCGTGCCGTATTGAATTTGTCACGACGTGTCGCTTAGATTTCTTGTTGCTGCCAATTTGCCTCGTTGACCTACATCACTTTGCTCAACCCCAGCCAATGTCCTGATGCTGCCCCTGATAGCCGGGTTCAAAGCGGTGAAGTGTGAGGCATCCACTGTGGATGTGAGCAGAACGAGGGCAGGAAACAAAAGATGCAACTAAAAACTTACGCTTTAAAGGCTGGTCTTCTTAAACTTATCCTTTTTTTTTTTTTTTTTTTTTTGTGAGTGCATTGTGAGTATCCTGCTTTGCAAATGGATTAAAGGGTTTTTTTCAGCAGATTACTGTATTATAGGTATTTTATCCTCCCTAGCTGAACAAGCACATTGTAGGTCTTCAGTTCTTCATTCTGTTTGACTGTTTTTCTACAAATTTAGTGAAAACTTTATTATTTTTCAAAGGTATTTTTATCTGGTTGATATAGGTTTAGAAAGACGATGGAAAACTTATACAATCCTACCATAAAATAAAAAGACAGTGCAACAGGGTGGGGAAAACCAGTAATTGTAGCAGGAGAAATAGTCTTTTTAAGTTTTCATAAAAGCCACTCAAATTTCCTACTCCCATTTAGGTCAAATAACCTAAGGTAGCAAGGTAATAGTTGCTCTTTGCACTTGAATGGTATGATGCACGTATTTAGAAAGTCATTATACATCCGGAAAAAAATCCATACCAAGAACCTAATATGCATTCCCAAATGACTGGACTTGTGCTATGCTTTATGGATAAAATGACAGGAAATAAGTCCCTTGTTTCTCCCCAAAGTGGTAATCTGGTATTGCTCAGAGCCTGAAATGCCTGTCTGGTAGAGAAGGAAAACAAGCATCAAGAAACATGGGGCATCACGAAGCAACAGTTTCCTCCAGGGGCTTATGTCATCTCTTGTTCATTTGTCAAGTTAGAAGGACTTCATTATATATCATGGTACAGAAGGCCTGGAACAATTATTCAACAGTCTGAAATGGTTTTGGAGTGATATGTGTTATGCTATGGATTTGAAATATTTGGGTCCAGTTGTGTTTAATCTAATTTAGGTACCTGCAAACAGAAGTTGCTGCTCTTAAGCAGCTTTAGGAAAAATTATGCTTTCTGTGTTTGTTTAGGAAGAAGGAATATATATGAATTGTTACTTTCAAGCTCAAATCATCTTTTCTAAACACCTTTAGGTGTCTTGAACATTTAAGGAACAGTGTTCAGTAGCAATACATGAATGAAGAGATATTTTTTTAAGCCTTTATACAGTTTGAAAATAATAAAGTTAATAATTGTTTTGAAGAGCACTAGACATCAGGTTTTTTACTTAGAAGGAGGTTCTGCACTGTTTCTGCTCTGGAACTAAGTGTCATTTAGGTGCCACTTTATAGGACGGGTCTAGGTACCTCTTGCAAATGGAATGAGATCACAGAAACAGGAATAAAGAGGAAGATAAGAGTTGTAAGAAACCTGTTAGAGCAGCATTTTGATAAAGCAGGGTGTAAATAGCACACTTGAGAGTTAATACTGGAAAACTTCAATCATTTGGCTGGATAGCTGGACTGGACTTCTTTTGCTTTGTGTGTGTGTATGACAACAGCACTGAGTTCTTGTGAATGGTACATATAGAATGAAAGATAATGGTTTGAAGTCATGCTTCATATTAAATGTAATAAAAATTAGCAGCATATAGGATAGAATCATAGAATATCTCAAGTTTTAAATGACCCATAAGGATCTTAGAGTCCAACTCTCTGTTCCTCACAGGACTACCTAAAACTAAACTATATGACTATAATCATTGTCCAAACGGTCCTTGAGTATAGATGATATATGATGTTTAATTTTCTTTGAATTGTTATGGTCTTTATTAGATCATTGATAAATTAAGCCTTCTGCATACACTTTCCACAAGTCTTTTAAAGCCTGGGTTATTTCTGGTGTTTCCTTGGTTAAAGTTAACTTTGTTGCAAAGAGCACTTTACATAATCTTTATATTCAGTGTATCTTCTCATCTTGTGTAATGGTAGGAGTTGTGGATCCATGTAAAAAGTGTATGATGAAACATTCCCATCTGTATCTGGAATTATGGAAGAGTGGCAACAATCAGAAGGGTTACAGAAACAACAGGTCTTGTTTTGTTGTTTGGTGTGAGGGAGCAAAAGAATTTCAGCCAGATTTTTACCTGTGGAAAGGTCAAGGTATTTGTGAAGGACACTGATGTTTATTTTAAAGTTATGATAAAGCTCTCTCAGTGAAATCTGGGAGACATCAACAGAGTGCAGTGCTGTTGAAGAACAGGATGCTGGCCTCCTGAAATCATTATTCCAGCTCCCTACTTCTTGTTTTTATCAAGTAAAGTTTGCAAGCTGCTTCAGGAGTTCCCAGCTGAGCTTTGCAGTACTGTCTAAAGTAAAAAATAAATCAATAAAATGTACTGGGCCTTGCTCTAAATGTCATTTCCAATTTTTTTTATGCTTGTGCAGAATAAGTTTTAGGTCTTATTCTGAAGGAATTTTAGCATTTCATAGCCAGTTCAGTCAATAATAGATGGTATAAAAGGTTAAAAAAATCTTTCTGTGACAACAATTCCACATAAAGGATCTCTTGACCTTCAGTAGAGTTTCTTCAGGGAGTCCATTGTTTCCTGTGGCACTTGCAAAATAATTAGTAACAGTAGTAGTAGACTTAGGGCAATTACTTGTCCAGAATTTTAGTTTTTCATTGCAGTATTTTATTAATAATTTTCTCTTTGGGGACTACTTTTATAACTAAACCAGCAAATTCACAGTACTTCAGGAAAGCTGAAGTGACATACTGGGTCTCACTGAGAAGAGTTTGATGTTTTTAGTTATTTTTAATACCTTGTCTAAAAGAGTGAAAAAAGTTATAAATTTGAAACTGGTATCTTCAGTTTGTCAACCTGACCTAGTTTTCTTGACACTAATAATGCTCTTCCTATGGGTAGAAACGATCTGATGCAGGTAAGGTATTTTGGCTAATTTGGGAAGTTGAGAAGTAAATATTTATATATTTAGTTGGAATTGAGATGAGTAACTGTCCCCAAACACCCTGTAAAACAGCTTTAAGCAATGTAGAACACATTTTCTTTTTTAATTGTTTCTGAAGAAAATAGAAAATTTCTCTGAATAATGTTTGCAGCAGTGTAGCCCTGGGGGGATATAGTTAGTTTGCCACAAGTTTAAAAGCCTAACAAATGTAAGTATTTGGAGACTGTTTAATTATTTCTTGTCCAACCCCTTAACACAAGTTTGGAATGTAAATGTACAACTCTGATGCTATTGTTTTGCCCTGAAAAATAAAACAAAGACAAGCAAAGTTTTAGACATGTTTGTCAGTACAGTGTTACTAATTAGACTTCCCATCGTGGGGATCAGTTAGCTTTCTATCTTTAGATAATGTTTGTTGTTTACCATAGTAAACCATAACTAAAATGACATCTAGCTGCTTCTTTCTTGTCTGCTAGAGATTTTATGAATGGACGTTTTTTTATGCTGGTAGGAATATTTAGTTAGTACAAATGCCATGAATTATTTAATTTTTTTTTAGTTTGATTTTCATCCACATTTTGATTACTTGGTTTGAAATTGTTGTGATTTTTTTATTAGACATACAATGAGATGTCTAGTGTTCAGTAATTGTAATAACTAGCTCATTCTCTAGTCCATTCAGTAGGATCAATCTCAACAGATATACAATGCAAATTTTTGTGAAAGTTTACGTTGCACTACGTACATGAAACTCTGTGAGCCTTCTGCTATGACATGTGCTTCACTTCCCTTTTGAGT
This sequence comes from Manacus vitellinus, assembly GCF_001715985.3. Classification (NCBI taxonomy): domain Eukaryota; kingdom Metazoa; phylum Chordata; class Aves; order Passeriformes; family Pipridae; genus Manacus; species Manacus vitellinus. The sequence goes on from NW_021940535.1 coordinate 27,084,498, forward strand.
TGCCTTGTGGAATATTATGAAGCATTCCAGTGTAGTGGTGGTTTAGTCAGGGAATGTGGAGAACTCACACAGTTAATAGAAACTTGATTCTCGTTTCCTTTGTCTTTTAAAGCACATTGAGTCAAGTAAAAGCAGCTAGCGAAATTTATTCTCTTTAGTCTAAGTTTGTTATCAGGTGGACAGTTCTGATGTTTACACTGGTTTGAGTTTGGAAATTACATGAAATCATTCCTAAACACTGTTGAAGTATATGTGACTTTTTCATGCAATTACATATTTATATGTTTGTGGTCTTAGAGGGTTGACAAGCTAAATTTAAGTAAAATAGAGAAATGGCAAATAGTAAGGCAGCTGTATCAACCTTGGAAAGAATCACAGATGGTGTGAAGTCAGTAAGTTTTCTTGTCTTGTCTTCTGAATGGAGAAGTAGTGTTTTCTTGTAAATCTAGATTGTAGAGATTATGGTCTAGAAATAAGCAGTATGAACCACTGCATCCCAAGACTCAAGAGTCCGCTGCTTTTTTTCCAATGGCATCTCTTTAATTGTGGATTTTCCCATGTTTCCTGCATGAACTTATGAATTAGTCAATTGAATGGGAGGTAATATTATGCCAGAAATAGATTTTAAGAAGGGATTAAGGAAAAAAGAGAAAGAAAGAAAAAAAGAGAATATTTAATAGCTAAAAAATCATACTGAAGTAGATGAAAACTAAAAAATATGTGAGTACAGGCAGGAATGAATTAAGCAAGCAAAAGGAAGTTTAATGCTTACCATTAGTTTTTGGTTTTGTTTTGGTTTTTCGTTTGTTTTTTTCCCCAAGGCTAGTCTTCGATGAAAGTTTTTCCTCTAAAATTTAAAAGAACCTGAGCTAGTGAATTCTGGGAAAAGGTTTTAGGATTAGAAATGTAAAACTTGGATTAATCTCCTTTATGTAACCAGACTGCTGCTTCTTTACACCCCTAGATTTTTTTTACTCAATATCTTTACTTTGTCTATTTCTTTATATTTTGATAATTTAGTCATCATTTAGAGTTAAAAGTTTTGAAAATGTTAAAAATATACATCAATGGGTATAATTTCTCTTCTATTCAATATCTAAATACCATCTGGTTACCTTCTGTCTCTTCTATTATTGCTAATGGAAAATCAAAAGCACCTGCTGGGGGAAATTTTAATTTTAAGATGAGCATCCTTTATAGGTCAGTTGAAGTACATTCTGGATGTATCCAGGTCTCTCAATTCATTATAAGGGGTGCCTGGCTGGGATGACTCTTTCACAGTTTAAGGTCTAATTTTAAGGCATCCGACTTTGGGTGAGATAAATTATACCCTTGGGTATTTTCTCAACTAGAAGTGTAAGGAAGAATTGAACTCCTAAGAATGTATCAAATCTTCTCCATGCATTACTGAATATAAATACAAAATAAAATAGCCTTAAAACAGTAGTTCATTAGAATGGGCCACATACCAGAAGTTAAATATCAAAGGACCTATTTTTAAATGTATCTAAATAAACAAGTACTCTGGAGCATTTCTGTTTTTCTTCATGTCCCAAAAACATGACTATGGTATGTTTTTGTCAAAAAGTCTCTGTCCTAATTCCTTATGGATATAAAATATTCCAGTAACGCATTTTAATGGAAAATAAAATTACAGAGTTTTCTAAAAATTCTGGATTTACTTTGAAACTGTGAAACCTTACACAGGCATTTAGGTTTACTTTGTTCTACATGTCACACACATTGAAAAACTACTACATCTGTGACCAGGTTTATCATCATATGCTGTTGTAAATTTAAAATTGTGTAGTACTGCAGTGACTTCTGCTCAGGAGGGGCAGTGGGTCATTTTACCTGTTTTTTTTTTTTAAACACTAATGACACTAATGACAGTGTTTGTGTTTAAACAGGCTGATAACTTCTATGTCAAAGAATTCAAACCTCCTAAACCATATTATCTTTTATAAAACAGAGGTGTAAAACTGTATTGCCCTTTGTTAGGTTTAGTGCTGTTGACACAACTGTTACTTCATAAAAGTAGAATGACTGGAAGAATCCTGGGGAAATGCCCAGCTTTGAAGATTAGGTGTTCTTAAAAGCAGTAGATTACTCTGATAAGAATATTCTTTTACTTCCTCTTTAAATTTAAAATGCCAAGTGGTTACTTTGTGTTCCGCATGTAGTAAAATATCATATCCAGCTATGAAATCTTTTGCCTTTGTGAATTCAAAATAGTAACTTGTAGAAGAACTTTATGTTCTGTCACCGACTGTAGTTCCTGGGTGCCTATTTAGAGAAAACAAAGCCAGCTTACATGAGTATTCAATAATTTATTTTTCTACCCTGTATTGCACAGTACACCAATGTTGTGATTTTTACCTATCTCTGTTGCTGTTAAGAAAAATAATCTTGATAGCTGATCCAGTACTTATATCTAGTGGCTTCTCCAATGAACAAGGGGAAGTTCAAATCTCTACTAAGGATTTTCGTGTGTTCTTATTCAGGTCTGTTGAGCTAATGAGGTCAGGGTAACTCATCTGTCAATGACAGAAGAATTTGTAGAATCTCACAACTACATTTTTCCAACAAATAGTAACATAGTCATATTTCAATGTAGTTAAACGAACAGATAGCTGTAGAGGAAACTAATAAGAAAATATGAGAAATACAAAAGATCTTGTACTTTTAAGAGCACTCTTTCAGAGTTTGGACCATACTCCCTCTGACCTTATCTAAGTCCAGGGTACATGCCTGATCAACTGTGGTCACTCAGTGAAGCTTTTTCATTTTGGGTCCTACATTAGTGACTCTCAAAATGCTGTCCAGCTAAAGAAAGAGCTGACCTCTTACCCTTTCAGTATCCTAATCTGCTGATGTATTGAAACAGTGAATTCTGCATGATTAGTCCAGGACCCTAGCTAAAAGGATAACCACTGCTATGGGCGTGGAATAATGCTTTCATCATCGAGAAACCTTGAAAACTTCTGTAGTTCATCCTTAATTCATCTGCTATCTTAAAGTAAAATTAAATAAAATTGTTCTTTTCAGAATCCAAAATCCAAAGTAAACTACTGTGGAACATGGACTTACAATGACAGCATTTGTAGAACGGAAAGACATTCTTGCTTTATTTGTACTAAAATCAGATCAAAATCTTCTATATATTCTGACAAGGTGCAACTCCTTAGATTTGCTTTGAGGTCAAGCTCCGATTTGTCTTGCATTATTTACATTCCTGGCCAGCTTTCCCTGGAGAGCATCAGAAGCAGGGAAAGTTTGCCAATTCTTGTACATATTTCTTGGCATCTTCTGCAGTTTTCATTCAGATTCAAATGTTTCATTGCTTCTCCATGTAGAGTTCTTTCATTTATTCAGGAAAAGTTTCATTACTCCTCCCCTTGTCTTGTTGACTGCTCTCATTCTTTGGAAATGCAAATATGTATTTGGCAGAGCAGGTGCCATCTCTTTAAGTTATGAGCAAATTATTAACCCATGAAGGAATCAAATGCTGTTCCTCCCCAGGTAACTTGATGCATGCGTGCCAATATGAAAATCTTGTTGCTGAACATTGTATTTTCATATCAACATGCATGCTGGTAACTTTCATATTAATATGAATCACGCATGTAGATCATTATTACATGTTGATATAAAAATTGATTTTCATTCAATTCTGTGTTTGAGAGACATGTTGACACCTCTGTAGGTGTATCGTACCTGTATGTATACTTTCTTTATAGAACCTAAATGTTTCAAAGATTTAAACCCAGTATCTACTACATCCATTTAAATGTTTTAGGGATATGCAAGAAATAGTGAGGCTGTTTAAAGAAAAGTTCCTTGTGCAAAGCACAAACTTTGGAGAGATTTTAGGCTATTCAATAATCAAACAGCTGAAGACAGAACAGATGTGGTGATGATTTTCAACCTGTGGGTGTTGTAGAAGGGAAGATAATACTTAGTCTTACCTTGTCTTCAACAATGTTGTCATTGTTTCTGCAGATTTAACACAAATTCTACTGAATCTTTCTTTTTTAAGATAGCCTAATGGAATTCAAGAAGGGGAGGGAAAGAAAGACAGTTCACAATGGAATAACCCTTCTGTTTTAATAATTTAAAAGCCTCATAATACTCTTAAAAACCTTATAATTGATGTAAACAGCATGATGAAGACCCTAAATACTGTCATGAAGTTTATGATGGAGAAGAATCTTATGCGTAGTAGATGTATTCTTTTGAAGAGTTGATAATGCAGATTACATTCCTTAATATAACTGCAGTTGGATTCTGTAAATGACAGCTGCACAATTACAACTAAAAGGGATGTTTTCATTAGTTATTATCTAGTTATTTTTGAAAACTATACATATTGCCAGTAAAATCTTTTGTTTGTATGCCCCTTTTGTTTGTGGGAAGCATGTTTCATATATGTGGCAAGTGAACATCCATACTGCAGAGTGTGTAAATAGTGTAGCATTTACCTTTTTTTTTTTTTTTTTTTTATTCAGTGGAAAATATTTACTATTAACCAGTTTGTCTGGACTTTTTTTTTTTTTTCTGGTAGAGTCATATTCTGTACATTGTCCTTAAATTTCCCTGTGGCTTATTTATATCCATATCAAAATGAGGCACTGTTAGTAGGGCAGGTGAATGGGATCATTCTTCATACCTCTTCTTAGGAGCATAAGGATTGCTTTACTGAAGTCTGTCTGGACTAGTATGATGTCTCTTCACAGTGAGTATCAAGGGAAGAATATAACAATAGGCTGAGCATCTCCAGAGCATTCCCCCAGGCTCCAACACTCTATACAGATTTTTATTTTACAGATATCTGCGATAGCCCATTGTTTCATTTTGAAGCTGGAAGAATTCTTGTTTAATCTTTATAATCAGGTTGCTCCATCTTTTTTTGTCCTCTTTTTCCAGTTCTGTTGTAATCAGTTTGAAAATCCAAAATACTCTGTCGTTCAGAATGCAAGCATATCAGGGACCTATACAGTGAAATAAATTGTTTTATTCTCTGTTTCTTTCCAAATACTTTTATTTTTAATTCCATTAAGCACTGATCTGATGTTTGCTAATTATAATTCCATAATTTTATTTTATTTCTGAGTGATAATTCATCACTGATGAGCTCACTGCTCATCACTTTAAGTGTATTGCTAGAAATTTTTTTTCTATGTGCGTTACTTTGGATTCATCAATGCTGAACTATTCCAGTGGGAAGTGGAGGATAGCATTAGCAAGGAAGAGAAAGGAGAGTCAGCCTATTGCGGGATTTAATACCTATATTATATCTAAATTCTACTTCAACTCTCTAAACCTTTCCTGTATCTATCCTTAAAAACATTACAGTGTCTGTGTTAAATATTTCATTGGTATGGGTTTAACAACTAGAATAATGACTTGATAATCCATTGGAAAAGGGTTGTTTTTCTTTGTGAATAAAATACACAGTGAACTTTATTTAAAAGATACACTTCATAACAGTCTAATGTATCACACCTCTTGCATAAATGTACTAATTTAAAGATATATTAGAAATAAAAATGTTTTTAAAATATTTTTGAAATGTTTAGATTTTTGGTTGTTTTTCTGTTTGCTAGTCTTCTAACCTTAACCATAATACAAAATATTCTGCTGCATAATAAATAGGTACTTGGATTATGTTACTTAACAGCATAGGTGTGTCCATATAAGAATGCATACCTTCTGTTCACCATTGGTGAATCAGAGCTCAGATCAGTCCAACAGTTTAATTACCTAGGCAGCCTCATCTCCTCGGATGGTAAGATTGACGGAGAGATAGACAACAGGTTAGCAAAGGCATACAGTGCCTTTGGAAAGCTTCATTAAAGAGTTTGGTGAAATAAACACTTGAAGAAAAGCACAAAGATCAGTGTTTACAGAGCCATAGTGCTGTCTACTCTCTTATATGGATCTGAATCATGAGTCATCTACTGCCACCACCTGTGACTCCTAGAACGCTTCCATCAGCGCTGTCTCCACACAATCCTAAACATCCACTGGTCAGATAATGTGACCAATACATCTGTTCTAGAACAAGCAGCAGTCACAAGTATTGAGGCCATGTTGCTGAGAACACAGCTGCACTGGGCAGGGCACGTCTCCAGGATGAAGGACCACCGCCTTCCTAAGATCTTGCTTTATGGTGAACTTGCCACCGACTGCCGCAAGAGAGGAGCCCCAAAGAGAAGATACAAGGACTCCCTGAAACAACATCTCAGCCTTGGCCATATTGATCAACATAACTGGTCTACTCTGGCCTCCAATTGGAAGGTCTGGAGACGCACTATCCATAACGCTGCTGCTCCTTTTGAGAACACACGCAGGATCACTCTTGAGGAGAAAAGACAATGCAGAAAGATTCGTGCCTTGTAGAATATACCACCTAAGGAGTCTTTCTGCTGTGCCTTTTGCAACTGGGTGTGCCTGTCTTGTATGTGCCTTTTTAGCCACCGGCGTGCTTGTAACAAATGTGGGTAGAGCCCTTCCCAAATCTTCGTTTGCAAAGCCTAGTCATGAATGAATGCATACTTTCTATATAAATTTATATTGACTACATGTTGAATATGCCACTCATAGATGTTGTGAATGGGATTAAATTTGTAGTTGTCAGAAAGTGTCTATTACAGTTTAGTTACTTACAGGAATTGAAGTTTTGAGGTGGCAGTTAGAGAAACAGTTCCTAGTAATATAAATGAATACTGAATGCTATCAAATGACTGTGTTAGTCTGTAGATTTGAACTTAAGAAGGTGAATATGATAAAGCAAGGAAATGGTAAATGAGAAAGGCTGATGCTGTCAGACTCCTGTTACTACTCCTTTTAAAGTTTACTTGTTTTGAATATGTTGAGATATGAGCAGTGTTTCTTAAACTTTGAAGCTTTGATGAAAAAGTGATATATAGTTTAAAATTAATGCATCATAATGCTTACTATTGAGGTGTGACCTCTGGTATTGTGGGTTTATTTTCTGTGTGTTTTCTCTAAGCTGTATTTGTGTCATGGCCCCCATAGCAGATGCATAGAAACCATATGCAGACAGCTTCTAACCTACTCATATGCTGAGGGAGTTAACGTTAGACCATGATGAATTCATGCCTCTGGAACTGTCAATGACCTTCCTCCTGCATGTGGAGCTCCTGCTGACATATGTGGGGATTTCACTTGTGTGAAGATCATGGCACCTGGTCCCTGAGGGAGGCTTTGGTTGAGCAATTTGCAATCGGTAACGTGGGAATTGTTAGTGAGCTCTATTTGAACTGCCCCACTGCAGTCATGACACCTAGTTTCAGTTCTCCAAAATGAATGAAGATGGGTGGATCTGATATTTGATTAGTTTTGTAACCTTCAGGTCTTTAGGTGATTTTTCTCATAATGGACTTGCACATAGAAGAAAATGGATGTGCAGGTGTGGATATAATATAAATTCTTTTTACTTTTAATACAAGAAAAATATACTTGATTTTTTTTTTATTATTTTTGTATTTGTCTTTAATTTGTTTTTAATTCTGCTTTCTAGAAATATGTAAATTATATACATTAATTTTTAGCAAATGAAAATTCCAGTCATGAGGCTCCAGATAGAGCCCTCTGCCCTAGATCACTTGTTTCTGTATACTGCTCTATACTGATAGTCAGCTGTAGTTTTTTTTCAGTTGAGCAGATGCCATGATGATAAGAGTCTTAGAAATATGGAAACATAGTAATATAATCTAGGGAATTCTTTAGCAACAATTATATATTTCTTTTGCTACATGAAAATACATATTCAGTTATACATAGAACTAAGTCTTGTAAAATAAAAATGTTAATGAGTGTGTGTAAACCTCTTCCTACACCAGAAAATCATAGAGTCAGTGAAATGTGCATCGGAAATGAACTCAGCTTTGGGTTACTCCTCTTATTGCCCTTTCTTTTTTATAGCATTTTAGAAGAAAATCCTGTTGCATTTCCTAAAACAGACTACCAAAAGAGCAACTGAGGAAAGTTCTAATCATGTTAGTCTTATACCCCATCTTAGCATCTTCTGACTGTCAGTGCAGCCTTGTTTTTTACATCTCTGCTGCTACCTCTTAACTTGCCATGTCCTTGACCTGTTCCTGTTTTTCTTTTCCACTGGATGTTGATAATGCACTTTGGGGAGGAACTGTGAAGGTGGGACCTACTTGGGCTGATCTCAAATGGTGATAAGGCACTGCTAGTGGTGACTATGGTGGAGGCAACTGCAGCAGAGAGAAACTGAATTTTTGCTCCACAAGTCAGCAATTTTATTGGGTTTGGTGTTTGGTTTTTTTTTTTGTTTGTTTCTTTAATTTTTGTCGTTGTTGTTTGGGTTTGGGGGGGTTGTGTGTGTGTGTCCGACCATCCATGTCCCAAGAACTTGGGGCAGCTGGAGAGAACTGGTGTGTCTAGGAAATGAAGGGGGAAAAGAGATAAAGTATTATAATTTATTTTTTTCCCAAATAATTATTGCCATGAAGAGGTGGCAAGAGGTTTTTTACCCCCCTCCCCTTCTGAAATGGAATTCCGGTAAAAATTGAGGATGCTTTCATGTGTTTGACTTAGTTGTGTATTTTTTCTTTCAATTTTTGTAGACATCTGGTTTGGTTCCTACAGTCATGATATAGGGAGTAGGCAGTTTGCTGGTATTCTGTTACCAGTGGGCAGGCACTGACAGGGTTGTCATATGCACAGTCACACTTGATTTGCATTTTCTTTCAGAGTGGATTGGGTGTATTTCCGTATCAAAATATTTACTTTTCTACTTGGGATGATTACAACGGTTAGTGATATATGAAAAGTCAGTCTGCTCTCCTATTTACCGAGTGCTGTGGCTAAAATTTACATTGTATAAGAGCAAGCAGGTCCTAGGCAAAGATGCTCAGAGTTGAATGAGTCTTTGCTTCTCAAATGAAGGAATGGACTGTATTATTTGTATAAATTGCACTCTGAGGATTTCTTCTTCAGAGAACCAAAGTGCAACTGCTAAGGATGGTTTGTGAGAGCAGATAACAGATTGACTGCCAGAGTAAAGCAAAAAGTCGGTAGGAACAACCAGACACAATCAAATAAAATCTGTCACTGTCTGCCTTTCCTCCCCTCCCCCCCTCTCCCCCCCTTTTGTGTGTGTATGCGTGAGTGAGATATTTAGAATAATTTTCCTGGTAGATAAAAACACAGTGGTAAATGATTGTGCATGTTTGAGAGGTTCTCTGGAACTGCTGTTGTGTTTTTTAGGAGAACCTCTTGACCTGAGTGGAAACACGGTGAACTTATTCTGTTCAGGTAGAGCAGGAAAACTGCGGCTGCTGATAGGTCCTCTTGTGCTTGATAGGTCCTCTTCAGGCAAGAATGTGAGACTGGGAGGTAGAAGAGTCAAGAAGGGTGAGAGGAGCCAGGACAGCTCACAGTCAGTGGGTGAGGCAATGTGCTGTGGCTTTGGAATGGGTAGAGCAAAGAATTTTATTTTTGAAGGCATAAACTAAGCCCTTGGTGAATTCCAGAGCCCAAACAAAATGTTGTGGTAAATGAGCAACATCCAGTTAGAGAGGTGTGAAATGGTGCTCAGAAGAAGCACACTGGGATCAAGGATGAGTTGGAACTGATGACTGGGAGGTGTCCAGAGGATAAAAGGTTTTTCGGCAAGGGAAAGAAAGATGTCTTCATGTTGATGTTACAATTGCTGTGATTTCATATCAAATTGTTAGAAATTTTTTATGATGTTTTGCATTTCACCTTTTTTTTTGTTGCTAGTGTTCCAGTTTGGACCTATTTTGACAGGCACATCATCTGCATGACTAAAGCCATTCTAAATATAAAAAAAAAATGCTCCCTTACATCATTCATATTCAAACAAACCCAGATCAAACCAATCCAAAACCTAGATCACCCATAAGAAGTTGTATTGCAAAACCGATGACACCCCACGTGTGCTGTGAGGGGGGTGGGGGTTAGATTCAATTTGCCTCTTGGGTATTTTAGAATTAGTGTCTGTAAAATTTGACTAACAAATACTAATAGTCTAGAGCATTGGTTATGCTATGAAAACATTGGAATTCTTAGATAATAGAAATTTAATGAAGTTCATAGAAGCTTTTGTCCTAATTGTAAGTCAGACATGAGATAATATGAAGCTGTACTGATGCAGAAGGTTATTGTTCTTTTGAAAGGGGTTTCAGATGACTTCACCAGGGAATTTCTGAGGATGTTCCTTTGTGTATCTTGTAAAATAACAGCTCTGGTGCAGTGTAAATAGGGATAGTATACTTCCTAAAATAAAGTATTTGTTTTGGATTTAAAGCAGAACTTTATGCTTACTTTGGTGTTTTACAGAGATCTCATTTTACAAGGAAAGTCGTGATGTTTTTGCAGAGTTAAAATTTATAGTTGCACTTTGTGTCAGAGAAATGGTCTTGAAAGAGAGAATAACAAGACATAACAATATTTTTTTCGTTTCTTGATATTCTGTAGAGCAGGTGAAGTGCATCTAAGGTATTTGGCATGATGAAATTTATTCACAGTGTTGACAGACTAAAAGAAAGGTCCAACTCCCTCCCCCCAGCCTGTTGTCCTTTGTGTCCCTGTGGCATCTGCACTGTTTGTGGTGTATCTTTGTAAGGACTGAGATGACCTTCAAATGTGAGGGTAATGTTAAACTGTCAGATTCTAAACTTTTTGCTCATGGCCATCTGGCCTCACTAGATCCTTGCCCCTGTGCCTGCTTGGTTTTGCTGACGTGGATGAAGCTGTTGGCTGTTCTGCTGCTGTGACAGCATTGCCTGGTACCTGTGGCACAGAGTATTACTGATGGGAGTGTGAGTGGAAGGGAAGGGAACCAGCAGGACTTGTCTTCTGGGAAAGCTGGGACTCCCCATGCAGCCCCTGCATCACAGGGATCCTTACCAGCTCTGCAGCCATGGAACTGTCTTCCATGCATTACTGTCAGTCCATGAACCCTTCTCACCCATTTGGGAATAGATGAAGATCAAGGGGATAACTTAGTGGTAATGGTACAGCTTTCTAAATTTTTCAAAATATTTTTCATGAAAAGTATTTAAGTTAGGTAAAAAAAGTACTTTGGGACATGTTGTTCCATTTATTTTTGAAGACTATTCTCCATAGAAATCACTGGAGAGTTCTTAAAACAGATGGCATGATGTGGGCCATTGTAATGCAATTTTCTTTGTAAAATGCTGTGTCCCAGGGCAAATTTACCACAAATGGAGCAATCGTGATGTCCCATAAAAGAGAAGACATGTGTTTTTGCAGCGTTTGATAGATCTGAAAAATATGCATAACTCTGCCAAGCAAGCAAACCCGCTATTTTCAGTAAAGTATTTTGGGGCTCTTGGAGTATTTTGAAAGTGCTAGTACAGTAACTACTCTGACTCTTCAGGAAAAGTTTGTATAACTAAAATTTTAAACATCAATAAATACAATATTATCTGGAATTATGACTGTCAAGAAGACATGTTAGACCTCTCTCCTGTTGAACTTTTTGGCAGAAAAAGAATATACATTTTTTTGTTAATATAGTTTACTGGAACTTTTTAGTTTATAGATATAGATTTTGAGGCCCTAAAGGAATACAGCACAGATATCAAAATAGAATTGATATTCTATTAGATTTCTGGTTCACAAGTAATCAGTGGAAGTATTTATCTCATCTGTTATCTGTGCCAAGTAGGACTTAGTAATTAATTAAGCGACACTATTGTAGGTCTGCTGCCATTATAGGTGATAACTGTTATTAAAAGGGCTAGATAAATTTTGTGAATAATTAAAATGGGGAGAAATATGCAAAAGAACATGAGATTATGTATTTTAATCAGAATATTCTGATGTATTCTTTACTGAAATATGTGTGTTCATAATTTCACCTGTATCATAGGTAGGTTTCTAAAATACTAACAAGATAGCATAGCATTTATGTTTGGTATACTTATCTCGAAGAGAAATGGAAATAGAAAACATAAAAATATGTTGTACATGTATTTGCAACAGGATATTTTACAGTGAATTTTGTAGGTATACTAAATCTATGTTTTTCATTCTTCTAACATGCCAAAAGAAATAGCTTGCTTATTTTAGCTGTGCCAATTCAAGAAATGTAAGCTAAATCTAGTGATGCAATTTGTGCCTGGGAACCTTGAGGACTGGAAACTGCTAACAGACGTGAGACATCTGTAGTAATCTCTTGAATAATCTTTTGTGTATCTGAGAAGGCCAAAGTCTAAAAAAGGCTAAAGGCACTGAATTGTCACTTGCTTGTGAAAGCAGAGGATTTGACATTTTGCAATTTTGTATTCCAAGTAGCAGCAGCTTTTTCATGATTTCTCTTTACTCGTCTTCAGGTACACACCTTTTCTCCTCTTAAGGGGGAAGACAGCACAGGAATTGAGGTTCAAGACAAGATGATCTGTATTTGTTTTTGGCACATTGCTCAGAGTCTCCATCTTCCTTGAACTTAGGATTCTTTTGCTGGGACAAAGAAGTGGGTACATTAGGAGTGTTTCTGGTCCTTGAGATGTAGGCTCAGGCCCTGGGCACCTCCTTCTACCACCATTTTGGACAGGGCTTGCTTGGCCTGTGCTGGCCCAAATCTGTAGAAAAGGGATGGAGCCACTGGAACTGGATGGGAACCGTGACATTTTCTAACCAGCATGTGTGACTGGAAAACCAGGACCCTGAAGCAAACCACAGTACAACTCTTAAGTAATCTAAAAAGAGCCTCAGATTTCTGGAATGGTGTTATTATTGTGTATATGTAGTTAAATCTGTAAGTGACGAGGTTTCATCAGAAGTATCTATTTCCTTTTAACTACTTGTTTTAATTAATGGTATATTAACTAGAGCTAGCTGTATATGAGAGCCAGAGAATTTTAATAAAATTATGTGGCTTGGGTAATGAAATAATTTTTATAATTTACAGCTTTATTTTAAGTTATTAAATACATTTTTAGGCATTTAGACTTAAATTTACCAATTCCAACTTGATAGGATAGACAAAAATAAAGCTGGTAAGAAGTAGAACTGTCTTATTTACTTGCATAAATTATCACTGTTTATGTTTAAATATACTCAATTACAAATCTCAGTTCAGTTCCTGACTTTTCCACACATGCTTCCTGTGTGATAGCGAGCGAATTATTTAAGAACAAATGTTTCACTGTGTCTAGTGAATTTGAAATGCAGTAATTAATGCCAGTTGATACCTAGCCACTTTTTAAAATTCAGCACTAGGTCTATATTATTTTGTAGGAATTTAAGTTGTCCACTTCTTTTCTTTAAATTGGGATATTTCTCATTTGATATTTTCTGGTCCTTGTACTTAAAAGTTAGCAGGTCTGTACTGTTGTGTATGCTGTACTGTCTCTGATGTAGTCATAGAATCACTGAATGGTATAAGTTGGAAAGGACCTTAAAGGCTATGTAGTTTCAAACACCCAACCCCCACCTCCCCAAACCATGAGCAGAGACCCTTCCACTAGACCAGGTGGCTCAAAGTCCCATCCAGCCTGGCCTTGAATGTTTCTAAGGATGTGGCATCCATCACCTCACTGTGCAGTCTGTTCTAGTGCTTCACCACCTTCACTGTAAAGAATTTCTTCCCAGTATCTATCTAAACCTGCCTTCTGTCAGTTTGAAGTCCCCCTTGTAGTGACAGGACAAGTTCCCCTTGTCCTATCACTACCCGCCCTTGTAAAAAGTCCGTTTTTGGCTTTCTTGTAGGACCCCTTTAGCTACTTGAAGGCTGCTACATGTTCTCCCTGGAGCCTTCTCCAACCAAAAACCCCAGCTCTTTCAGCCTGTCTTCATAGGAGAGGTGCTCCAAACCTCTAATCATCTAATGGCTCTTCTCTGGACTTACTGCAGTAGGTCCATGTCCTTTTGTGTTTGGGGCCCCAGAGCAGGACACAGCACTCCAGATGGGGTCTCATAAGAGCAGAGCAGAGGGAGAGAATAACCTCCCTGAACCTGCTGGCCACACTTCTTTTGATGCAGCCCAGGATATGGTTGTGGCTTTCTGGGCTGCAAGCACACGCTGTCAGTCATGTCAAGCTTCTCATCCACGAACACTCCCAAGAGCTAGTCTTGATCTATTCTTTGCCCAGCCTGTATTTGTGCCTGGAACTGCCCCAACCTTACACTTGGCCTTGTTGAACTTGATGCATTTGCACAGACACATCTCTTAAACCTCTCAAGGTCTTTCTGGATGGCATTCCTTCCTTCCAGTATGTAAATCTTATCTCAGTTTCTGCTTTATAATACAAGCACATGATAACAACATAATTAGTAGTTACTTGACATTTTTCATCTGTTCCATTGGTCAAGCCAGCCTGTAAAGAATGAGCAGGAAAATGAAGTGTGTTTAGGCACTGTCGAACATCAGAGTGCAGACACCCTATTTGGGTCAGAAAAGCAGCATAGTGCCCAGGCTGCATAGTCCCAATTGTCCAGTTCAGTTCAGCTCAGGTCTGGGATTTCTGCCTGTGCAGTCTAAGCAGCTGAGTGTAAACAGTAGTATCTCAAATTTGGAGTCGCAGATTTGTATGGATGCACATCACCTGATATGCATGACCTTTCTCTGTGGTGATTTTTGTTTGTTTGCTTTTTCTTCTTGTGGCTAAGTAATTTTTTCTTGGGTAAAACATCATATATTACTTGGCATGCCTTAAATGAGAAAACAGAGGGGTAGCTGTCTTTTGGTTTACTGCAAACATTAGCAAAAATAGTTAATTATGAAAGTTGTAGGAGTACAGCAATATCAATTGGAACATATAAACAAGTTAATTTTAAATGAATTTTATATTTTTGAGGATAGAGAGTTTATGAGGCTTTATGTGATCACTGATGAATGTTCTCAGAAGATAAAATTTCTGTTTCATTAGTAAGTATGACTTTATCATCTCAAATACAACCTTTGGAAAAAGAACTTATGGAATGGTTTTAAATAACAAATAGTATAAATTTTCTCTCTTTTTTTAATGTCATAAGCTATACCAAAATAGGATGACCTTAATAAACTGAGTGACTTACAGATTACATAGTTATGATATTCCTGTGATATAAAGAGGATACAGGCAGACCAAACTTTTTTAGGCTTATTTCATATTTAGAAGAATTCAGTTGTGCATGTTTTAATACAGGGCAAGTGAAAGGAATGACTCATAAAAAATCATTTAGTACAGTTAAACAAAGATTCTGAACTGTGAGGGTGGTGAGATGCTGGAACAGGTTGCCCAGAAAAGTTGTGCATACCCCATCCCTGGGAGTGTTCAAGGGCAGGATGGATAAGGCTCTGAACAACCTGGTCGATTGAAAGGCGTCCCTGCCCATGGCAGGGGCTTTGGGATTAGATGACCTGTAAGGTCCCTTACAACCCCAGCCATTCTATAATTCTATGATTTCTATTAACATAACTGTTTTTAAAATTCACATGGTCTCTAATTGATGAAAGCAAGTTTTACACGAGTGGCTTCAGAGAATAATGTTATACATGTATATCCCATACTCTTATCCGATGTTGATAAGAGAAGACCACACAAAGGACTTTTGAAAACGTCTTCATTTGAAAATTTTCATCAATTCAAAATGGTAAAATAGAGAATAATTCTTAACCCTAAAAAAATCTACTCGTGGGGTTTGGTTCTCCCCCCCCAATTGTCTTGATATTCTGTCTTACAAGATTTCAATGGAATTCAAACTCTGTGATATAAATATTTCATATACAGTCTTCTCATAAAACATCTAGACTTTTAGTGATGACTGTACAAGTAGATGGAAGAAGAACTAGTACAGTAGTTGCTACGTACAGACTGAGCTGCATAAAGCAATTATAGGGTAAAAATATTGAAAACCATTGAAAGTTGAAATGTGACTTAAGCTTGTGCCTATTGATAACTAACAAGGTTTTTCTTCATAATTTCTCCTTAGTAATAGAAAGCTGGGCATAAGTCTGTAGGCAATTTTGCCATTTTCAGCTATAGGATGAATGAATTTTCAGGATCATTTGGAAGTTCTGCAGGCCAAATTTTAACTCCTTTAGTTATCAGTGTAAAACAACTTTTAAACATTTCTGTTTGAGACACCTTTGTTTCACTGACTAGACCTTCAGTTGGCTCAAAATAGTTATATAGGCATGTTCTGAATGTTATGTTGTAGGATTATAACGTTTGAAGCAAATAAAACAATTGAGAAGGACTTGAGCTTCTGACTTGCAATGCATCAAAAGCAGTGTGTGCATCCCAGTGCATCAGCTGAGAGACTAACAAAACCGACAGAACTGACTGCAGGCTGAAAGCAGAAAGGCTTCTTTAGGTGTGAAATACTGTAATAGATACAGCTTTGCAATTGGTTGTAATTAGTACTGCTGCTTTTCAAGTTAAGAATATAAATTCATGGGGGCGGTACATCTCTAATTAGTATTACCAGTGCTCTTATCTGCTACCTCTGTTCTGTGTGGGAGTGAAGTCCAGAAGATTGAATCATGTAATTATTCCACTTATAGAAGAACAAATGTTGTGTTACCCAGCTGCCATCCATTTTATTATACTTTTTTGTCATTGAAGAGGAATTCTTCAACAATTTAAATAGAGAAACAACAATGAATTGAGTTTCTTTTTGTGTTTGTGTATTTATTCTACTTTCCTCACTTTATCACCTTCTTTGATTTCTAGCTTTTCATTAGTTACCTTATTCTAATACAATTTTTATAATTCTAATATAATCTTTTTGATGTAAGGCTAAATAATATATTCAGAACAGACTAAGGATTTTTTTTCTTTCCTTGCTAGATGTATTTGTTTATTTATTTTGAAAGAAAACAAAAGAAAGTGTATCAAACATTGTTTTTATTTTGCTTTTTAAAACTATGGTAAAAATGAATTGCACAGAAAATGACTGATATTTTAAGCAGCAATGTTTATGGTTGAGAAGTAAATCCCGCTTGGTATCTCACTATCACTGAACTCTTTTGTAGTAATGCTAATGAATAAATATGAAACCATTTGTAGTTGTCTAGAAGGCTCCATGCTATCCCAGTGGACAGTGACATAGCGCCAGCTATTCATATCCCAGGTCTGCTATAATTTAATCAACTCCATGCAGCTCTCTCCCTAGGGGGAAAAAAGAAAAAAAAAAGGAAAAAAAAAATCCATCTAGTATAAAACAATCTAGAATGAACTTCTGCTATGAAATCCTTTAACCTGCCTGCTAACCTGATCTCTATTATCTGTAGTTTTCCTGTTGATTAAATCAGGTTCATATTTTCATAAGTTATTTAAAAGGAATTCCAGCACCTTGTTCCCAGTTTATTTTAAAAGTGCATAAAGCATTTGAATTAGGACAGCAGTGAACAAATCTTTTCCTCAAGCACTGTGGAACATTTTTGTCACAAGACTAAAGCACATCTCTTCAAAGGCTTATTTCTGAGCATGAAGTAGGAATTTCTGCCCCAGGAAATTAAGAATCATCAAAATTCTTCCCCCATTGTAAATTACACTTTTCAGCTTTGCTTTCCTCTAATATAATCACCCCTAGAGCACCTAAATATGGAGAGATTAATTAAGTCCAACAATTAAACAAAGAAATCCCGGTATCTTATTGCAAACAAAAGTTAATTGTTAGACAGAATTTACGGGTTGTCCCATGAGAGGGAAAAGAAAGAAAAGAGGAAGAACATGTGACAGAAAATAGTTAAAGAGCTTAACCTCCACTGATATGGGGCTCAGATACTTGTGGTGCTGGTTGTGGGGAGATCTATGTAGAGGTCACATTGAGGGATGCACTTCTGGAGTTGGTGTTCCTGGAGTAGGTGGTAGAGACATAATTTGGAAGTCAGAGTTTGTCCCTAAGATGTTTGTTGTAATGCTCTAGATTTTGTAGGAGTTTTGGTGGATATGTAGAAACAGAAATGGATGACATGAAAAGAATTGTTTGAGTGATTGATTAATCCTCTCATCAGAGTGATTTATCCAGTGGACAGCCTAATGTGCTCTGTTGCAGAGAACTTACTACAGATTACATAGCTATATACCTATCAAATCCAGTCCTTTCTGTCCCAGATTGCTTTGTTCTGTATATTAAAGAATATCAGTCATAAACCTTAGTGATCCAACCTTCTTTTAAGGCTTTTAATATTCAAATAGTATATTTTTTTAAATTCACAAATTTGAAAATACAGCTGTCTAGAAATCTTTCTGCCTGAACAGTTTATTTTCCACTTTTTGGTACTGTCACATTTTTTTTTCTCCCTTTTTTTTTTTTTTAACTCTCCACCAGTTTCAGTACAATGTGATCATTTAGTCATAAAAAAAGGGTACCAAATTTTAATGGCCCTGTGGGCAAATTTGCTTGTTTAGTCATCGTTGTAAAATAAAAAGGATGAGTAACTCCTCAAATTTCTTTTTTTGAGTATTTACTTTTTAAATCTGTTTTTGTAAACAGTTATTGAGAAGTTTTTAATGTTGGGGACAGCTCCATGACTCTCACTTGGTGGAGCTTTTTGAATTATGTACTATTTCTCTCATAAGCATAAATTAAATTCTGGTCAAAAAGGTGTCAGTTTATTTTTACTTTATTCAGTTATACTATTTAAAGCAAGAAAAAAGCCTTTATGAACTCATGATGCATCAGTACATCTATTTTGTGGTATTTCCTTGTCCCAGATTGATGTTCGGTTTTGTTTATTTCAATATTTCTTTCAGTGAAGAAATCACTGAGAAATTTGAGTGTAGTTCTTCTGACTTGGTAAGTAATTAGTGTAGCAACTTGGAAATAGCAAGCCTAGGAGTTGGAAAACTGAAGATCTGTCAGAAGTTGCTTTTAAAGAAATCATGTGATGAAGTTAAGGTACAGGAAGAGTGTCTTGGTTTTGGCTAGGATAGAGTTAGTTTTCTTCTCAGCAGCTGGTACAGTGCTGTGTTTTGGATTTAGTATGAGAATTGTGCTGATAATACACTGTTTAGTTGTTGCTAAGTAGTGCTTACCCTAAGTCAAGGACTCTTCAGTTTCCCATGCTCTGCCAGTGAGGAGCTGCAAAAGAAGCAGGGAAAGAGCATAGCCAGGGCAGCTGGCCAAAGGGATATTCCATACCATGGAATGTCATGCTCTCTTATAAACTGGGAGAAATTGGCTGATCACTGCTCAGGGATGAGCTGGCTAGGGGAGGCTGGTTGCTGCTAAGGTGAGCAATTGTATTGTGCATCACTTGTTTTTCTCCCCTCTCTCCTTTTGGTATCTCCCTTTTCATTATCATTATTGTTCTTAACAACTTTGTTTCAATTATTAAACTGGTCGTATCTCAGTCCATGAGGTTTACCTTTTTATTTTTCTTTCCTGAATTCTCCAGCCCATCGCACTGGGGCACAGGATAAGTGAGTGAGTGGCTGCATGCTACTTGCTTGCCAGCTGGGGCTAAACCATAACAGAGTAAAGCAAAAATTACAGTCAAAAGTGTATGCCTGTATTTTAAATGTAAGTAACTATATTCAGTGATGTTGCTGTCTTGCATTCTGAGCAGTTTTTATCGAAGCTCAGCTTTTGTTGCTAATATCTTTCACTGTCATAAGCTGTAGCATTAGTGAAATATTTTCTCAGATTCATTTTGCTTATCATGCCACGATGGGGCTTGTGTTGCATGTGTTCCAAGTGTTTACTGATATATTCCATATAAATAATTCAAGGAAGTGAATTTGAATAATTGCTTCTCTGAGGAATACAGTCCATATCTTTGTATTAAAATTTAAATAGCTGTTTTTACATGTCCCAGACTAGTACACCTGGGAATAGTCAGGAAAATAAGTGTCCTTTTGAGTTGTGCTGGTCACTCTTTTAAAGGGAGAGACTTTCAGCTTGATAAGCAAATTGTCACTGATCTCAGTGTATCAATGTTTATAGTTTATATTTCAGAATTATGTTAATTTACATCAGTAAACATCTTTTGCTAAATTGAAAAAAAATTGTACTATATGCTAAATATGGTGCAAAACAAGGGATATTGTTATGTAAAATACACAAATCATATAATAAAAAGCAGTGTTGTTTTGTTATGGACCCTCATTTTTTTTAATCCATGCCAGTCATCTAGCAGCAATTATAATTAATTACACTACTTCTGTATTTGAGAGTAAAAAACCCAGAATGGTGATTAGCAGATACTTTAGATTTCTTGCCCATCAAACTCTTCATTATTAAACTTTCAACTATGCAAATTTTGAGTATTTCTGTCATTACAGACATTGTTCTCTACGAAGTATAAAATGAATTGCAGGAACACCTACATATGTCTTGTATATCTGTACATAATGCCTGTATTTCCAAGAAATTAGAGATTACTAGCATGTTTTTGTGTGGAGAACAGAGAAAAGTGTTTCAGGCACATGTGGAAGCATGTGTTATCTGACATGTAAAAATTCTCCTTTGGAAAATGTGTGATGTCACCCACGCTGAAATCACAGGATCTGGCTAACGAAGTTCTTGAAAGGCATTATTGCTTCAGCCTCCATACCAATTAAGGTATAAAATATTCTGTGTTATTTATTCCTATTGTTTAGGCAAAAATCACTTATCAGGCCTGTTGTGGAAAACTGTAGTTTCCGTAGAAGGAAACTTGCTGTAACCCCAGCAGTGAGGATGGACCTCAGAAGAAGCTCTCCTACCTTTCAGGAGGAAACAGAGGGGGTTGGGTTGGTTGAGAAGCTGGATGTGTTTCCATGGGCCAAAGTTGGAAGCTGAAACTGCTGGTGGGACTGATGTAATTTTTTTTTCTCCATAGTCTCCAAAAACTCCTCTTTTCTTGCAGTGAGGACTGTACTGAGGTGGAATGAGATGATTTGAATGGTTAGGTTGGCATTTAGGGGATACGCCTCTATATTTTTTTCTCCACTGCATAATTCTTTCTCTTCTCTCTTCAGCCTGGCTTCTGCAGAGCAGCCGAGGATTTCAGTGGCATGGGGAATTCCAGGAAATCTGTTTGTTAGCATTGTTGGCTGAATGCTAAATAATTTGATTTGTATAGTTTTTTTAACAAAGCTTTGCTTCCTAGTTTGGGTATATGGTAGGAATCCTGACAGAACACTTAATAAACTCTCAAATC
The DNA here is from genome assembly GCF_001715985.3 of Manacus vitellinus. Classification (NCBI taxonomy): domain Eukaryota; kingdom Metazoa; phylum Chordata; class Aves; order Passeriformes; family Pipridae; genus Manacus; species Manacus vitellinus. The sequence continues at coordinate 27,105,622 of NW_021940535.1, forward strand.
CTGAAAGGAAAATGTTATAAAAAGGAGACTGGAATTCTAAGACTTATTATAGTCAGTAGATAGAGGAGGAAGATTTTTTTTGTTTTTGTGATAAAATGAATAGTTTATTAATGCAGTGTTTCTAATTTCTCTTATTTGTAAGGTCTGCTTTGTGTCTGGTTGAGAGGACTGTGAATCTTGCCTAAGGGTAAGCTAGCAAAATGTATACATAGATCTGAGTTTTCCAGAATAGGTCAAACTCTTAGAGGATTGCTGAAAAGCTCCCTACCTGACATCGTATGTATTTTAGCTGTGTGCTGTATTGTGTTCTTCAGAGTAATTTATCTCTGCATGAACATGTCAAATCACTGTGTGTGTCTGTTTAGAGCTGCTGATCTTTATTTTGCCTGCCAGCAAGCACATTTGATTATTGTTGTAGTTAAACATTCTGTTTTTTCTATGTGATAGTATCATCCCTGTTATTGCTTTCCTCTTCATGTACTTATGTATAGGTTTCTTACTGCGTGACCTTCCCGGAGTACTTAAAGAGCAATAAAATAAAGTGTAAAGGAATGCATTTATGTTAAACACTACTGGAAAAAGTTATATAAATTAATATTTTTTTGTACAGAAGTTAGGGTATTTATATAGTATATAGGTGGTCTTCCATCGTTTACCTTAACAAATGGTAAACATCATGTAACACAAATAGGCATTGATGGCTTTTGTCCTCAGCACCTATATACTGTTCTTGATTTCTTATAAATACAATATTATCTATATAAAATGGAAAGATGTCTCTGTAAAAAGTTTAATTGTGAAAAACTAAAGGATGCAGGGATTTTTCCTTATTTAGGACTCTGCTTCAGCATAACTTAACAGGAAACTGAAAAAAGGAAGCCCCTATAGAGTTCCTTTTGCCAAGATCTTTCCCGTTATGTTTCTGTTTATTCCTGCATCACACACACTGAGGTGGTGTACAGGACCTGGCTGGAGGCCAAAGACCAGCTAGCCATCCCCAGAGAACTGCCTACCTCCCCATTCCTATTCTCAAATACACCTGGCAAATTAGCTCCACTACATCCCCCACAACCTTCCCTTTCAAAGGACAGAAATTGGATTTAGAGTTTTCCAATATAAAAATGTAGCCTTAAATTCTAGTTGTCATCTATTCCATGACAGCTGCTGTCTTACACACAAATTACATCTTTCCTCTGAGCTGCTATGCCCATACTAAATTTTTTGCTGTCATCTCATTCAGGTCACATACCTTTTCTTACAACAGTAGTTTTAGGCAGTAGAGCCTAGCTGTTGCAGATAATGAAGCTAATGTAGTTAAGGAAACAAATAGTAAAACTGGATGAAATTGTGGTAGAAAATTTTGGTTATATTAAATCAATCATGCAAATATGAAAAAGAATTCAGTAAAATCTAATCAGTTGTCAAGAATATAAGAAAAATATACCTATTTGAAGAAATAAAACTGTCTTCAATACAATCTAATCAATTGTCAGAAAAGAAACATCTCTAATTTGATTAAAATGGCCCTGTTGACCATAGTTATTTTTTCTTGTTATGAATATGAGGATTGAGGTTCACAATACAGAATGATAGCTTTTCTTACTGAATATCACTTTCAGCTTTTGTAGTAGCTGACCTTTTTCTGGTACTGATGTTGATTCACTGATGTTTGAGGGCTGATGTGCCTTGCACTTGGCCAACATTATCCCCATTAATGTTGCTTTTTTTCATCCCAATCTCCACGCTCCTGTTAGTTTTATTATTTGTTCAATCAGTGTTTCCACGTCTTCCAACATATCATTTATCCTCATTTGAGGAGATGAAGAGCATAGGAATCTCTTGTGGTACAAATTTTTAAAAAACAAAGCAATTGTTATTGTATATAGTTAGCCTTAGTTGCTCATGGTATAGTCCATGCATTCAAATCATTCATCAGGAAAGGCCTGAGAGCAATGAAAGCATGCTCTGGGACTAAGGCATCTTCCTGTGTGAGTTTCTTTGTCCAGGAATGATACTTATGTATGTAAGACAGAAAAAATAAAAGAATAAAGGTCTTGTCTGATTAGGTTATTCTGGGGGGAGGGGGTGTTATATATTTCTGTTCCTAGCTTTTTCCTTTCTGCCTCTTTATGACATCTTTGTGCTTTTTCTGTTCTTTTTTAGCTACCAATATCTTCCTCCTTAGCACTCTTTCCATTACTGTGTTAGTATCTTCTGGTCTGAATTTCTTCTTTGCTCTTTTTGTAATTTGACCCTTATAATTGATACATTGCTAGGCATATGAAGAGGTTCCATTTACAGTCTAAAATTAGCTTTCTAGTCTAAACTTGTCTTCTAGGCAACCTCTGTAATCAATAAAAGATAAATACCACAGGAAGGCAATTCATCACATTTCAAGATTATGTTGAAACTGGAGGGATTAATTGCTGTCTGGATCACCTGTCTCTGATGATTAAAGGGAGTGCCTGAGATGACAATCTCAAATGATGTATCTGACTTTCAGATGGCTAAAATTAGATGAAAAGTAGCCTACCTGTTGTTCCAGGAGTGGTGTTGCTAATGCATTGTTTTTGTAAGGTCTGTCCTACAGAGGTAGAAACTGCATGAAAGGGGGATGAGAAGACACCCACAGTTTGATTTATTTTTTTTTTCCTGAAGTACGAGCAGTTATACTAGAGTTTTCACTAGTAAACAGCAATGTTGTGATGTTCTAGAAATCAAACCCCTATTATTTTAGTAGAATAGTTAATTGTATAGCTCTCGTGTAAACTTCTCACCAAACTGCAGAACCTTTTTCATTTCATCGAGAGAAGCTTCAGAGCATTTCTGACAAGGCCACACGGTGCTGTAACACAACATAATGGGGTACAAACCCAGTTATAGCAATCCAATTTTAAAATCAAAAAGAACTCCAAGTTTACTGATAGGTATTATCTACTATTGTGGTGGTTGTTACTAAATCAGAAACGTCCCCACACAATGTGTCCAGATGCATTTCATCAGAAACAACATTGATAATTTTTGATTATCAATGCTGCACATAAGCATTTGCAATTAAAAAATAAATAAAATTTGGAAATACATGTAAAATTGTTTATGGACAAATACCATATGGAAGGATTTTGAGCAAAACTGTGTATTAGAAAGTATTTATCAGTGACAATTATTCCCATCATAAAACTGGTATTTATTGTTCTAATATTTGATCTTTTAACAGTGTTGTAACGTGCCACTGAACCAACGCATTTGGAACAGTCCGTAGCACCAAAATCTTCATCCATGTAGACTGATGCCATCTCTGCACACCCCAAACACTGTGAACTGAAGCTAAAAGTCTTTATGGAGTTTGTACCACCTGGGTCAAAGGGAATATTCTACTGATATATATATATCGAGGACCTTTACTGCCGATATGACGAGCCAGGAGAAGTGGGTTAACCTTAGCCCTGGAGAATTCTCTCAACTTCAAAAATATGCAGAATGTAAGTAATTTTTAAAATATTTTGATTTATGGCTAATTAAAAATTAGGAATATTTTGAATGCAGAATATAAAATTGTTATATTATTGATATTATTCACTGTCAAGTAAGAGGTTAAATTATAGTTTATGTTTATTTTTTTAATCCAAAAGGTATGTTCTTTAAAAGGAAAGAACAAAATCTGTTGGAATCTGTAACATTTTTTCTGCATGACATTTTTCCAGTATGATACCATGTCGACTGACTATGGGTTATGTGACTGTATTTGGAGAACATATTTTAAGGCTTTACCTTAATTTGCCTCAATTTGCCATAACAATTTGTAGGCCACTAGAGTGGGGTTTATAGTTGAAAAGAAGACTTGCTCAGTCATAGAGGAAGCATGGAGATTCCAAGAGAAACACATCTAGGTGTCCAATATGAAGATAATAAATGCTATAAACAATGTGAAGGAGTTGTCCTGTGAAAGAGCAAGAAACAAAAATCCCTCTAAGCTGAAGATCCAGTTCTTTAGTTGTTGCTCAGGCGAAACTTCTTTTCAGTTTCTTCAGGAACTTAAATGGCTCAGAATTATGTGCTTGGAGAGCAGGTACTGAACCTGAAAGACAAAATTAGGAGATGGTTCGGAAGCCTGATAAGAAATGAACTGAAAAAGTTGAAGAACATTTAGGCAGTTCTTCTGTATGACAAGTAATCTAAATTTATGTTTTTAAAAACAGAGGACATCTGATATGATTCATGAATGTTATTGATTTGTTACTAAGGGAAACATATGCTTATAAGGTAAAATGAATACGGGTGATTGCGTTTGGGTTTTTGTGCCTATGACATCACAGCATATACTTAATAGTATTTCAGTGTAGTCATCTAACAGAAAAATCATCAAATGATTATTAGAATTAATAATGGGATTATTATTGAATAGTACATTTCACTGGAATGTGATTGAGATTCATAATATTTTCTTGTTATCAAGTTAGACCATGAATTACAATTTATATAATGCAATGTCATTTAACAACAACAAAAAAAGAAATCAGGTAGAAATATTTAAATTATGCTTTCTTGAACAAGTATATTTGAGTCTCACAGTTTTCTACAGCAGTTGCTGTGCAGTTTGACGTATTCTATTTCTTAAAGAGTTTCCGCCCCATGTCACATTCTCATCTCAAACGATAAGCTATAGATTTGAAGGAAATTTGTATCATGTACTGCTTTAAATCCTTAATGATGTTACTGGGCAAAGAGCTATTTTGTTTCTCATTTCATAGTGAAATATAAAGCATTGTATTTAATCACTTAGGATTTTCTGTTTGAAAGAAGATCTTAAGAATCTGGTATGAATCTGAGAAGTGAAAATATCCATGCTTTTTAGTAGTTCTTTTATTTGTACGTTGCACAGAAACAATAAATAAAGGGAAACAAAGTCCAATTACATGGATTTTAGAAAGAATACATCCGAATTTTGTGCTGATGATCCACTGCTTTCAGAGACCATTGCAAAGAACACTTTGCATTTCACATTTTTGATATGAATAAGCTTGTTTGTTTTAAATTACATCACCGAAAAATAGTAACTATAATGGAGCAGGTTTGTTTTTTTTTTTTAATTACTTCTGAAAATATTTAATATTTCCAGGGAAAATATTTTAAAATTATTCTTCAATATTTTTTTCAATACCAGAATTAGAAGATTCATAATAGACAGAATAGTTATGTGGGCTTTTTTAATTTCCATTTATTCTTATAGTTTAAGCCTCCAGTGCTGCGTTTGCCAAAGTATTTGTTCTCTTCCATGCAGGGAATAAAGGCATTTAAGATATTCCTTTCCATTCTGCTTCCCTTTGCTCCTCCAAGACTGAACTTGCACACATAGTTCAGGGCTGTTGCTTTAGTAGAGCTGTTGATACCAGAATAAAGTATTTGGGGAAGTTGCCTGAATTTATGTTCAGGTTTGTGTGTGTAAATAAAGATATGTTGTCTTTCATACTTCCTCTGCTGTTCTGTAATAAAGGGGTGTTAGTTGTTTGAAAACGTGAAATGTGACACAAAGATGTGTATAAACAGTTCAATTTCTGAGGCAATTAGAAAAAAATTGTTAATCGTATATAAATTTTCATGTAAAATGCCAAGGGAATAAAACCTAGGTATAGACCTTATTTTGAATTTCTATGCTGTCCAATTTAATTTAGCTAAATGACTACAATGTCTTTAAATGTATGACTTAAGACTTTGAAATGCAATTTTAGAAAATAAATATTTAATTGTGTTTAATATATTTGAATTTGATACATTTTAATGTAACATGCAGAGATACACAATGTGACAGTAGATATCTTTACTCATTCTTAAATAATAATTAGATTATGGGGAATTTCATGAAGTTTGAATTTAGAATTTCTTTGATATTTCATTGTCTTTGTTGAACATATCGAGATAGTGAACAGAAGAAGCACCATATTTCGGTTGGTGACTTGGTAGAGTTTGATTTACTTAAGAAAATAAAAATAATAAAAAATCCCCAAACAACAAAAGCCCTCAAACAATTTCTTAAAAAAAGGCATTGCTCATTTCTCTCCAGTGTGGGATTTGAAGTACCAGTGGGTCTCCTTCAGAATGGAGGGCTGATACGTGTGTCAGAAGAGAACACTGTAGGGAGATTTGACTTTGTGGCAGTTGCCCACCAACAAGTGGTAGTGATGAGTCCCCAGCCTTGCCTCGTGCTAAGGAGTAGGTTTCACCAAAGGACTTTGGAATAAGTAGTGAATTCATAGTAAAGTGGTTTGTCTTCCACTCACCTGCTGATATGCAGGAGTGTCATTTGCTCTGGTGTAGAGACTTTACTTTGTAAATCTTACCTAAATTGCATTATTTTAACTATGGAAATTTTGAACAGATACACTGTCTTGAATTTAAAAATACAATGTTTATGAACTGTATTTTAATTTGAATCAGGCCTAATGTGAGTATTGGGACAAAGAGTATAGTCTACCAAAACTTGCCTACCTTGGATGTCAGTGCCTTCGATTATACTCTTAATGGCTGTTAGTCACAGTTCCCTTCGGAAGCTGAATTCCCTCAGCCTAAGCTGGCTACAGAGCGAGATAGAATTTTGCTTATGTGACAGCCCCAGCCTCTGCCCTGGGCATAAGCACACACCACCTTGCAGATCTGAAAGCCTTAGTTTGGATTCCGTATAGCTGATAACGCAGACTATTCTCCTGCATAGCAGACAGGGCATACTTGTAGGAGTGAGGGATTTAGGTTTGAGGGTTTTGAGATTAAATCTCGGTTTGAAAGCATATCCTTGATCTTTCCCCTATCTAGAAGCAATCCTGTCTCACTTCTACCTATTTTATGAAGAAGACTTGCTGCCAGGTTTTGCTGAAATCAGTCACACCTGCAAGTGTTACAGTTTCTGAGAACAGAGGAATGGGTCCACCCAGCTTCTAGGAGACGGTGACTCTTGTCTTTATGCTGAAACAGAACTCATGAGGCATCTAAATGAGCTACTTCTCTTCAGCATCAATTGACTTCAGTCATTTAAAGAAATTTTCAACTATATTAAGATACAGACTGCACAGATAATAAGCTAAAAGTACATCCAGAGTTGAGCTGTATGGGCACAACTGTAGCTGATTGAGTGTGGACATTATGTATCTGTCTTGGACTTAGAGGTCTGAATCCAGTTTTTTTTAGTCACCAGAGTAGGGGTTGGATCTTTCACTGTATAAAGCCCATTAATGAACTCATGTGGATTCTAGTGCTCTGAGAGGGACATGTACTTTCCACTTTCTGACTGAAAGACACTTGGCTCTAGTTCAGAGTAGTTCTGCTTTTAATTAATCTTCTCTTAGCTTGATGATAGCCTCTCTACTCTGGCAAGTACAGTTAAACAAGGCGCACTCCCTAGCTCTGTGTGCAGGTACTGTCCTTGGTATCACTTTGAGAAGTTCCTACCACATCTTTTTTGCCCTTTTTCTTCTTCACATATTTATAGTATGGTTTGCTGCTTTATCCAACTATATTGTTTGGTGAACACAAACCCTGAATGTAAAATTTCTTGTTTGAAATACATACCAGCTTTTCTCAATTTCCATAAATATAACTCAACAGCAAAGGAGAATCAGTTCTCCATCACTGTTCCTACTCATACAGTATTTCCCTCTAAGCAACACTCAGAACTTCACAGTAAATGAATATCTTTCAGTAAATTAATCCAAGAAATATCTGTATTTTGTCTTACAGAATTATTTTTGAGCTCAATTCAAGGCAATTTTATACTTCCAATTTAAGCCCTTTCTTCTTTTGCCTGCCATACTTAAATAATTGGGGGCTTCAGTGAATTTTTGGAACAGTTTAAATATTACTTAAAATTAAAGTATTTCTAGAGTTCAAAGAGCATATTACCTAATACTTGGCTCTTTGCAGTTAATATGCATATGTGTGGTTTTGGAAGAAAAATTATTTCCAGAGACAGTTCCTCTGTGTCCTTCTTGCCAGTCAAATTAAAAATGTCCTCTCTCCTCTTGTTTCAAAGAGGAAATAGTAAAAAAGATTTTACATTAGATCTTTGCTTAGTTTTAAATTGCCTCAGAAGAATTTGTGAAGAGTAGAACAACTGAGATTACTGGTGTACTTATTATAGAATACTGATAATAATGACAACAACAATAATGTAACCCACACCAAATGCTGAAGATTCTAGGAAAATATATGCACTCAAGAGAAGAAAATTCATATTTTTTTTTCTCCTTTAGATTTCATGATCAGTGCTAGCTGTGGGAAAGAAAGGTGAAAAGATGTAGGGATTTTTCTGCATATAAATGTCATGGCATAGGGTAAGGTATGTACAGGACTCTTCAGGTAGAGACAGTTTCTTCTAAATTATATAATACTAGTATATGTAAATCTTATGAGAAGCAGCTCAGGGTTCCAGGGTTGTTTAGCCTGGAGAAAAGGAGGCTCGGGGTAACATTAGTGCTCTCTACAACTTCCTGAAAGGAGGTTGTAGACAGGTGGAGGTTGGTCTCTTCTTCCAGGCAGGCAGCGACAGGAAGAGAGGACATGGCCTCAAGCTGTACCAAGGGAGGTTCAGGTTGGTACAGATTTTCTTTGTAGAAAGAGTTGTTAAACATTGGAACAGACTGCCCAAGAGGTAATGGAATCACCATCCCTGGAGGTGTTCAAGGACCGATTAAATGTGGCACTTAGTGCCATGGTCTAGTTGACAAGGTGATAATCGGTCAAAAGTGGCACTCGATGATATTGGAGAACTTTTCCAACCTAAATGGTTCTGTGATATGTTGTTCTGTACTACTCCCTACAGGAGCCTGAATTGTAAGGGCATTAGAGAGAAATAATATAAATAGTTTCATTGTGATTATTATCTGTATGGTAAATTGGATTAGTTTGGACAGGGTTTTTTTTAATCCCTTTTATTAAATGAATTTTGTATCTCCTTTTTATTAAATGAAGTTTTATGGCTGTTGGAGTCCAAATTATCTGTTAAGGGAAATTTAAAGGATCCTGCTCCAAAAGCAAGTGAGGAAATATTGAAGAGATTGGAAACAGTTAAATCAAGACTATTTAATGAGTCAGCTAGGCATTAAAAAGAAAAAAAAAAAAGAAGCTCTGCCGTTCCCTCAGTAGGCGGGGAAAAAGACCTCTGAGATCTGGCAGCATGTACACTCTGGGGAAATAGCTTGGTTTTGTGTTGTCCTTTCGAGTTTGTCAACAAAATGTGCCCTGAGGAAAAAGCCTGAAAAACCTTTTTGCAAAACTTTTGGCAACGATTTTTTCCCAGGCCAGTGGAGGAGGCCTTGGACAGTCTGTCACAGCCTGAAGATAGAAATAGATGCTGAGTGCTACTGAAGTGACTGTGAGAACAGAAACAGCATCAGCAGCTGCAGCGTCTTTTGATGTAGTATCAATAGCTACTGCAAGAACTAAACAGTGTAACAATTTTACAGGGGAACAGAAAAGAGGAAGTTGTGAAAAGATCACTGAAGAAAAATGGGAAGGTCAGCAGAAGTTTTGGTTCAAAATGAGGTTGCCAGAGACAATCTCTTGAGTAGTTTGATTCTGTGGTCCTCACAGATGGAAAATATTTTCTTTTACAAGGGGTATAAATGATAACCTGGGGGGAACTTCATAAATGTGGCAGTTGGTCAGCAGCAGCTATGGGCTATTACACAATCTCTCAGAGTGTCCCAGGCTTCTAGTGCCACATGGAATTGTGCTACTTTTAATGAGCGAATGGACCTCATCAAATACAGATTGCCAAAACCAGCTATTTTTGAGTGTATGGAAAGTGGAGAGAGAAAATTGATGGTGATTACTGAGAAGAATTTTATCCTAAGTATTGGATTTCAGGATTATGGTGTTTCTGCTCCTGTTAGTAAAGGTGGAGGAAATTAGGTTCTCAAAAAGTTTTGTCAGAATCTGTCAGACTGGCTGAAAGGTGGAATCTGCCTGTACAATATCCCATGCACTTGGGTGAACTTAACGGAGAAGGATACTGGGTCTAGTAAGAAAGCCACTCTTTGCATGCAAAATGGGGATGGAGTGGCCAGAAAAACAGACCAGTTGATAATTCATGGAGTCTGAATCCTGAAAGGTGGACTATGAACTATGCTTATTGATATAACACTGTACATTTTGTCTTCAGATATGTGACTTTAAATCCCTTGTGCACATTCCTGTGTTGTACCAATTTAGAGAAAATGGGATAGAAACATTATATGTGATATATTTAGGTTCTAGTCAGATTTACTTGGTCCAAAGGAAGGATGTTACATACAGTCTGCACTAATGAGGATATTAGAGCCAACTTTGACTTGTGTTAGACTGAAATCCAGGATAGAAAAGACACAAAGCTGTGAATTTGTTTTTCATTTAACCAGTCATAGTTGAGACTTGGCCTCTGAAGATCATATCATAGAGTAGATTGAGAGCTGGGCACCAATATCAGCTGCAGAAGTATTAATGGGTTTCTTTCCTTTCTTTAATGAGGGTTTCTGTGTTAGGTCTTGAAGAGGATTTAAGATACGGTGATGAACTGAGCATTTCTGAAGGAAAAAAGCTGATAAACACACAGTAATACAGTATGATCTGGAGCTCTGTGGTGGGCTTTCTAATGAGGTAAAATGCTTAGTGTTTCTGCCTTGATATGTGCCTTTCAGTGAATAGCAGTTGCCTTTTTACCCAAACAGAAGTGAGTCAATTCTCCAGCTAACCTGTCAAGGGTAAACAGTATCATATTGACTCTGTCCACAACTGTGAGTAAGGAGGAGCCTTTTACATGGGTCAGGTGGGATACTTGTGTATGCAGAACTTGTTTCCTGCTTCCATACTGAAAAAGGGCATCCAACTTGTTTAAGGTATAATAAACTATTTAGAGAAAGGAATGATGTAGAAGAGAGTTCTGAACTCCTTGCTTTGGTTAAAGGGTCTATGAAGTTATTCCTGAGTTACTTAAATACATTTGCCTTCGTCATGCAATAAAGTACTTTTTGTTCCTCTCAGGCTACTATATATTCTAATTTGATGCATTCTTTTAGGAACTGTTGAGTTTCACAGAACTGTATTTGAATTTTACATAGTAATGGCAAAAAGTAAAGTCACAAAGTGACTTTTGGAGTATCTTATTTATCTTATTACACTATTATGTTCATGTCTTAGTTAATTACAGGGATCCTCTCCTGTGTTCTGGCTGCAAGAAACTCTCTAGGTCAGCTGCAGGGAGACAAGTTTTAAGAGCAGAAAATAGTGAATTTATATTTGTTTGCTACTATCAGCTAGCAGAATTGGGACACACCTGCTGTTTATTAGATCCCTCAGAATCATAGAATTGTAAAGCTTGGAAAAGACCCTATTCCCCTACAGAGCAGAAGTTTCTTTCAGATTATCTGACTTGTTAAGGAGTTCTGATTTAAAGTGGTTATAGTCAACAAAATGCAAGACTACTGTTGCTGCTTTGTGCTGTTGACTGGAGACTGCTAACAAGAGGTCATATATAATAACATGAAGAGACTTAGTCTATTTTGTAAAAGCAGAGAATGCAGTAGGCCCTTAGAGTAAACTTGTAATTCAAAATTTTTGAAGATGTTGACAAATTGGTCCAGGGTCAGATCAGTTCGATGAAGCACTAGCTGTTTTTTAGCTTCAGTTTCTGTCCGAAAGAGCTGTTTCTAGTTCCTGAATATTTGATTGCCAGGGTCAAAAATATGATGGTTCAGAAAATTGTAACTTTTATTTAGGGGTAACAAAAGTATTATGAAGCAAATGGTGTCACTTGTGCTAGTGCTAACACACTTTATTTGTCCATTTTAGGAAAGCTAGTGGAAGTGTCAAAGTTTTCTACCTATTTAGATCTCTTATGAAAGAAACGTTAGAGGAACTGAAAAAGGAAAAAAAATTGATTCAACCTGTTCAGTAGTACCAAATTGCATTGATCCCAGAATCCAGAGAGAAAATACTGTTAAGAAAGGCTGTTATTACAAACCCATCATTTGAACATATAGAGGCACTGGAAATGCATGCTGTGTGATGAAGAAGATACTGTCTCATCATCAAGAGCATTTGGTGGCCTTACTACAAGATGACAATTTACCTGCAAGCATCTTGTACATCTGCTTCATCTGGGACAATGTGGAAGAGATGGCAATCACTGGAGAAGACTCTGAGATTTGCTCAGTCTTGCTGAGCAATGAAACACGGTAGTTCAATACAGTAGGGATGTTGAATTGGTTGTGTTGAGACTGGATAATGTTAGACCCTTATTTTCATATTATTATTTTCTAAATTATGTTACTAAGTTTTCAGTGTTTCTGCTGAGGGCGTAGTGGGTGTTTTTGTGCCTGGGAAAGATTAAGTTAGTCAGAGCTCTAGCACTGCCGATAGTATCAGGGCTTGTGTTAACTCTTATACATGTAGATAGATCCATAATAGAAGGAAATTATGATAAAGTCTCTGTGGGAAAAGTTAATAACTATGAATTTTCATTTTCAGGGAAAACATTGCAAGAAGGAAATTTTATAAAGAGTTCTTAAAAAGTCCAAAATAGAAACACTAGTTCACAGAATCACAGAATGGGTAAGGTTGGAAGGGACTATGGTGAGTCATTTGGTCCAACCTCCCTGCTCAAGCAGTGTCATCCCAGAGCACATTGCCTGGAATTGTATTCAGTTGGTTCTTGAATATCTTCAGTGAGGGTGACTCCACAACCTCTCTGGGCAATCTATTTCCATGTGTGGTCACCTGCACAATAAAGAAGCTCTTCCTCACATTTAGGTGGAACTTCCTAGTTAGATGCACGAGTTTCTGTCCATTGCCTCTTGTCCTATTGCTTGGTACCACTGAGAAGAGCCTGGCTTCATTCTCTTGATGCCTTCCCTTTAGATACTTATAGACATTGATGAGGTTCCCTGTCAGTCATCTTTTCTTGAGGCTGAACAGGCCCAGCTCCCTCAGCCTTTTCTCATAAGAGAGATGTTCTCAAGTTTCTGTGGCTGAGGAATTCATGGTGTGCATCAGCTGGTCTTTGAATTCTGAAAGGCAAGTGGTGTCATCTTACCTTGCTTTCTGTTTCCTAGGTCAAAAATAATGATTTCTTTCTAAAATTGAAACTGCACAGATACAAGTCATCAACACCTGGTATTGCATCATCAGCTGTTACTGGTGTTGAACATATATTGTGGCTATTAAAAATCTGACATATGATCATCAAATTACTGAATGTGTATTTATACACTGTAAAATGTATAAACATTGATTATGCCTTTGTTATATTTCCTGTGTTTCTATGTATCTTCCATATTTCATTTCAGTTATTGTTTAGTTGTTTCTATGGACATTTGCATGTAAATAGTAAGAAGCTTTTGTTTCTTAAGAGTTCATCTGTTCCTGTTGCTTATTCTTATTTGGGGGATAATTCAATTGGTTGCTGTGGAAATGAGCCTGATGTCACAAACAGAGAATTACAGTTCACCAAGCCTTGAAGAAACAAAATGAAGGGAGAATGGACTAATTGGGGAGCCATGTGACTGTAGCAGAATCTCAGCTCCCATTAAAAGCATGTATTTTTAGTCTTTCTGTTTCCATAGAAGAGCTGGAAAGTGTAATTCAAATGGTGACAATTCATGACTCATCAGACAAACTGAAAAAAAAAAAATACTTGTGAGAGAAAGGATGATCCAACTTCACTTTTATGGGATTTAAACTCAATAAACCAGTAGCCCATGGTAGGTCCTCTCAGCCCAGAAAAGCTTCATATGCCTAAAAAGAGAAGGGGAGAGCTGCTTGTCCAGCTCATCCACTGAAAAAATATACTTTGCTGTTAGTGTTACCGCTTATGCTGTTCTGCCTCTCCTGGCTTTTTAAAGAAAGAAGAGCCAAAGCTGCCTTCCTTGTTCCTCTTGAGGACAGAAAATATGTTGCTCTGTGTGCCTCAAATCAAGAATTGGAGGTGTCTGTTTGAAAAAGAGTGGGCTTAGGGCTGCCTGATAGTGTCAGAAGGCCTCCCTTCTTCTGACATTGGTTGGGGTTGAAGGGCTCTGGATTACATTCCTCTCTGTTGCTTTTTGCCAATTAAAAGAAGCAAAAATTTAAAATGTGCTCATAATTGCGTATGTTTTCATTGTGTTTTTAGGCCCTAAAAATACATTGCTTTTTGTGTGGCTCTGGGAGATTTTTAGTAGATGTTATGGAGTGTCACCACATAGTTTTGTTGGCTGCATTGCAAAATTGAATGCCTTTTTGAGGACATTACTGATTGCTAAAGTTGTCTTTGGAACTGTCAGATTTTGTGTAGATCATAATTTTATTAAAACCAGTACAGAATATGTAGAAAAGAACTTGTGATTAAATTCCAATATAACCATTTTCTGAAAATACAAATTCTTGATTTTATTTTAAACATAAAAAGTTACAAATAATTTGTGTTATTGCAGGTGACCCTGCCTTGGCAAGGGGGTTAGACTAGATGATCTCCAGAGATCCCTTCCACCCTAACAATTCTGTGATTCTGTTATTGAGATACTCAAATTAATTGTAGCAGTCATGATAGTGATAATGAGTTTGTTTTGAAGAATGTATTTCCTAGAATTAACTGGACCAGTAATAAATGCTTTCATTCATGAAGACATACGGAATAGCTTTAAGATGCTTTGTTAACTGTTGTTTCTTTGTTGTTGGTTTTACCTTTGCTTGTTGGTTTTTTTGGGGAGGGGGTTATTTTGTGTTTTTTTTTTTTTTTTTTTTTTTTTTTTTTTTAAAATAGAGGGCCATTTCTACTTTTAATATGATATTTGTTTGAAATTCACTACAGAGATGGGACAGACTCCAGCATCCTCACCTGTATCAAAATAAAGACCTTGGCAATCATTAGAGACATGACTTCTTTGGAAGAAAGCATACACTGTATATTGTTTAAGAGCCTGTATATTGTAGCAGTCAAAATACATGGAAGGGAACAGTGAAGATTTTAGATGTTTATGAGAGGAGGATGGGAAGATGGTTTATATACTAAGTATATGTCTGAGTTCTTTAATGAGCAGAGGCACCTCAGTACTTACTAAGCTTAAAGAGTTTGAGAAATTACTGAAATTGTACTAGAGATGATGAAAGCAGATTGAAGAGATGCAAAGAAAAGGAGTGAGTGACAAGATAAGTATGTTACTCTAGCTTTGAACTAAGGTTACAATTTTAGCAGCACAAATATAGGAGAGTCAGAGTTCCTGGGTAAAAAAATATGAAAGTCCTGAAAGGGAAAAAATATTAAAATAAGTGAAAACTAAGATAAAGCAAAAAAATTGGCTTCAAATGAAGGTGGAGCCTACCAACTCTTGTTAGACCAAAATTCATGAATCTGTGCTATTTTTACAACCCCTAGGTAGTGCTGTGAGTGATTTAAGGAAACTGAGATGAACAAATTTTAGAAATAGGTTATTAAGGCAAAATCTAAGTTGGCTTTTAGAGAACCAGAACCGCAGACAGGAGCCAAAATAGAACTCAGTATCTAAAGCTTAATTTTTGGAAATTCTGATTTGACATTTGGTGTTTGGTTATGAAAAATAATAATTAAAAGTAATTGTGAGACTGATAGAATGACTGTAGCTGAAGGGAGTTCTCATAGGGGCTAGCCAAATTTTATCATGTAGCAAGGATTTAAATTACTTCATGCTATTTTGTCTTCTGTAGAGAGCCCTCTAGAAGTTTTTCTATGAATTCATTATTATTAAAATCTGTGAAGATGTACACAAGCACTATTATTTTTGATTCTAAAGAGTCCCTTCCAACATAGCATATTCTGTGATTCTATGATACTTATTTTGCAAATTTTGTGTTAGGATGAATCAAAACATATGCTCAAACTGGAATTTGAAAAAAGCCACTTACCGTCCCTTTGGAGGTGCTCTTATTCTAGAATAAATCAGAAATGGTTATTCATTCAGAATTGTTTTAGCAGATAAGAAGACGGTTAATTAAGAATTAAATAATACTTAGAGTATAGATGCATTTCATGTTTTAAGTATAGAACCATATTTTCATATTTTCAGACACAATGAACCTTGTCACATTGCTTGTCAAGTCCAAGCTCATTGTTTTATCTGTGGTCTAACGTGATACCTTCAAAGAAGACCATGCTGTCTCCAAACAGTATATGACAATATGCTGCAAATTTAAATGATCCATACTTTAAGAGAATTCTAGGATTTTTTGGGATTCAGAGAAAGAATGTTAATTACGTTGTCCCAAATGGTACAAAAGCACGTTCTGAAGTATTTCCCAGTGCAACTCTGTATTTAAATAAAAGCAAGTGCTGAAGTTTTTCTGGATTAGGTTTCAAGATGGAAGTGCCAGAGTTAACACTTTCTTCTAATGGTGTTCTAGAGATGTAATGACTGACTATGTATGAGGACTACTAAACTGCTCTTCAAATTACAAACTCTTCCAAACAGACTCTACTCTTAAAATACTTTGCAGTTCTGTGTAAACATTGGAGCTTAAAGTTATCCAGTCTCATATTTTTAAAAGTAACCTGGGTAAACCTAAGTTTACTTTGAATTTCATAGTTTTCCTACCATTAATGTATTTCAGAAGAACTTGAGTTCCTTTCCAACACCCATCCCTTTTTTGTTTTTTAATCTCTCTTTTTGTTATCTGTCCACAAAACCTATGTAGCATCTTTGGCTAGCTACACACTCTCCTCTCTCAACCCCCTAAAAAAACAAGGGAAAAACACTCAAACAAATCCAGTCATCTCTACAGCTTAGTATCCTGTCCCTGGGAGGCACACATCTAAAAGTTTTCGAAGGGTTCCAGGCACAAATATGTCGATCTTTGTTCAGGGTCTTTCTCGACAGAAAAAGCAATACTAAATTTTGCATAATTATGCACAAAGGATTATAACCACATCTTCATTTAGTTCTGTTAGTGGAAACTAGCAATATGGTCTGCACTATAGAAAGTCTTTGGGTTGAAACTGAGTCAGGCCTCATTGTGTTGTGTTCTATCTAATGAATAAAGCTGCAGAAACTGCTCTATATAACTTGGGTTAATGAATAAGGAATATATTATGTCATATAAAACTTGCCAGTTGATATGTACTTCAGGTTTTATCCTGAAAGATGTTATTTAAGATAAGAAATGACATAATTTTCTTGGATAGGAATGTCCACCTAATATGTTATATGTACAGAAAGTTATTCTATCCCATACAGAAAGAATTTGTCATGTCCTGGTTTTCCCCTCAGGAGTTATGACACCCAGGGATATGCAAAAGCTCTTTCCATACTAGTTTGCTCTTCATGCTGGCAGTGATAGAAAAGTTGTGTTCTCTTGCTACTGGCTGCTACACATATAGTGCCAAAGAGTAGTGTGTGTAGTGTTCAGAGGTGATGATTAAGGTAAACTTTTAGAGTTTTTAATTGTGATTAGTCCTGTATATAGCAGGAGGTGAGTTTTTGTAAGTTTTTCTCTTATTCAGACCACTAATACGTCACTATGAACACTATGTCACTCATAGCATTCTAGGGTTTTTTTTAGACCAAGATTCTTACAGACCTCATACTCTTACCACTATCTTTCAAAAATAAAGAATGATAATAAGAAAAAAAACCCAACACATACCGCAGTTGTCAAATAGTTTTAGCTTGGAAGAGTTCATAATCTGCTTTTTTTTAAAGATTGTGAAGCATCTCTGGGGATTTAATTTCTGCATTGTTTTACTAAATGCCTGTTTTTATCAGTTCAGTTTTTTTTTTCATAAGCACTGTCTCAGTGCCCTGTTCTGTTTTTCAAAGTGAATTCTACATTTTTTTTTCTCCTTTTGTGAAAGGGATGAAAATGCTTCCCATTTCTCCCACCTGTTCAGTTATTACAAACCAATAATAATTACCGTGCAAAATTGAAACAGATGGAAGAAATGGGAAACATTTTCATCCCTTTCACAAAAGGAGAACAAAGTCCTTTATCATTGCAGATTTTTATTATTTTCACTATATATTTTTTCGTAATCAGTTTTTAGTGTTAATAGTTACACAGAATATCAGTTTTGTCCTAATCTTTCATGAAAGAACACTTCACTAGGAGACATTCCCACTTTTATTGATACAAACTTTCAATTTAGTGTAAGTAATAGTCTTCCATATAATTCTGAAAAAAAAAATTTCTTTGCATAGATATTCTGGAGTTGTTTTCTCCCCCATTTTACATATTTAGTCTTAGATAAAAGTCTAGCAGCTTATGCTGCATAATTTCAGTGACTGATGGAGCTTTGTAAAAGTTGCCAAAAGTTAGCCAGCCCTTGCCAAATGACCATAAGTAGATAGCTTTGGAGGTTGCAGATCTGAGATTTTTCAAACTTTTTTGGTTTGCATCCAGTTGCATTTTGAGATTTTATGCAGTAACGCTGTTGAATTAGTAATTCGAATAGTCATTTTAGGGGAATGTTCTGCTATGTTCCCACTTGCAGGTCTGGAAATTCAAATGGTGTCTTAAAACTTCCAAGCAGTCTTTAGCATCTGCTTTCGGAGTCCTGAAAAAACTGAGAAAATCAAAAATTATGTTTTGTTTTAGGAGTGTTAATTTGCACTGTTTTCTATGAAATTAATTCTATGCATCACTCTTTTTTATGAAATTAATTCATTATCAGCATTTCTTCTGAAAAGACTACTCCATTTCATTTTATCAGGTTTTTTATCTATTTTTAACCATAGTCAGAACATAATAGATTTTTAAGATTACATTAATCCTTTGTCTTAAAAAATTATGCAGATCAAGTATAAACACAGAGAGAGTGAAGGAGGCAGATAAGATCTTTTTTTAGAAGTTATTTCGATTAAATGATTGCAAGTATGTAGCCATCAGAAATAAAAGATAAGTAGTTAGCAGGCACAGGTGAAAAAAGCAGTAGCTTTTTTCAGAGAATTTTGGATTAAATAAAAATAAAGAAGAAAGAAAGCTTAATGGGTAAGCAAGCATGAAATGATCAAGGGTTTATGTGAGGATTGGAATAAAGAGAGAAACCACAGCACTGGGAAGAAGCTGAGGTGAGAATAAGTAAGCATACAGTATTCCTCCAGTGAAGGATTCCATTGTGTTTTCAGAAAGATTGGGATGTTAAAATTAAATATTAAAAATATATTTTGTTTTCTATATTTAATTTATCTTCTTTTTAACAATTTGAATCAATTCTTATCTTTGTAAAGTGCTGAATGTCTTCACAGGACACACAGTCTGAATGAGAAGCCTTCATTCTAATTTTCCAGCTTTTATGTGATTACAGTTAACTCCATATGATGCACATTGTTGTATTAGTGACTGAAGTTTCCAGGGAATTACCTGAATTCTGATAGCAGGAAAATGGTGTGTTTTCTGTGTGCATTGTGAGTCCAGCACCGGTAGCTATCTTGTTTTGTTGAGCTTTTGGGAAGCTCTGGCAGCCTGCAGGCTGTCTTTCTGAGTTGTGCTCTCAGCAGTAGTCAGCAACTGTCCCACCCCTTCCCTCTCAGGATTCATGTCCTCCCTTCATCTCTTCACCATCCTCTTGCAGCAGTGCCGTGTCCAGTCCCCACACAAGCAGCTCTGCGTTTCTCCTTAGGGCCATCCTTACAACACTGTTTGGCAATGGACTGAATGCCCATGGGTGGAACTGATAACCTGTGCAGAACTGAAAGGGGCTCTGTGTGAGTACTTGTGTTGTGGGTGCTGACTTGGACATTCTGACGAGGATAAAAGCCCATTATGTTTGGGAATTTCCCAGAGAAGCAATGTGCTTGTGCTGTACTTTGCAGTGTAGTGTAAAGATTCCTAAGCTAGGAATGAGCAGTAAAGTGGTGCAGCAGCACAGCTGGAGTCTATTTTCAGCTTATTTCAGGATCTCTAGAATTCCTTCAGTGCCTGATTCAAGCTAATCTCAGTCTCTTTACATAATAGTGCCATTTGTAGGCACACAGAACAACACTTTTTTTGAAACAAAACACTGCAGTATTCCTTTCAAAACATTTGGATGCTTACAGAATTGAATATTTCAGTATTTTACTTGGTGGGGGAGGGCAGGTGAAATAAAGGAAAGTGAAATTTGATTGTCAAAGAACATGTCCTGGGCTGCGTGAAAAGTGTGGCCAGCAGGTCAAGGGAGGTGATTCTGCTCATCTACTACACTCTTGTGGGACCCCATCTGCAGTTCTTGCCTGTTTCTGAATACTCTAACATTACTTTGCAATTTTTTCTGGGTTTTCCCCTCATGTAGAGAGCATTAGGTGAAGTATTTTTATTTTGAAATGGAAGTCATCCTTTTGGATCATTGGAAAGCTAAGGTCTCTGGAAACTTGGAAAATTATGAGATCATAATTTTTAGATTTTTCCAATGTCTCTGTAAGTGATATAGGATTTCTGAGCTTTTTCTGTTTAAGAGACATTAGTTAGAACTTTTTAAAAAAAGGCATGAAGGAACAAAAGAAGAGAGGTGAAAGAATAGGAGATCAGAAAACTGAACTTTTTCCTCTTCTGTCTTTCTATTTTTGAAGTCTCATCTACCTCTTCCTTTCTTTTCTTCTCCCCATCTTTTCTTTGTTTCCTCTTGTTCCATTCGTCCTTTTTGGTGACTAACTCTTCATCTTTCTTTCCTTCTCATGTCTTTTCTGCTTACTTTTGCTCTAATTATCTGGATCTTAGATGCTCTGGAGAGTATAATTGTTAATCTTCCTAATGGAGCAATATAAAATTAAATAAACAAACCTGTCCAGTGTGATCATACTTGGTAGAATTGGATGGATTAGGAAGGGATATAAATTTGAATCCTGGGACTTGGGAGTGTTGATAGTTCATTACTGTTATGTTGCCTTTGTCTGTGGCAACATTAAGTTGATGAATACCAGCATCATGTTACTGATGTTCTGCTACTAGGTTAGACAACTTAATGTTGTTATAATACCTTTATTTTAGGGCTACACATTCATAAAACATTTGAGTAAGCTTATGTTAAGTTTGTATTAAGCTTATAGTAAATAGACATTTATCTCTTTCTTTTAAATACGCATCAAGTTTAGCTTAGGGGCATATCTCTGTAGTTTGGCAATAGGTGACAGAAGATATTTTAGTAAATTGATTTGTTTGTCTCCTTTCTATTCCCCCCTCCCCCCCCAAGATGTAACATTAATTGGCAAGGTAGATGCTTCATGCTGCAAAGGTTACTGGTTGTTATCAGGAATGATTTAAGGAAGGACCTACCCAAAGATGGGGGACTCATTTGTGATTTGGAAACAGAGTTTTGCGAGGAAATTCTTGGTGAACTTGCCAGAAATCAGTAAAAGATAAATGACAAAATTGCTCTATAAAAATTTGTGATTTGATCAGTATGATGCTTATAGCAACTGTCCATAGTGGGTCCTAGCCTCTAATGGTTCTTTTCATGGAATAAATTCGTACAGTATATGCTCAAGATTTTTTATATGTACCGTGTCATTTTACAGTAGACCTACCATATGGCTGCATGTTTCAATAGAGCAGAAAGATACTAAGTTGGATGATATAGATAAGCATAAGTAAAAGTGTCTCAGGGTATGCTCACATTGCAGTCAAATTGGGAGTATGTCTCCCACAGCTTTAAAAGAACTGGCTTAATTTAGGTACTTTTGGTACCTTAGAAGTAAATTTTTGACAGAGTGACTGGTTGCTCTCCTATTCCAAACTGTTAGTTAAATATACAAATAAATTCCACAGATCACTCACTATTTGGTGGCTCTAAAAAACCCCTAGTGAATGTTAGAAATGCGTTTAAGATGACTTACGTCTTGGAAATTATAGGAATGAAACCCCAGTTAATAAAACTTAACTCTGAAAGATTTGGACTTGTTTAACAAGTTCTTTATCTTATTATTCATGTTCTTGGCATTCTCGTGAGTAAGAAGCACTCTTATTGTGTTACGTATCTGGAATTTGTAGAACTTTGTTTAACCCATCTGTAAAAGTTCTTCCCAGTTTATTTGATGGAGTTTTTAGTTTCTTGGTTGATTTATTTCATGATATCATCATGTATATCTGTCAGGTGCACTCAGTGACTAAACTTCTATAGTTAAGTATGAGTTGCTTGACTTTCATCTTTATCACATGATGCCTTCAAAATTACATCTTTTTTTATTCACAGAATCACAGAATAGTTAGGGTTGGAAGGGACCTCTGGCGATCACCTAGTCCAACCACCCCACCAAGGCAGGGTCACCTAGATATTCACTCAAGTATATTTATCCAACAGTTCATCATTAGTGTTTTAAGGAAAAAAATCAGTCTGGATCTGTAGTACTTGTCATTCCTTTCCCTTTGAATAAAGGTCTGTCTTCCCTGTGACTCAGATTTGCTGAGAGCAATTCATTTTGCATTTACCTAAAGTAAAAAAAGGTGATTTTTTCAAAGGCAGAGGAGTAAGCTTATAAAAGTGAACAGACAAGTTTTAAAGTTTTAAAACACAATACCTATGTATTACTCTATCCATCACACAGTAACTATCAATTGGTGGTAGCACACAAAAGAGCAAACATCTGTTCTGGGGAATAAGGTTGGAGAAAAATGAGGTAAGTGTGGGAAAATATACATGAAGAACAGATTGATGGGATAAAGCCATGAAAAACTGATTATAGGATAATTTTAGGATTAAAGATATTTCTGAGGGACTGGAACAGAGATGGCTGATAATTTGTGTGTTCTTGCTTGCCTTTTTTTATTAGCTGAAAAGGGAATTCTAAGAAGTGATAAGAGAGAAAGAAATAAAGCTTGAGAGCAAATGGGCTTTGGCTTCTAAGCCTCTAGAGGACAACTAACCCAAATGTATTAAACTGCTTAAATTAAATAGTCAAGCAGATATTTTTTAGGATTAGAGATCATTGCTTGTGGGAGCTGCTTATCTAAATAATGTTATTACCTTGCCAGGTAAGTTTCTATGAAAATGATCTTGGAGTGTCTCTTTCTGATGCTCTGACACAAAATACCATTTGATAAAGTCACAAATAGTCCTGGTAGTAGGGTTTAATGCTGCCTTTGTCATATATAGTATGTCAATATAGTATAATACTATAAGGTTTATTCTTACTTGTTGTCTCCTTAGAATCCTGGAATGAGCAAAGAATTATCCTAGTCCAGTTTTGATATTAAATTGGAAAGGTAGAAGATGAACTAAGGCAGATACAAAGTTCAGATCTAATATATTTGTGGAGAAAGGGAAAGTATTTACAATGCATCAAGCAAGGATCAGTAGAGCACAGCTCTTCAGGAGTGTTAACTGATCTTATGAGCTTTCCTTTCTTTGATGTCCATGCATGATACCTCTCTCCTGTACTCTGTTTCTCAAGTATAGTCTGTTATGGTCCATATTGTCTATAAAATTCTATGAGAAATTAATGAGATAAAGCAGTTAAATAATAGGATAAAATATTTAATGCTGATATAATAAAGATTTGATATAGGAATGCTGTAAAAAATCTGTTTATACCAAACTTGGACACAGTTGGCTTAAATGGAAACAGAATTTTTAAAATTTGGAACTCCACAGATAGAAGATTTATGGAATTACTACTTGAAACATCTGTTTCTCAGAGTAATGAACATAAAGCAGACTTCTCAGGATAGGTTTGCAATGGTAATTGTTAAGATAAATGAGCATATATTAACCTTAGTTAATGCATGAAGCTATAATATAGATACTGAGATGCTTTGCTGTATTAATGAAAATAGGAAAACTCAAAGTCTTCCTAACATTTAAGACACACTATTAGCCTCTTACCAATTGTTTATTAAATTTCAAGTTTCCGGCAATGAGGAGAACAATATTTTCCCAAAAGTTAGGTCTTGAACTGGAATTGGGACTTTTGACTTTTTAATGCTCAATCTGTAGCCTTTTTTCCTTCACTTTTATTTTTTAATTCTGTCTATTTAGCAGTGAGCTTTTTCAGTAGCCTTATAAGGTAGCTGAATGTGTAAATACCACAGTGGAAACAATCTCTGCATCATACCATGCCTTTGTAATTAAGCAGTGGTTGGGAGACTGTGACTTACAGGCAGATGTCTGCTAGCAGCTCATTCCTATGGACAACAAAGCTAGTTATTTTTTCAGTGACTAACTTTAAACTTTCTATATTAATGTTTCCACAGTCTCAACACCTGTAATACTATAAATACTCAAAGACTGTACTCAAAATGGACTTAACAGCAATCTCATCAGCAACAATGATAAATGAGAACTGCTCTTGCAGTGTCAACAATTTCAACACTCACAAACTTAATGTTCTACAAAGGAAATACAAATTGGCAAGACTTTATATACGCAATAATGATTTTTTTTTCTTTAGTCAGGAGTATTGAGTCAGGAACCTTCAGTCAATTTCTTATTGCATAAACTGCAGTACAGTTTTAACAAATATAGAATATTGTATAATGCCCCAAGAGGCCAGATCTGCTTATGCTGTCTATAGATGTGTAGAAAGTTAAGAAGACGTGTTCTTTTTCCCTTACCCAGATTTTTATGGGAAATTGATAGATTAGATCAGGTAATTTCTTACTGGTTGCAAAAACTGATCTGAATTCACCAATTTGAGCATATTATGTATATGTGCATGTATATATAAACTACAGTGCAAGCACTTGGCAACACTGAATGTATGTATACAGTGTCCATATAACTGCATCATTTGGAGTTTCCACGTCCAAATGCAGTTGGGCAATGGAGAATTTTGGGCATGCCAAAATACCATTACACAGTGACATTACTACCGTTCTTGGTAGAGTTTCTGATAGTTCTGATTGCCACTAAATGTTGAAAAGCTTTTGATAGAGTTTTTTTCTCTGAATCCTGGGGACAACAGGCTCTAGTGAATTCCTTTTTATCTGCCCTTCACTGCTACACCATGCATGGGATCACAAATTAGGAGTGATATTTAAAACAGATAAAGTGCAATTCAGTTAGTACTCATACATATCCACAGCAAGTGCAGGAACCTTCATCATTTGTAGTTTAAGATCCAGAGCCATGTGTACTTGTGTTGCTAATTCTTTTAGTTTAATGGCCTAGATATGTATCTGATTGTAAAGCCTTTATTCCTAAGAGAAACTATAATAGAGAATCATGATTGTAAGAAGTGTAGATTTTTTTTTTTGAGTAATGTTTCTTTTCAATAGTAAGTAAATAAATATCAAAGTAGAAGATAGATGTGTCTTAGTAGATCAGGAAACCATTAAGCAAAAAAAACTAAATTGAGTTGGAGTTTTATTTTTAAAAATAATCTCTTGATTCAATATTTATATTCCCTTATTGATAAGAGAATAAATTACTGTATTTTGAGAAAATTGCTACAGGCAAAAGTCAGAACAAGTGTTGACTCCAGTGTTCAGAGAGCTAAAATTTCGTTTCTGAAATACAGTTTCAGCACATAAGATGTCAAGAATTGTCCCTGTATAAACACTTAAAACTTTGTAAGAGGTAGAGTAAAATGAATTTGATACTTTGGAAGTAAGAAACATGATAAAGCAAAATGGGGAAAAAAAAAAATAATTGCTAAAGCTTCCCGCTTCAAGAAGAGCACAAGACCATTTTAGGGACAGTCTATGCTGTATGGAAGAATGGAAGAACCAGATGTACCTTTAAAATTTTGTCTTGTAATGAAAGAGGGACTTTAAAAAAAGCCTGCTTATAAAGAAAGGGGGAGAAGGGAAGACAAAATGACAAGCAAAACCCCAATTGCACAGGGCAATTTATACCAGCTGAGGAATTTCCCCCAAGATCTTTAAAATAAGGGCAGGCAATCAAAAGAAGCCATGGTACCTTGGTGAAATATGTTGCCAATTTTTAGTCACCCTCATGGTGAACAGGTAAAATGCATTATCTTAAACTGCTTCACACTTTCCCTTTGCACAGTTACTGTATTTTGTATGATATGTGATAATTTAAGTGGTAATGTAAATTCAAACCTGTAAGTGTTTAATATCTTTGCATGCCTTGGTATTGCATAACCACTTTGGTGATTTTATATTTGGGATATATGTGGAAATATAAGAGACTGTGTACCACTTCTTAGTAAATATTTTATATTAAAGGAATAGATGAGGAAGCTAAAATTTGCTGATAGGAAAAAAAATCATGCATAATAGTAACATATTAGGTAGAAATAGAGTATCTTAGACCTATCTGTAGAGGCTTAGAAAAAATATATGGTAATGTTTTCTTAATTCTATTTCTAGCATTTTTAATTTTTGATTTCTGAGACAGATTATCAAAATATTTCATTTTAGGCATGTAAGCAATTTTCTGCCATTTTTACTAGCTACTTCTTTTTAGAATAACTACCAAAGTTATTTACTTTTCTATATACCTGTGTACATACATAGGTATGTAAGAATATACAGTATGCTCATATATCCTATTCAATAACTTTTGAAGCCATAATAAAAGTTTTGGTTAAATAGATAATAAGTTCAAGGTATACAGATTAAAAATTAACAGAACCATAGAATCAGTAAGGTTAGAAAAGACCTTCAAGATCATCAGGTCCAACCCTTGACTGAATGCCACCATGCCCATTAAAACTTATTGCAAAATACCTCATCCACTCATTTTTTGAACACTTCTAGGAAGGGTGACTCCACCACTTCCGTGAAGAGTGCCTGTTCCAATGCTCAACCAGCCTTTCAGAGAAGAAATTTTTCCTTGTAGCTGACATGAACCTTCCCTGTTTGAGTCTGTTTCCCCTTGTCCTGTCTATAGTTGCCTGGGAGAAGAGGCTTACCCTCACCTGTCTGCAACCTCCTTTCAGGCAGTTGTAGAGAGTGATAAGGTCTCTCCCCAGCTTTCTTTTCTCCAGACTGAACAACTCCAGTTGCCTCAGCTGTTCCTCAAAGGTCTTATGTGCCAGACCCTTCCCCAGCTCCGTTGCCCTTCTCTGGACACACTCCAGCACCTCCATGTCCTTGTTGTGAACACAGGATTCAAGGTGCAGCATTTTGGGAAAAACAGGAACAAATGAACTAGTGTATTTTTTAAAATGTAGATTTCAAAACCAGTAGAAATATTCTCAAATTCACAAAGCCATTTCCCTGTTTCCACTTAAAATCAGAAATAATGCCTGCTAAATTTCAAACCAAACTAGTTTGGTTCTTCACTGCTAGTTAATGCTTAGATTTAGTGGTTGGGGTGAAATATGTTGTCATTAGCATTCATTCCTTAATTTCATAGAGAATTTTTTCATCATCATTCTAACTGAAAAAGTTTTGAACTGGCAGCCTGTATCAGATATTTTGACCATCTATAAACAGGAAATTAGAAAAGAGACAGGACAAACCCTGCTGAGGGTTTGTACGAATTTTCAGGCTCAATTGTGGTGATGGGATCTGAGGTCTGGAAAGGACTCCCGAGGCTTCTCCTCCTTCCTGGTCTCAGGGCAAGGTGTTTGTTAACAGGCTGACAGCCTCAGACTTGTGCTGCCTCCAGGGAGGCGCCTGATGCCCAACCCTAGGGCTTCCCCCAGCTGTGATGATGGGACAGGCCCTGGTGGCCAGGGCCTTCCCTGCTGACCCAGAGGATCCACAGGGTCCCAGCCCCAGGGAGCCCAAATCCTCACAGCACCCTGACATCCTTAGTCTTGCTCCTAGAGATGCACTGTGAGGAGCTTTCAAACTACTGCAGACTTGATTTTCTGATTATCAGGAGACAAAGGAGTCCAAAAGATGCTGAGAAAGTTAGTTGTAGTCATCTTAAAAGTGTGAAAACCAATACATTCTTTTTCTTCTTCAAGTGTTTTGAGGTACACACAGGACTTACCTGCAGTTCCACTCAATTCCTGGAGTCTGTTTTTGTCCTTTACTTATTTCTTTCTTTGAAAGTTTATCCCAGTAGCAAACAAAAATTAAGCCTCCCCAACTCCCTGTTGTTTGCCATATACTTTTCATTTGAACATCTGCTGAGGGAAGTGGGATTTGGTGGACGTTTTTTATTAATGTGGACTAAAGATGTGTTGGTACATGCAGTCAATATTCCTTTTTTCACAAAGAAGTCCTTGTCTGTGTGAGTATCATTTAGTACATAGCAACGGTTAAAATGGATCTGTCTTGCTCCTTGTGTTGCTGAGCCCTAACAGGGAGGATGGGTGGAAGAGGCAGATCCTGCATTGGGTGTCAGGAGGAAGTTTTCCTCTGCAGCAGGAGATTCTGTTCCTACCTTCCTCACCTTGCCTCTTCTTCTACCTCCTCCATTTCCCTTTACAGAAGTCACTTTCCATGGTATTTATTTAGGCAGCACCATCCAATTCTGTCTGGGTTTCTAAGAAGCTTTTCTCCTAATTGATTGTCACAGAATTCAGTAAGAATGTAATTTTCTGAAGGGTGGAATCAAATTCTTGTGATCAACGGGTGTTATCCAAACCATTGACAGCAGCTAGCGAAGGGAGGTCTCCTTTAGACCATGGGAGAGTGATTGCCTTCTCTGCCTGGCCACTCTTTTCAAGGTCATAATAGGTTTTAAATTCTCACTACAAGAAAACCAAAACTGAATGTTTATCCCACTAAAAGTTTTAAATGTTTGTCTTCTTTGTGAAATTTGCATCAAAGAACTCACAAACCAAAACCAAGGTGTGACCTAAATTAAAAGAGCTTTGCTAGTGAGCCTGCAGCCGTGCATATGGGAAGCATAGCATATGTAAGCTACTGCCTTCTACTAGTTCAGTAGCAACCATTAGGCATCTCTTACCAACACAGACATGCTGCGAGGCTGAGTCACACTAGATGAGCCATGTCTTTACTGGAACAACCTTTTTGTTGAGAGGTGAACAGTTTTTACTCTATGGTGCTGCATACAGGTTTGTTGGCAGGCATGGCCTTTTTAACACACTGGCATTTCTAGACCAGTGAAGCTTTAGATTAAGCACAGCAATAGCTTGAGTAAAAGCATGCTCTGAACAAAATGAACTATTCCAAAGGGAAAAAAAAAAGCTCTCTGTATAAATTTATATATACACATATTACTATAGGTTTCATCCACAAAAGTCCATAGAATAAGAACCTATATAAAAATTGCAATGTGAATTGATTGCTGGATTTCTCCCAATGCTTCTCATTGGCTTATCTGTCAAGCAGAGCTTTCGAGTTCAAGCTAGGCTTTGTTGCCATGCAGAAAATTGTGTATAGAGGGTTGGACCTTTTGTTTTTCTAAGTCCTGATAAGATGTATAGGAAATCTCTGTGGAGCTTTTCTATATAAATTTTAAACTTGACCTTAGTAGGACTTTGTATACCTGTGGTATTTTTCATATTGCATTAAGTTCACAAAAAGGATATAGAGGTAGAAAGTGCTTTACTTTTTGTTGTAGGTGTTAAAATTAGATATGGTCCAATAGATATGCAGGTTGTTATGAATTGCTGTTGAGAATAAGAAGGGAAATATAATACAAACATTGTTTTCTAGTGCTTATTTCCCTTTAAATTGAAAAACAATTCTGAGTACATAGCTTGCGATTTATTCTGAGTTTTATGTAAGTTGTCTTATATGTCTTTTTTTAAAGAAAAAAATCCTTTTCAAGGATTTTTCTGGGATAACAGAGAAAAAATGTAGACAAAGTGTGTGATCTGGGCAAGCTTTCCTTCTGTTTTGTGTTTTCTAATTATGGGAGAAATGGTACACCAAATTCCAGTCAACTGAGTGCTCAATTTTCTTCATCTGAAGTTGAGTCACTGTAAAAAATGAATAATAATTTTTAATGTGGGCTAAACCTCAAACAGTTTTGAACTTAGTATGTAAATTTGTCTTCAGTTATAAAAAGTATCCTTGTTAGGGCTGAAAGATAGTTAAGGAAAAATAGACGTTCTGATACTTTTGCTGTTATATATGCAGATTTCCTTTTTCTGGTATCATTGCTTTAATTGTTTTGCCTTTATTCTAAAACAATACAACATAAGCCCAAGTCTCATCTATATCTCTATTGTTTTGGAGCCTTTATTTTAAAATAGAATTTCTACAGCACTATATGGAATCCAGCTACTTTTTCCCATGTACTAGTAATAGCTTTTCAGTTAGGACTCTTCCGCATCGTGCCTTCCTGGAGCATGAGGTAGGATATGTCATCTCACCTCATCCAAGGCAAACTCTGATTCCTGGGCCACAGTTTCCCTTTTTCTCCTTCCACCTTCTTGACTAAATGCAAATTGCAACAGAAGATGGGTTGAACAGTAAGAGTTTTAAATGCTTTCAACCAGGGGAGAGAATTGAAGACCTTCTGTATTTTGACTGAATCCCCAAAACACTGCCCTAGTGGGTAATAAAAATAACAGAACTGTAAATAACAAAGAAAAAAGAGATTTTTCATGGCATACTGCATTTAAAGCTACATGAAATTTGCACTCTACCAGCTATAACTTTGCAGATAACATGGATTTAAGTGCTGCCATGACAGGCTATGTACTATATCTACATGTATTTAGAAACTTTCTCTTGAGGAGAGCTTGGAATACAGAGACTTAGACAAAGAAGGCATTTGTCCTTTATTTAAAAAAGAGGTAGGCGTAATCCAACAGAGTTTAAGACTATATTTGTGTTTTAACATGAGTAGGGCTTATGAATTTACTGAGATTGCTTCGAAGTGCTAAGTTAAGCAGAACATCTGTACTTTTGGGTAACAGTGAGAACACAGGTTCTTGTTAGATGCTTGTGTTTACATCATCATTTTCCAGTGATTATGTAGATGATTTGTATCAGACAAAACTATAATGGAATCCATAGCATTGTTGTTATTTCCTGCTTAGAAAACTTAGGAAAAATATCTAGTTACTTCTGTGTATATTTCCTGGAATTTTTTGTTTATTTCTTGGTGGAAAGCATGTGCTTGACTTTTTTTTTAAACTAGACTTGATAACATTTTATTGGAGTTTCTCATTTCTGTCGAATAGAACTTTCTAAGACACTGTCTCCTGTTTTTACTTTTTTTTAATTTGTTCTCCAAACAAGAGTGAAACTTGAAAATTATGTATTCTTCATATCTCTTTAGGTCAACTTATGAAAGATGGACCATATTCCTAGTACTAGTTTGCCTGCTAGAGGCTGAGGAAGGAGAATTAATTTTTCTGAGGATTGTCAGCACTGTTGAAGAGTACGCATGTAGAAGATTGTGCGTTGGTGTTTGACTTAAAATATCGATATGTCATTTTGAGCATTTTGAAAGATCTCTGTTCTAGCTTGGATACTGTCACATGAACTGAAAAAATGATTGAATGACTGTGAACAAAAGATTGGAAAACACGATTCTGCCTTGGTTCTAGTACTCAAAACAATTACAGCTCCTGACCAGAATGTGGAAATCTCTTGAAAAGTTTTGCTGGACAACTAAAGCAGAAGTTACATCCACAGACCATTTTTATCTTGAGAGTTATTTCAAACATAAAACTAGCTGTGCTTCTTGGATATGAACTGTTTTAAGCATGAAAAAGATGTCCCTATGCATATTGACTATCTTGGTACTTGACTAAGAAAAGTATTAAAAAAATGGAAAGTAAGGATTTAATTTATTTCCAATAAGTAACATAACACAGGTTTTGCTTTATTATGCATAAGCATAATACTGATTTAAAGATGAACAGACCAACAAAATTTGAAATGAAAAAGCATGGTCATTGCTGGACAAAAACCTCAAAACACTGTTTTTCAACCCCTAGAAAGTGGTCCATATGTATTTTATTTATGGGTTTTTTTTTCATAAAAATATGTGAGGAGACCTTACTGTCTTTCTGTTTGATGTCTGTTTAACCTCTTTCCTCCAAAGTTCAGAAAAATCCTTTTTTTAGCATGACATTCAATCACCTCTGTTATACATCTCATCTCACATTGCTGCTTTCATAGTTATTGAATTCATTATCATAAGATGCAATGATGCAATGATTTTTACATATAACCATCTATATGAATACTGGAAAACATATTAAAATAATAGAAACCAAATAAAAAATAAATTTTTGTCAGTCATCAATTTGTGTGCTTGTCCTAAACAGTAAATGTCTAATCCACCAATTTCTAATTACAGCTCATAATAAATTTTATTTCTTATATTGATTTATTCTTTTAATAGTTCATTTGTCTTTTTCACATAAAGTTGTAAGTTTTGCTGTATTTCAAATGACACAGCAATAAGACTATAGATGACTTTATCAAATAATTATTTGCTCTGACTGTCCATAAGACCTGCTAAACTCCATTGCTTACAGTTGACCATACTATTGGAATACATCCATTTAGTTACAATAGATGGTCTATAGCTGTTATGAACTGTTACATATCTATTTTTCAAATCCTTTTCACTATATTGTCTCCTTACAGGTCACATACTTTGCTAAATATATGTTTTAGAGTCAGGTTTAAGATACTGGATTTCTTTGAAGTCTAAGAACTATTACAGTACTATATTTTGTTTATATAATTAACAAAAGCCAGATTAGGTTCTAATGTTTGTAATATTAAGTGTTTGACTAATTGCTCATGTAATAGTCCTTGCTTGTCTCCTTTCCTTCCAGGTTTTGTTGTAGAAATAAAGGTGCAGACATTAAGTTTACCTCTTCTTCATTGCATCTGCTACTCATTACTAGTTTATGGTTTACTTCAGTCTTGTGGCCATTATGCACATTTGACCATTTTACACTCAACTATTGTATTTTAAAGAAAAAAATGGAGTTAAAATTATTTTTATTGTATTGCTGAGATATTTAATGTGGAAAAGACAATTATGTGCATGATGAATTCCAAGTGAATCTGAGTTAAAGGGTTTTATGTAGCGGCTACTCAGTGAGATAACTACTTTGTTATTCTGCACATGGACTGTTAAAAACAAGTTGGAAAAGTTATATCTACATGCTTCTGAATTCCAGGGATTTGCACAATTCTGTTAGACAAAAGACATCCAGAATTTACTGTAACTGACAGCTGTTAGAATATCTTAGAGGTCTGCAAAAATTGAGGTTTCGAGAGCAACATTTGTTTTCTGTGACATGACCAATGAAGATTTTTTTTCTACAAGGTTCCCCTTTATCTTCATATTGTCTGGCTCCTCTGACAGTTCCTCTACTCACTGGCAGCTCTGCCAAAGGAGATTTAGTAGGTGGGAATGACCATGTTTTTTAGGTGACTCAGGTTTCAAGGACAAGATAAGTGACTTGAAATAATCCTGCAAACAACTCCTTTAGAAATATCCTACTTAATAGTTAAGGATTGGATCATGTGTTTGTTTCTGAGCATTTTTTTTGCTTGATGCTTTTACAGTGTTTAGTGAGAGGGTATTGTATGCTCTCATTTTCTTTGTGCCCACAGCTCTCTTGTACAGCTAAAGAAAATTACTAATGTGCATTGAGAAAAGCTATTAGCAGTTTTGATTGTTGTTTCGTTAATTACAGTTCATATTATGTAAATCAGTTTTCCGTATTTTCATTTTCTCTCTCTTTATTCTTTATTCAGATTCCACCAAGAAAATTAAGGATGTCTTAGAAGAATTCCATGGCAGTGGTGTGTTAGCAAAATATAATCCTGAAGGGGTAATTCTTTTTCTTTCTTAATGATCAGAAATGGTGGGGAGAATTTGCATATATAACCAATCTAAGCATTTGAAATAGAAGATTTTTTAAAAATCAGCTGTTTGGGGTATTTGAAACTGTTAGAAAAACAAAAATATGAGTATTTTGAAAAACTAAAAATGTATGAATATCACATTAGACAGACCGTCTTAATAATTTACATAAACCCACTTCTTTTTTTTTTTTTTCCCTAAGATTTAGGAAACAAACTGTCATGGTTTGACCCCAGCTAAGCTCCAAACAGCCACTCGCTCACTCCCTCCTCCCCAGTGGGGTGGAGAGAGAATTAAAACAGACAGTTTAATAAGTAAAACAAAAGCTGTGCACACAGGCAAAGCAAAATTCACCACTTCCCATGTGCAGGCAAGTGTTCAGCCATCTCCAGGAAGGCAGGGCTTTGACACATAATGATTACTTGGGAAGACAAATGCCATCACCCTGAGTGGTCTCCACTTCCTTCTTCTTCCCCCAGCTTTATATACTGACCAGCATGCTATATGGTATGAAATATCCCTTTGGCCAGTTGGGATCAGCTGTCTTAGTTGTGCCCCCTCCCGACTTTTTGTGTAGCCCCAGCCTCCTTGCTGGTTGGTGGGGTGAGAAGCACAAAAGGCCTTGGCACTATGTAAAAACTGCTCAACCAGAACTAAAACATCTCTGGATCACCAACACTGTTTTAAGCACAAATCCAAAACATAGTCCCATTCAAGCTACTGTGAAGGAAATTAGCTCTATCCCAGCCAAAATCAACACACAGACATACCTCCACCAAAAAAAAAAAAAAAACAAAACCAAACCAAAAAAACCAAAACAACCCCACAAACCTAATTATAAGATTAACATGCTTTTCAATTATTTTTAAAGATTTGACATGTTAAGCATAATTTCAGAAGTTAGTAAAATCTGTTCTTTTAAAATTCTGTTTCCCTTGTGCTGTTTCTGGTAGTGGGATTTTCTGATGTTATGAAACAAAGAATTGAGCTGGAAAGAAAAGTGTTTGCGCATTGTCACTACAGATTCACCACTACACAGAGTATTCTGGTTTGGCTGGTAGAAAAAACCAGATTGTTTTCTTTTCTTATCCTCATTTGAAGTTTGTATTTGCTTAGCACATCCTAGTAGTGTGATTCAGAATGTAGCTAAATAAAAACCTGTTTCAGTAATGTTTCTAATATTAATGTTTCTAACTGTGCTCACACTGCGTGAAATTCAGGACAGAAAAATGTGCTAACCATTATGAAAATTACTTAATCTTACATTTCAGGGTGTAAAAGACAAGAATTACTGGAAACTAAGATAGTTATAACTCATTAAGTATTGAGAAAGTATTTGACACTTTGTACTTGGAAAGCAAAATGTTGGTAATTTTAGTCAGTTTCTGGGGAAAAAGTTTTGTGATTCAGTAAAATAGTATAAGTTGATGCTGTAAATGATCATCTTAAATTTCCAGGCTTTTAGTTAAATGCAATCATAGAATATAAAAGGATGGGAATGTTGTGATCATCTACTCTATTCTCCAGTGTAATGTAGGCTGTAGGAGCTATTGTTTTTTATTAGAATATAGGCACATTTTTGTTTGTTCTTTTTTTTCAGGAAAAGTCTGAACTGTTGATTTACAAACTCCATGTTTGCTTTTTTTTTATTTTACTTTAACTTCTGCAATTTTCTCTGTGCTCTTAGTGTATGTGATAAAATGGTCTTTATATATTATTCATGGTTTTTTTTCTAATTTTTCACTTTGTCATCATACAATGTCTTCAGTTTTGTGAAGGGTCCCTGTTAAAGTGAAAAATGTGTATTTTATGGGTATTTTAATAATATGTTGCCAAGCAGGTAATATGTTATCAAATTATCAATTGTGTATAAACATCGTTATTTAAAGTGGTGTGATTAATCTCTTTTAACAAAGTCATTCTTCCAGCTTGGGGGTGTGTGGACGTTGAGTCATGGCAAAATGTGATCAGTATGGGCACCCAGGACAACTGCTCTAATTTGAAGCCAGGTGAATTGGCAAAATTTGTGCAAAGCTGGAATTAATAAACACAGCTGGTCTTGAGACGAGTCTATGACTCTGCATAGTGTCTCCCAATTCTTCGTTTCACAGCTATTTGTTTGCAGAATCCTGCTAGTGTATTGCAACATCCAGGGATTATAGAGCAGGAGAACACGCAAGGCAGTGAGCAAGACAAGAGGAGGGAAGGGGAGGAAGAATGCAAGTCAGACACTCTGTAGTGACTTCAGTGTCTTCAGGAGGGATCAAGGTCTCACTGACTGCTGAGTCTGTGTTGGACCTAGGCTAAATCTGACAGCTTTTGTACTTTACTGCTTAGCAGTTAGACTTCAGGGAGTACAACATAAAGAAAACATACCTAGCAACAAAGCTACTTTGGATCTGGTAGGATTTGTTAGCTCAAGTTTCATGCCATAGGCTGCTGAACTGAAAGCAAAGTGACTGAGCTTTCCTCTGCCACAGAGTGACTATTGTGTTCTGACAAGAGAACTGCCTCTACACAGGTGTACCTGTATTTTTGTCATGCATTCAACCTGCTGTGTGGATAAACTCTTTACAGAATGATTTGCACATTGATTTTATGTGGTTGGATGAGGACTTCATGGGTTAGAAGTAAATAATTGATTATCTGTAAATGGGCTGACGAAAATTGACTGATCCAGCTGAGATCAGTCATAGTCCAGCTATTTATTTACACGTTATAGACAGCACTTCCATTTTGTTGCTGTATTTTGTAGAGGATACCATCATATTTCCATTTTAACTTTCTACTTCCTATATTGTTATCTTATAAGCACTCAAAGTGTTTTTTTCAAGTCTTGTTCTACCAAAGGATGGTGCTATTTTTTACCAATAAACATGGGACAGAAGAGCTATGGCAAAAATAGCAGAGAGATATATTTATGTACTTAAGATAAAGCCTTAGGAACTTCCTGATTCAAGCTTCCCTCTGCTTAAAGGGTTCAGAAATTTACTCCACTCCATTGCTTCTATATTGCAGTTTTTATCACAAGCTGATCCAATGGGATGCAAATAGCACAAGAAAAGTTACTGGTATTTGGAGTTTGTTACCTGAAGTAATCTGAGTGGATTTTGGGCTTAGGGGAAATGATGTATCTGATTATCAGAAAATTATCTATTATAGGGAATTTATTTATGAAGCTTTTAATCTCTACTTTCAATGTAAAAGCGATAACCAAAATTTCTGCGAATTCTACTGAATCTCTGCCCTTTCACCTTCTTCGCTAAGTCAATATCAAATGGGTAGTTAAGAATGGATTTTATACCTGGATATAAGACACATAGGTAGGTTAAGACTAGCCTCTTGGAAAACTGTGATTTACAAATATTCTTTTCATTATTTGAGATTTATTTGTATTAATTATTTTCAGTCTTTTCACTTTTAGGGGAGCATTGAATAGGTTAACAAGAATTAGGAAAGCAGATAGAGCTAAAGGTGGTATCTAAATGATCAGTAAGTATACAATATTGTGTGCTTGTAGTCTTAGTGTTGTCATCCTTTTTGAATGCATCATAATTTCTTGTTTGCCAAGGATGCCAATGGTCCTCTTGGCCACCTGGGCACACTACTGGCTCATGTTCAGCTGCTGTCAACCAGCAACCCCAGATCCTTTTCCACTGGACAACTTTTCAGCCACTCTTTCCCAAGTCTGTAGTGCTGCATGGGATTGTTGTGACCCAGGTGCAGGACATGACACTTGACCTTTTTGAACCTCATACCTTTGTTCTCAGCCCATTGATGCAGCCTGTTCAGATCCCTCTGTAGAGCCTTCCTCCCTCAAGTAGGAGATGAAAACTCCCACCCAACTGACCAAGCTACACTTGATAAACTTGTCCAGATTGTTGACAAGGATATTTAACAGGACTGGCACCAACACCAAGTCCGGGGAAACACTACTGGTGACTGACTACCAGATGGATATAACTACGTTGACCACCACTCTCTGGGCTCAGTCATCTGACCAGTTTATTACCCAGCAAAGAGTGCACTTGTCCCAGCCATGAGCAGACAGTTTCTCCAGGAGAATGCAGTGTCAAAGGCTATTCTAAAGACCTTAGAGGTTTTCCAACATTAATCATAACAATTCTATGGAAGTCCAGGTAGACAACAACTACAGCCTTTCCCTCATCTACTAAGTGGGTCACTTTGTCACAGAAGGAGTTTAGGTCAAGTAGGACCTGCCTTTCCAAAATTTATGCTGGCTTGTTCTGATCCCCTGGTTTTCCTGTATGTGCCATGTGATGGCACTGAAGATGGACTCCTCCATGACCTTCCATGCCACTGACGTCAGGATGACAGGTCTGTAATTACCTGAATCCTCCTTCCAACCCTTCTTGTAGATGAGTGCAACATTTGCCAACCTCCAGTCAAGTGGGACCTCCCTTGTTCACCAGGACTGCTGGTAAATGATGGAAGGTGGCTTGGTAAGCACTTGCACCAGATCCCTCAGTGCTCTTGGGTGGATCCCATCTGACTCCATAAACTCACATGTGTCTTAAGTGGTGTGGACAACGATTTCCCTTTGGATTCTGGAGGCTTCATTCTGCTCCCTACCCAACCTTCCAGCTAAGGGGGCATGGTACCACGAGAACAACTGGTCTTACTATTAAAGACTGAGGCAAAGAAAGCATTATGTACCTCTGCCCTTTCCTCATCTTTTATCGACATGATTCTGCCTGCATCCAATAAAGGATGAAGAGTCTCCTTAGCCCTCCTTTTGTTGTTAATGTGTTTATCTTAGAATCACAGAATGACTTGAGTTGGTAGGGACCTTAAAGATCACCTAGTTCCAACCCCCTCGCCATAAGCAGGGAAGCCACCTACTAGATCAGGTTGCTCAAGACTCCATCCAACCTGTCCTAGAACACTTCCAGGGATGAGGCATCCACATTTTCTCTGGGCATCCTGTTCCAGTGCCTCAATACCTCTGTGTAAAGAATTCCTTCCTAACAGCTAATCTAAATCTCTCCTATTTTAATTCGAATCTGTTTCCACTTGTCCTATCACTATTTGCCCATGTAAAAATCCCTCTCAGTCTTTTTTATAAGCCCACTTCAGGTACTGAAAGACCACTATGATATCTCCCTGGAGCCTTTTCCAGGCTGAACAACTCCAACTCTCTCAGCCTGTCTTCACAAGAGAGGTTCTCCATTCCTCTGGTCATCTTCATGGCCTCCTCTGGACCCACCCAAGTAGGTCGATGTCTTTTTTGTGCCGAGGACCCCAGAGCTGGATGCATCACTTCAGGTAGGGTCTTACAAGGGCAGAGTAGAGGGACAAAAGCACTTGCCTCAACCTACTGGCTACACCTCTGTGGATGCAGCCCAGGATGGAGTTGGCCTTCAGGGCTGCAAGCAAGGACTGCTGGCTCACGTCCAGCTTTTCATCCCTCAGAACCCCCAGGTCCTTCTCCACAGGGCTGCTGTCAATGAGGTCTCCCAGTCTATACTCGTACTCGAGATTGTCCCAACCCAAAGTAGCACCTTGCACTTGGACTTGTTGAACCTCATTAGGTTGTTGTGGACCCATTCTCAAGCTTCTACAGAACTCCCTGGATGTCATACCTTTTTCTCGTCTTTTTTTTTTTTTAATAGGATTTATGTAGTTTATAATTTTATTAATTCTGATAAGTTCTTACATTAAACAACTCTTCTTGATAACAATTTTTTTTATTTTTTTTATTTTTTAAAGTACACAGGGATGAAAGGCAAGCATTAGATTTATTTTTTTTCCTTGGTTAACTATCACTGCATGTTTAAAAGTAAATTTCTTGCACTGTCTAATCAAGACTAGCATGCTGACTTTGAGCCATTTTCTTGAGTTATGTGCTAATGCAAAAAAATGGGATATTCTATCTAATCTCTTAAACCTGTTCATTTAAATCACTAACCTTTCACCAAGAATATTTCTTTTACAAAAATAGAGCTTTAGAGTTATGACACTGCACTAATGTATGTGTCTTCTTTCTTTCCTTGCATGCCTTACAGAAACAGGATATACTTAATCAAGTAAGTAATCTTAATTTGATTTTTTCTTTTTTTATGCATGGGTTCAGTATCTTTTATTTTGTAGGCTTTTCATTGAGATGTACTTGTTAATAAATACTGCATGTGGCTATTCTGTCAGATAATAGATGAATATTTAAAGCTGAGAGCAGAGTGCACTCTGTTTATGGTGGCAGACTTTTCCACTGAACTTCATTTTTATCATTCACAGTACATAATTTTGCTAACATTAATTGAGTTGAATATAAGAAATAAGTTAAGAGCAAGTAATTGACTTGTTCCATATTTGTCACAGAAATTTCTGCTTCCTGTGAGATCTTGTAATGGTTTTTATTATTCTAAAAGGACAAGAACACACATCGGAAAAATATTACATGCAGATTCTATAACCATATAATACCATTTATATGTAGCAGGCTTAAAATTGAAGGCTTAAAAAATAGATTTAATAATTTGAATAAGGCTTACAGTGTGCTTTAAGCGATTGTGACTTTGCAGCGATTGCAAGAGAAATGGTTAAAGAGCTGATCATCAACCCAAGAGGCTACTCCTGAGAAGCTTCAGTAGCCTAAAACCAGGTATAAAAGTAAAATGAAAAAAAGAAAAAAGCTAGGGAAGAAGGACTAATGAAATGAACAAGTTTTTTTAAATGACCCAGTTATTCTTTCTTTGTAGCATAGAGGTGTTAAAAAGCCCCTTCTCTGCTGTTCTGGCAAGAGGCAGCCAGAACATGAGAACAATGAAAAAGTCAAGAGAGTGAAAGGATTAGTTTTGTAGGAAACCCTCACTTTCTGGGGTCAGAGGCCAGTTGAGTTTTTGGAGGTGTGTTACTAAGAGCAGTACTCCCTGTTCACAAAAGGACTCAGTTTTCTTCAGATTACCAAAGTTACTTTTTTTAGAAAGCTAGAAGAGTGACTACAGTGGGTCTTGAAAGAGAAGGTTTTCAGGTTAAAGCAGTGTGTCTGTGACCAGTGTTGAGACTAATCTCATCAATATTTAGCTAATAACTTTGTCAAATTAGATGAATACTAATAGAATCAACATACTAAACCAAATTTAGGAATTGTTGCTAAAATTGAGAAATTCTGGATACTACACTGGAAAAGCTTGATGATTTTATGGACTATAGTAAATGGAATGAAATGCACTCATGCAGAGTACAGTGTGCTGTACCCTGGCACAAGAGGCATTTTTAAATAAATTGATGTGTATATAGTTGATCGCAGGATGAATGCAAAGCATCATTGTGGTTTGGTCGTGAAGAGGAGAAATATGTTACTGGGATGTTGTAATAGTACTCCTGTGGCCATGGTGGTCTGAGAACAAGACAAAACTTGTAAAAAAAGGTAGTGTCTTAGGCCCATTGACACACGTGGAAAACTAATTAAAATTTCAAGCACACAGAAATATGGTTTGAAAGGATTCTTTATGCTTTTCCCCTAAGCTATGTTCTTTGATGTGACTGAAAATATTAACTTACTTTAAAGACCTTGCCTTGTTATAATATATAAAGTGAAGTATTTCTACTGCAGATAGGAAGATTTAACTTTCTATGAAAAAGATACTGCAAAACCCACATGTGACAAAGTGAACTCAGTTTGGAACTAATTTACAGAAGGGTTAGTGCGATGTGCAGAACTATGGCATATATATTACGTAGGAGAAGCCTGTCCCTCGCGTTTAGGAAGCTGGAGTTGTATAATTCTAGCTATGAAAGAGAAAAATGTAGCATCTTGCGAATATCACCAGCAGAAAAGTTTATGTTTTAGACACTGGGAACTCAGTGTTTTTCTGGCGCTCTGGGCAAAATTTCTAGGGAGAGCTTCCTGGATACCTAGAGAGTTGGGAAGCCTGCCAGGCAAAGATGCTGGCAGTCTGGCTGTGAGCCTGTTTTCTGTGGAGTGTGTTGAGGGCACTGAGGTGTAAAATGTTTCAGATAGTCAATTTCTGCTGCAAAACTGTTTGCATTTGAACATTTTGTATGATCTTTAATGGTCCCTCTGTCTCCTTTTCCTAGTGCTAATCTCCCTCCTTGATATCTTCCTTTCCTTTTTATGCTTCCCTTCTCTGCCTTAAGATCCCATCTTTGTCCTTCTTTTGCTCTACTTTTTTGTATTGCACAGTACCGTATTTTTAAGCTTTATGAGCCTTGTTATGTTAAGAAAGACAATTTAAAAACTTGCACAGAATATTTATTTGTGAGTAGGGTTTTTTTTTGTGTGTGTGTTTTGGTTTGGTTTTTTTTATTTACTGTTTTCATTCTGAAGAACAATATATTATCTTCTGGATTGGTTTCTATGATGATGGCTGCAGCTACAATTGATTCACCTGCATGGTGACATCTAGATAACATTTATGAAACTGCATAGAGGAAAAAAAATATAGAAAAATATTTTAAATTATAATTTATTGTAGGAATTAAGCAACTAATGGAAATGTCTTGAAGTCCTCTTATGCAATACAGGTATTGATATATATGAATGTATGCATATGTAACTAAGCAGATGCCACTGCTCATATCTTTTTACCTCTTTCTGAACTAAACTTTTAAATTCTGGTAAGGAGAAACTCAAACTTAGTTATCATAGCTACACTTTTACTAAAACCTGTAAATTTACTTGGGGTAAAGTAGATGTAAGTTGTTGACAAATGGAATGGGACATTTTAAACCTTTTTCTATTGGTATAAGAGATTATTTCAAGTGAAAGTTCCACTTAGTCAGGCTCAAAATTAGTTAAATCTCAGAAAACAGTTAATTCCTGAAGTGGAAGTTTGTCAAGTATACTTCAAAAGTAAAGAGGGAGGGATGGACAGTGACTGGTTTCTTACAAAAAGTGATGTAGCAATTATTTTTAATAAATGTAGCTGAACTAACCTCCACAAAAGTTTACAATGGGCAGAGAAGGTCATTACAGGTAAAATATGTAAAAAACTACTGATACAGAACATGTACAGAAAAATTATTTTTCTTAATTTTAACCACATTATGAAAATGATAATTCAGATATGTTTGTAACTAAGTTTTTACACAATCTTCACAAGCAGATAAAATGTTTGTTTCAACCTGAACTTTTTGTCATAACTGACTTTCTTTAGGGATTTATTCATTTTGCTATTTTATTTGGTTTTAGTCTGAACCATGCTACCTACTCCATTTTTCCTAACTTCTGTAGTAATTGTAATTTTTGGATGACAAATTCTTCTGGGACAGAATGCAATCTACATACTTGTCACTTTGTTTGGTTTGTAGTAATTTCAAAAGACTCTGAGTGGTGATCTCCTACAAGATCCTTCTAGAATGTGCCTTAACACTCTTTCTTCTTAAGAAACTGCCACATTTGTATAGTAAATATAGCATATTTAGTAAAAATAATGTATTAAATATACGTATTTATATGTGTAATACCTATGGATGTACGAACTTGTGCATGTATAGAATTATGTACTAAAGAAAAACTGCTGGTAATAAAGTGTCTTTGGTTTTTCTTTTAACCAAATGTAAGATTGGGATGAGACTGCAGTGGTTGGTGTATACATTTCAGACTTATTTTGGTATTGACATCAATTTGTTTTAATAACATGAGAAAGTGCTAGAAGATTATGCTTAAAAATCTAGTTATTGCATAAAAATTTTCCTATTTCCATTTCAGATGCTTTGTTGCTTTTACTTCTTTGAAGAGCTGAGGGAAAATTTTGGCAATACTGTATGTCTGTGTATTGGTAATATCCAAATATTATTTGGCCATATGGAATATTTGGTAGGAGCAGCCTGTGAGAGTGTGTGATTTTTATTTTTTTTTTCTCTAAACATTCATATCAGCAAATGAGAATTTGAGGCTGCTTTAGCTAAGAACTAGTTTTGTTTGGTTACCAGAATTTTCAAAATTAATCATGTAAAAACTGTATTAAAGCAAATGCTTAGATCAGAAAATGCTAAGGACTTTCAATTTAAATCAAACTTTACTCTGATGAACAAAGCCAATCTTCATGAGGAATTCCAAAATTAATTTGACTTTCTACCTTTGAACATTAGAAATACATTTTAAACACAAAAAAATATGTATTCTCAGTAATTAATGGTTTTTAGCTTATTAACCCTCTCTATATGGTCCCTGCTTTTTTTTTCCCAAAAACCTAGAAAATTTTTCAGTAGTTCTTTTTTGGGTCAATACAAATTGTTTAAAAATAAATAATCAGTTAAAGGAACTTACCCAAACCTAAAAAATAACTCAGAGGTATTACTGTCAGTAGATGAAAGCTGATTATAACTCTACATTTTTGGCACCATTTTGAGATCAGGTAACATAATTTAAAAAGTAATTAATTGATAATTACATTTCACTGTAATTCTCTTTCCATTATCTCTGAAATTTTCTCTGTAATAAGTAAAAATCGTATTTCGTGCAAGTCTCTTGAAAGAAATTATTTATCCTTTTTCTTTCTTCTCCCTTCCATTCTGTTTTTCAGGAAAATAAAAACAATGGCTTATGTTGAAATATTTTTTACAAATCTAAAAGAAGAAAAAAACAAAGAGAATGTGATATTTTAAAAGAATTTGTGGGTGGAGATTAATTTCAAACACTAGATCATGTCTTGTTCCCATTTATGTGGCCAGTGTGGTGGGGAGGATTAAAAGAAGATATTATTCTACCCCTCCCTGCCCTACCCCATCCACAATGGGGTCCACAATAGTCTTTTGTCAAGAGACTATTAATAAGTTGCTTTTTTGGTGTCTTGTGAGGAGAAAGAAAGTGGAGTGATAGAACTTCTCTTCCTTCCAGTGGAACTGGTCGTTGCATTTACACCAGCTAGGAAAATATAGAAGACCATTAGACCCCTTCAGTTGCAGTTTGTTGTTAGAGTAGAGCTTGGGGCAGAAGCTGCCACTTTCTTACTAAATTATTGCTTCTCTTCAAATGTCTTAGTATGGTAGGAGATAAAATATTATAGAGCATAGTTAAAACTTCTGTATAGTTTTCTCTAAACTACAGTAAAGGATGCCAAAACTTGCTTCACTTGTAT
Organism: Manacus vitellinus; assembly: GCF_001715985.3. Lineage (NCBI taxonomy): Eukaryota > Metazoa > Chordata > Aves > Passeriformes > Pipridae > Manacus > Manacus vitellinus. The sequence continues at coordinate 27,150,247 of NW_021940535.1, forward strand.
ATATCCTTGTATATTCCTCACTGAGGAACCATGTTTTATGTATTCTTAGTTTCAGGATATACTGACTTGTGATGTCTATACCATGTAGAGTTCTGTGTGTTGGCATAAATCTTAAAATATGCATACTTGGATTTTTTCTTGATCTTACTCTGTACATCAGTAAAGTAGAAAAACAAATGATAAAATTGCACAGCTTAACTGCTGTAAGAGAAAGAAAGAAGTCAAATACACGCAGTATTTGTAGATGGAGTTCAGCTTCTTTCTCTCTGTTGTACAATGTAGTAGAAGCCATTCTGCTGCTTGGGACAGAATCAAGCATTTTATGGCATCTCCATAGCCTGCTGTAGCCATAAACAGAATACAGAGACCTGAGCAAGACCTGTGGTTTTAGTTGAGTGTTGGTCTGTATATCTCTGATACAAAATTAGAAGACACCTGAAATTGTCTGGTCTTTTGCCAAACATAGTCATAACTGCTGCTGGGAAACCAGTCCTTCAATTCCTGAGACTGAAAGACACCCTCTATGAACTAGCACTATATTAGTGTTACGTATTTATCAGCGAGTGCTTGAGAAGAAGAAACAGAACTCTTATCGTAGTCACTGGAGATTTTTTAAAGCATGTTAAGCATAGAGTGATGTCCATTTTTTTTCCTTTGAGTCCCTCATATTCTGGGAATCTGGGATTCAAAAGAAACTGAAGAATGGGAAGCAAGAGCTTTGTTTTATGCCATTGGTTTACAGTAGAAAGAGAAGTAAGATATATGCATTCTTTAGTGGTGTTAATAAGGTAAAAAGCATCTTATCACATGTGTTACAGTGGGTAACTGCAAAGAAATTCACATATGGTCATGATAGCACTATGGAAAATAGTTATTGCTTTATTTTCAGTTTGGTAGTATTCTGTGCATTAGCGGGAGAATAAAATCCCTGACTATTTTGTTAATCAGAAATAAAGTGAGATTTTTAATGCCTCTGAATCCAAAACTAGTTTTAATATTTTCTTTTCTTTATGGTTGTTAATCCTTTAGATAACGTAATCAGTGTCATCCTGGATACTCTCCTGAAAAATATTGTTTATCCTGAAAACTGTATTTTTATCTGATCAGTTGCCAGATCTTTAACCTCTTTGTGACTTCCAACTCTTTGCAGTTAAGATTCCTTAATAACTTTTTTTTTCTGGTTCAATGATTGTCATTTGTTCAAATGTGTCTTTTTATGTGTGCTTGCTGTTCTGTCATAGGATTTTCTGTGGTATGTTAAGAGGGATAAACCAGTGTTCAGATTCAGGGAAATATAGTATCATCTAATGGATTGAGCTGGAAGATCATCTAGTTCCAAGCCCCTTGCCATGAGCCCCCTTCTGCTAGACCAGGTTGCTCAGAACCCCACCCAGCCTGGCCTTGGACACTTAAAGGGATGGGGCATCGAAGCCACCTCTTCTCCAGGCTGAACAACCCCAGCTCTCTCAACCTGTCTTCATAAGAGAGGTTTGCTCAGATGGAGAAGGACAATAAAAGCCCAGGCTAAAGAATTTTCTATATAATTGGAGTTTTAAATGTATTATTATAGAAAAATAGGTAAACATCTCAGAATGCTTGGTGAGCCATTAAGACGTTTGCCAGGAGCTTTTAGCAGATGGGGATGAAGGAAATACAGTGTTCTGTGGAGAACAGTGTTCTTTTAGATCTTACCTCAGTTCTTCCACTGAGTGCAGATTATTCTTTACAACTTGAAAAAAACTCCTTTTGTCTGCTCCATCACCATTTTCCTTAATAACGTCAGGCAGCTGCTCAAAGAAGGTTGCCTTTAGATGTGGTTGAAATCTCTCAGGAGTCCAAATCTGGGGTCTGAAGCTCATTTCCAGCCTTTCTTCCCACACCATTTATGCTTAGCCAGTGATCCCTCCTTGACAGCAGAGTTAGTGGAGACAGCTAAGAAGTTTGGAAGAAGGATTGATAGCCATTGCTATTTCCCCCTATGCCTACCTGGCCCAGGTGTTACTCCCCCACATAATCCAGTCTGTCCACAAATGGCATTGTCTCTCTCTCTCTCTTTCCAGATTTTTATTTTAGACAAAATAGGTGCTATATGGTGTTACCTTTTGCAGCTGCCACTGCTAGTGTTGCTTTAGTATTATATTCTTGTATTTTGCAAAATGTGTAAGACGTTGTAGCTGAGTTCCTTGGGAAACTGTTTTTTATTATATTATTCTAATAATATTATTATGAGGATAATTCTTGGCCTAATTATTTCTGTTTTATCCTGGTTCTAAAAGGGCTAATTGAGGAAAGGAATTTTCTTCAAAGTCATGGGAGTTGGCAGAGTAAATCCTAATTGTTTGTAGCTTCCTTGTAAAGTGAAGGATACCATAAGCCATAAGGTTCAGAAAAATTTTCACCACAACATATTGGTTGGATATGGGTTCTTCAACAAGTAGATTTCAATTGAAACTGAAGATTTGGGCATATATGTCTATATTTTCTTAGTCAAACATCGCAACAGGAATGTTCTCCTAGTATCTGGAAATAAGACAGATTTAGTCTGCTTTGTTTCACTGTTATGAAAACTGCTTCTACTGTTTTTAAACATAAGGAAGTAACAGTGAGTTGTTTGTACTAATGGAACTTTTTGTATGTAATCTGTTCATGACATTAACATTAAAATACCCTCAACTGTTAGGTGTTTTGGACTAATGCATATTTGCCAAAATGTCATTGTGAAATATATGCAGGATATGAGATGACATGTTATAGTCCCGAGGCACTGAATTACCTCTCTGAGCAACTTACAATTGCTGTTTGCTGCTTCATTTAGTACTGCATATAATAGTATGTATAGATGAATATTTATTTATCTATATGCAGTACATATTTTTGTTCTTTGTTTCTTTCAACATAGGCATAGATTCAAAATGGGTTATTTCCACTCTGATTAAAGGTAGCACCCAACTCTGGTATGGCAATATAAAAAAGAAAAGAAATAAAAAACTTGTCTCAACTATTTTCTATAGAATTTACCTAAGCATCTTGAATTTTTCCACGTGTCCAGAAGTACTGCCTGAACAGCTGAAACATTTTGACATCTGTTTTGATACCTCTCTTTTAGTAGCCTGATCTCTTAAACATGTTCAGTTTATCTCCTCATTCAAAGGAGTATTTCAGTAATTAGTTTGGTCACATTTTTATAAACAAATATTTAATAATTTTGTTGGCATAGACAGTACAGAAACCTCTTTTTTTTCCCCTTAGTGAATCTTCAGCTCTTTCCTGATATTTGGATGCTCTTTAGAGAAAGAGACATAAGTTTGAATTTCCTCAGGCAAACAGGGGAAATCAACCAAGGTAACTCCCACTGGTGAGGTGACTACCAGGAGCTTTTTTCCCAGAAGCAGGAAAATCTGTCGCTTTTTCTATGCTTTCAGAAGGAAATGATAGTCTCAGTTGCACTTGGTGCACAGTGCCTTTTTTTTGTAGATGGTTTTTATTTTTTATGAATATGTACAATGAGAACCTTTTTTCTGTGGCCAGTCGGTGACTTAGACCCCATTAGAAACTTTGGTTTGTTTCTTCTTTATTAATTTGGAAGGAGCTTACAGGAAAAAAAAATACTTATGGATCAAATGCTTGTTGGCAGTTTAGGGCTAGGATTAATTTTGAAATTTTATGGATGGTTAATTAAATGTTATGGGTTTTCCCTGACAATTTATCATGGAGGCAAAGATGCGCATTTTTAATTTCCCTATGCATTGAGCCATAGTGAGTCCAGTTTCATGTTTCTTTGTAGAAAAGATGAAAGTTGTTTATTGGTTTACACTTTTTATTTTTTAAAAATAATTGTAAAGTTAAAATTATGCAGTGTTGCTTATGCCTTCTGTCTCTTCTCCTTTCCTTTTCTCCAAGGTGAATATATAACTTTTTTTTTTAAATTCAGTTAACTGGAACCAATTATAAAATCTATAAATAGGAACTGATAATAATGACTACTTCTAAAAGTATTAACAAAATAAATTTTATAAGGATGTTATGGTTTAAATTAGCTGAAACTCAATGGGGCTTTTGAATGTGTACTTCTTTGGGCTTATATCAAAATGTTTCATTACCAAATGAAGTTTTGTTAACCAGTAATACAGAAGATTATAAAGAGTTATGAAGTCTTATTTTGTAAAGTTTCTTTTTGTAAGACATAAGAACAGGAACTCCAATAAACTTTGTGAATCAGATGTTTGATATATAAAAATAGGAATCCAGTTATATATGACTAGTATAAAAAAACATACCTTTCTGTGACCTACAGAACCCTTTTTATTAGAGTCAAAGCTAAAACTGCATAGATTTTTTTTTCTTCCTTTTGACTCCCCTCTCTCCTCAGAAGATTTAGGCCAAGTTATTTGAAAGTTCTTTCATGTTCCCCTGATTCAACTATGTCCTATTTTATCTCTCTGTTATGTTGAAAATTTTCCTGAGATCCCTAAACTTGTGATCATAATCTCCCTATGCCCTTACAGTCTCTTGTGAAATGGAATGAATTAATTCATGTGCCAGGCTAATTGTTGTCAGTTTGGTACATCCTCTCATGCTCTCATCCCCTCACTTGGGAAACGTCATGGAAAATGCCTTCTGAAATGCTAAATCCTTCTCTCTCAGGTTCATTTAAATTCAGCTGCAGCTTCTGGAAGGCAAGCAACTGTTGAAAATTAAGCAATTAGCCCGTGTGCTTAAGAAAACAACATTCACCATTATGTCTTGTACATTATTCTGATGTTATTGATCCGAACTGTTTAATTAATGTTTGAGAATTCATTAACATAAATTATTTTCAAACCATATCAAAATTTATTGAACTTTTCATCCGAAAAATTCTGATAGTGAGATTTAAAAAGAAGATATTGTGGTTTACATAGCATATTGAGCATGATGCATGTAAAGATGGAAGATTATTGTCCTCTGCTTTTCTTATTTTGTTGTCTTGCTTACCAAAACATTGTGCAGTACCTTTGAAAAGTGGTTGGGGCTGGGGAGAAATGTAAGTAATTAAAGAAAGGGTAGCTACTTGCTGCAGCATTTCCATATTTCAGAAGGGTAAAGTTCCATGAGGAAAAAGAAAAATAGTGTATAATTGCAGAATAGAGAAATGTTTATAATATTGTGTTGTTCACTCTCCTGTGAAAGTTATTTTAAATTAAGCTGAGCAAATGTTTTGTATCTTTCAGTGTTCTGTTCTAAATGAACTTAATACTAAAACCTCTGCCTGGTGAGAATGACACCCCTCAGTGTCTTCTGCAGTGGTCCTCACAGGATTTCTTTTAAGAAATTATTCCATTTTTCTGCAGTCATGTAATAGGTTATGTATATTACAGTAAGAGAGAGATGATAGAGAAAGCACTGAAATCAATTTAAAAGTGAGCTACTTTTTTTAAAGCTCACTCCTTTTTCATTGGAAAGCTAGATGGATAATCTAAACTACTTCTAGATCTGCTGTGGTCTATCTTAGTTCTATTATTTACTGTATATACATTTACAAAAACATATATCCAGAAATGACTGTACTACTTTAGAGTTCAGTTCTAATAGGATAATCTTCACTGATTATGTTAGGTCCTCTAAAATGTTTTTCAGCTATGGAGTACTAGAATCACAGATTTTGTGGTTTTGGGCAAGAACCTAAACACAAGGCTCTACACATAGATCTCCCTTGGGCAGGACTGGTTTTGCACATTCTTTACATACAGCATGTGGTTTTACATCTGAATTTTGGGCTATTCGAAACATTTATGAAATGCATTCAAACCACTTACCAGCTCCTAACTAACTTTCAGCATAGTTTAAAAGCTTTTGGGTGAGCAATGTCTGAACTCTGGTTGTATGAATGTTGCTTCTTCCCTTGGGGACTACAGGTCACAGAACACAATAGAACAGAGGATAAAGCACTTTCAAGTGAAGAAATCTGGCTGTGGAACAACCACCCACTTTCCTTTGTTCTTTGCTGAGCACCCTGATTGATGGCAGTCAGGATGTCAAATATAATAACAGGATGTGGCAGCCAAGTCATGTGTTTCTTTGCTATCTGTTGTCTTTTCTGGCCAGAAAACATGAGGCAGTTTGGAACAAACATCTTGGAGGACACTGGCATAAATTATAGTTTGACCATCATTACAAAATATTGAAAAATTTGAAGGTTTTTGAGAAAGAGAGACTTCAGTAAGAAAAAGCACAGAATTTTAACCTTATTTATTTATCCAAATATCTACCAGGCATAATTCTGAACTCAAAAGTGGAAAAAATGTAGCATTAGGGATTTAATTATGGCTGGCAGCTTGGAGGACCAATGTCACTTGGGCATTAAAAATATTCAAAGAATATTTTTAGGAGTATATACATAAAATCCACAGACAAAGTAAATAAAGAAAATATTGATGTAATGAAAAGATATTTTACATGTCCATCCATGGTTTTGCTTTCCTTTTTCACTTAGCTATTCTTTTTTTGTGTATATGATTTAGTGAAGTAGCTAATACACATTTCATTAATGCACAATCTAACAAAGTAATTTCACATTGCTAAAGTTGGTTGATTTAGTGATTAATGTATTTGTTATGCTTGCAGTTAAAAAATACATTTATATAGTGTAGACTAATCACCGGTTTACTTGGATGCTGATACAACTCCTTTTGCCGTTGTGGTTTGATAATTTATACACAGTGAATTAAATGTCGGTAACTATTAGAGAGAAAAAATATGAAGTTTGTAGCATGAGTGAAACAGAATATGATTTGCCAAAGTAAAAGTGTGACCAGAATTCTATGATGAGGCAAAGATAGTGAGTCCATGTCCAAGTTGATTATTTCCATTTTACACCCAGCTTGAGCATTGTCGACACTATTTTTTTAGATCTCTGCTATTTTAATCTTCAAGAGGTGAGAGTTTTATTGGTTTCACTGAACTTCTTTCTCCAATGAAGTTCTGTATTAGAAGCTCAGCATAGATACCCCTTTGCCAAGCTTTCATTCCTAATAATGATGACTTGCACAAGAGCAGTCAAATTTTGCAATCTGTGCTGCTGGTCCTTCATGAGGGTATTGATACACATTTAAAACATTAACCTGAGGCAGTTAAGTCTTGGTCTTAATGGAAAAACCTTGTTTCATGTTGGCATAAAATGTTTACATCTCATAAATACATTAAAAAAATAAATCGAAGAAGTCAGGGGAAGAGAAATCTCTGCTCCAGAGTGTTAAAATGATTTTAAAATAATTGTAAAAAATTATTTATACTGTGACTCAGATGTCAAATTCACTGAGGTGTTTGGAAAATTTAGTTTTGATTTTCTTTTTTTCTGGCATGGTTTCAAGATGATTCTTAAGCTAAAGGAGTTGCACTAGAGTTTTCTATGGAGAAATGGAGTCTTCCTGAAGCATGGGGAGAACTCTCAAAGTCAATTTTGTGGTATAATTTGTCTCTTAATTTTTTAATGATGGGAGGTTGCTGTTCTGTTTGATCTAGAAACAAAGACAATAACGCTATTTTTTACAGATTAATGATAAACTGTTTTAAAGTCATGTATGTAATGAGTAGCACCATTGATAAGTATGCAGTTGTGTCAATATCTTTCAGTATAACTTTAGTAGTTCGGTATTAGCAGGATGGGATCATAATGCTTCACATTGCTGTGACCCCATTGCAGTCTAAACCTTCCTCGAGGGGGAGGTGCTGATCTCTCCCTGGTACCAGGAACAGGACACAAGGAAATGGAATGAAGTTGCATCAGGGGAAGTTCAGATCAGACATCTGGAAAAAGTTCTTTGCTGAGACGGTGGTCGATCAGTGGAATAGGCTTCCCAGGGAAGTGGTCATGGCACCAAGCCTGTCAGAGGTTGAGGAGCATCTGGATAATGCTCTTAGTCATATGGTTTAGTTTCAGGTAGTCCTGTGAGGAGCAGGGAGTTGGACTCAATGATCCTTATGTATCCCTTCCAACTTGAGATATTTTACAATTCATTTTATTAATTAAAACAGACAATGCTGTCTTAACAGGATCAGTTGCCAATGGAGTTTTATTAATCAGTTCTTACCTTGATGGCAAAAGCAAAGCCAAATTAAAGTAAATAACAAAAGTTTTGAACCAACAACTTGGTTTTTTTCCCCCTGTAAGTAATGCTGTATATCTCAGCACTCTCATTTGACTACTGGGACCTACCCTATTTAAAATAGGGTGATTAGTAACTCTTTGACAAACACCAGCAGAACATGTTACCACCTTGGAAAAGACGGAAGGACTTCAATTCTCTGAATTAGACATCCAAAAATCCCCTGCTTTTTGTCTAATTATAGAAAAGATAAGATATGCTAAGTACATCCCTGTGAGCTCCATAGGTGCCTTTAGTTGCAATTTTGTATGTGCTGTTAAGCCATATTCTAATCAACAAACTAGAGAGCATGAAACATGATTTCAAGGTCTGATATAAGGGCTCTGAATTTACTCTGGGCTATCTCATACTGAGGTATTGTAGCAATGCTGTCAGTTTTCAAAGTAATTCTTAATTCAATAATCGCTTTCAAGAATAGCTGTACCAGTCTGTATCTTCAGAAATCAGTGTTTCAAATACGGTCCAAAGTTTTTGTTAACAGAATATTATTTGATGGATTAGTATGAATTTTTTTACAAAACATTCACTTTTTTTTTCTTTTCCCCCTCACTCTAGACAATTGATTTAGAGGGGTTCAAGCTGTTCATGAAGACTTTTCTGGAGGCAGAGTTACCAGATGATTTTGTTGAGCATCTTTTTACATCATTTAGTAACAAAATATCTCACTGCAGCCCATTAATAAAAAACAAGCCACAGCACCTTTCTGGAGGTAAGTGTTAAAATCACAGTAATATAAGAGCTAAAGGTTCCCTCACTCTGCTATTTTACTTCTAATAGCTTTAAATATATGGAGTTCTAAACTATATGCTGGTGGGGGAGGTTGTTCTGGTATTTGTGAAATTAGAGAAACTAACTCACTCATGATAAGAAATGCTGTGAAAAGAAATGGAAATTAAATGGTTTAATCTTTTTAATTCATAATAATGATGCAGCTGAGACACCAAGTGGACGGTCTTTGTCATGTTAATGCTAATCAGATTGCTATGGTTACATGATCTTGCTGCCTACTCTACTGTATAAACAAGTAGAAGCCTTCAGAGCTTCACACCCGAGGCTCCTGATGGAGATCTATTGTTTCTGTGCCCAGTTACTGCTGTTTCTTTTAATTGTCTAGGTGTGATTCTGTTGGTAGTAATCCTACATCCTTAGCAGCTTTTATTTTAAAAAATCATCTTTTATCATTCTGGTATTGTATTTCTATGATTTTAACACTTCATATGTAGAAATTATAATAACTGGTTTTAGGTCATTGCCAGATTTACAGATAAATTCTGCCCAGTATAGACCATACTCGAATTTCTTCATTTTTGCTATAATTCTCTCTCATATATTTTATTCTTATGTGTGATAAAATTATAATAATGATAATTATTATAACATCATTGTTAAAGTAGTTGTTATTGTTGTTGTTTAAACTGTATGCTAAGTTTCTTACTCAAATGCTTCTTCCAAAAATTTTTTTCTCCTGCACAAACTATTCCCACTTTGTAGTTAGTTTTCATCTTTTTCAGTTACTAAGGACTTTAGAAATAATATAACAAAATACCGGCTTAGGAATCTTCCATTTGTATATAACGTAATACCAGGAGGACTGTTTGATAAATTGTTATATCAAAAACATATTCAGAGGGGCAATTCAGTTCACCTCATGAAAGAGTTATTTGTGCTTGAAAATATACTGTTTATATTGTAATTCAATTGCATGAGATTTAAACTAAATGTTGTGTCTTGATAATTTGTAGCATTTAAAGGGAAAAACTGTGCATTAGTACATTTTGGTGTGCAAATGGCAATTATGCAAACTTTTGTTTTAGGATATCTAGTAATTTTTAAATGTTGCTAATAGTGAAAAAAACCTGACTGGTACTGCAAAATAAATTTGACAGAAACATTTGACATTCTTCTGGAAAATGAAAAGATACATGAGAGCTAGAGAAGATGACAAGAAAAGTAGTAGAGTTTGTCAGTCTTTCTGGTACATGTTTGTTTTTCACTTAATGTCTTTTGGTCCACTCATGTCTGTTTATAAATTGTATTTTCAGTTAAGGCATCTGAAGAGAGATGGAAACAGATGCCAGGTAAGCAGAAGCACTGCGAGTCATCTGTAAGTCAGAACATTGCAGTCAGGCTCTCCCACCTCTGTTTAAGAAGTAATAATTTAACCTGTACCTTGCAGCTGATGACAAGTTAAAAGATACCTTAAAATTTGTATTACTTTTCATTTGGATATCAGGACTATATATTTTTGAAAAGAGTTATCCCAAGTTTTGAAATACTTTTTATTCTGTGAATAATATTCACATGACTGGAATGAGAACTATTTGTGTAAATTTTGTGATTAAAGCTACCATCTAAATTGGATAACATTTTATAATGTCTTAATTTTAATGACAGCTAACTGACATGCAAGCTCATTAAATAGAACACTGCCCTGTTAAATATTTTTATTCATTTAAATATTTATTTTCAGTTTATTATTTGCCTGAAACCATGAACATGGACTTGATTCCAAGATACATTTTCTGCATGCCAATTTGCTCTTATTTACCAAATTTTATTGTTTTAACATGTGTAAACATGTATTGTTTTAACATATAGAACTACCTTTTAACATGTAGACTTTTAAAGATGTCTTCAGAATGCAATGAAGTATTTCAAAGTAAAAATAGGGCAGTGAAAAAAACCACACCAAAATTCTATTTCCATTTGCTACAGTAATTAACTTGTTCAAGACAAATGGATGAGAGAAATTATGTATTCAGGTTATGTGTGCAATGATGAATCTGTACTGAATTAGTTACAGAAAATTTTTAAGAACAGTATATCCTTTTGCAAAGTTTCATCTTTAACATCACTAAAATCAGAAAGAAACGTAACAACTTGTAAAGAAGGTTTTATTACTGCTTTCTCCGTGTTCTGCTGTCCTTCCCAGTTTTTCCAACTTTGATCCTGCAGATTCCAGTAATAACATCAGGACTGGTCATACTTTCAGGTTATCTTGAAACAAAAGAAGTTTGGCAGTTTTGAAACTTGTATTCTAAGTGGTACACTGGAACTGTTGTTAATCGTAATGTCTGAGCACATATTTAAATTCTATGTTTATTTCCTCAGTAGTTTGTCACTGAGGCTTCCATGTTTTAAATATGTACTGCACTGACATGCATCTGGCTGTGTTTTTGGGATAACAATACACTTGGGTGTTGGCAGAGTTTGACACTAAAACATCTTCAATTAGTGTAGTCGGTGTCAATTTATAAATGTAGTAGATTAAAATTATTCACCAGATGGGTTTATAGCCAAATGACATCAGATCAATGCAAATGAAAAAAAGGTTATGTCATTCCCATAATTGGGCTGGTATTCTGATAGTTTGCTTTATTTGTACAACACTTTAAAACCTTGCTATCATTTAAATTCTACCTTTACTGGATAAACTATGAACACAAATTGTTTAGAACTTTGGATGAAGAAGTAATCTGAGATTCACATAAAACAAAGATGCATGTATGCAAGAGTTTTGTTTTCATTTTCTGCTTGTATCATATGTGAAGACTAACAACAGCTATTGGTTATTTCCAGGTCTGAGACTTAACAAAGGTACCTCTACATCCAGACCTCCTACTCCTGCCAACTTACATTTACCCGACATGATCCAGCTGAAAGATATTGTTTGCTATTTATCACTGCTAGAAAGAGGAAGACCAGAAGACAAGCTAGAATGTATGTTCTTTTTTAAAGTTAATTTTATATATTTATTTCCACAAGTCATCAAATGTTCTGTTTCTGAGTTTAGGAATCAGTTTTGAGACAACTGCATTATAAAAATATGGTTCTAGATGACTGTTATTACAGAAATTATTTTTTAATCTTTCTAATAGTATTAATTTGATGAGATTTTAACTAAATTTGCTCTATCTAGCACTCATAAAGATGAGGAGTAAGGATTGTACATTCTGTAGTTAAAATAATCTTTTCTGTACTGTCATCCCTTGATTAGCATCAGATCTGAGAAAAACAAATGAGATATACTGAGGATACCTGGATATATAGATGGAGTGAATAATCTGTACTAAACAAGCTAATTCAAAAAAAGAATAGTTAGTGTAGGCTGTGGGCTCTATAATGTTAGTGAATACTGAAAAGCCAAGAATGATCCAAGTCTGCCTCACTGTTGGGAATGAGTTTTTGTCTGAGTCAATAAAGCACAACACCTCTACCTATTAAAAAATAACTTTGAGTTTGATCTGTGAATTGGAGAAAAATGTCCTCATTGAGATCAAATATACTTCAATATACATAGCTAGTCTGTCTATAGAAGATCTGTGGGATCAGGCTCTAATATGGTAAGTAAACATTCAGTATGATAGGACATGCAAACAGTAGGCTTCTGTCAGAGTAAAAATTCATTACATGGTTACATGACCACATATTGTTGAAGTATCTTGATGTTTCATTACCTGTAGTTAGCTTACAATGGCAACTTTGTACTATAAGATCATTGATACCTTTGCCTCAGCAAAGATTGTAAGCAGCTATTCCCCAGATTTAGTGATACCAGTTTGGTATCCCATGATTAGAATACGAGAATGTACGCATGAATGTGCATCCAGAACACAAGCACAGAAAAACTAAGTTCTTAGGATTGATTTTAGCTTACAGTGTAATAACTGTTTCACGGTAGCAAGTTATGCAAGCCTTATCAGAGCTCTGAAGAGCTCAGTGCACAAACCATAGCATGAAATGTAGATTAGTTGCCTCCCCTGGTGTCAGGAATTGGTACAATGAAAAGGAGGAGAGACAGAGGAGCAGGTGATGATTATAGTTTAGGGAATTTTCCATGAACTTCCTGCAACAGAAACTACATGTGCAAAAGACTGTGTTCTATATGATTTAGGAGGGAGAGAGCATGATCTGATAGGTGTACAGTACTTGCATGTTCAAGGTCATTTGTATTTACTGTGTATAACTATGGGCATATTGTTTTGTAGATTTATTTTCTACTTTTTTATTGTATTAGGGAGGGTTTGGAACATACTGAATCCTGAAAACCATGACACCATTAAAAGCTTAACAAAAACCAATATTTCTTACTAAGAGGTGGCCAACAAAATGAACAAACCCAAAAGGGACGAAGGAGGAGAGAAATAAGCCCCCTGCATGACCTCCCCAGTTACCCAACTGTTGCCCATAAAGTTATCTTACCGACGTAACATCCCTATAATTACCCACAGCAGAGGCTGCATCCTTGGAGAGTCAGTAAGTTCACAAACTGGCAGGCGTCCCCGCCAAAAGGCGACGTTGTCCTTGGTGTGAAGCTAGCTCACCTCCAAGAAAGCACTGTCTGCTTTTATACAATTAATTGAGTGACCTCAGCCTCCCAGGTGTGGCCAGCACGGCCCAGCCAGAGGCCCTCTGGTTATGTAAGTGCATCCCTTGAGCGCATGCGCGAGATCTTTGGAAATCCCCGCACGCACGCGCAGTATGCCTTGGGGGCCTTTCTTAATTGAGTCTGGGGGCACTACTTCATCCTCCTCCTCCTCAAATTCTCCTTCCAGTGACATTGGAGGACAATTGGCCAATCACAGAACACCAATTAAGACAGTTTATACAGAAGTTCTCCCTCCAAGGACGAATTCACTGTTTTATCAGTGAACTTGGCAGAGAGAATATAAACTACTACAGGTGGCTGGGGCCGAACACAGACCAAAAGTATCAGCATAAATTCACCCTGGTACAGTCATACAGACTTAAAATATACTATGTATTATCACATTTTTAGTATCTAAATTTTGGCTTATACTGTACCATTAGTATGCAGACTTTCCTGTTGATTTTAGTTGAATTCTTCTTATAAATTAATGGTATAATTTCGCCCTTTGTCTGAAATAGTTTTATAGCAGTAGATCCTGTGGCTGTAAGGTAAATTATAATTTTCAACAATGAAGTGAAAAAATAAAAATTACTTATTGTGGAGTTGTTGACATTAATATTAATACTAATCTCTAATCATGATTTTTTTATTATTTCTCTGTTGACAAAAATTGAAAAAATCACAGCTGAATGTTTGGAAACTTACTTCAGGACAAGCAGAAAATGAAAGTGGTGCTTTCAAATAGAATCTGGTATAAGATGGAGGATAAAATACACTAAGAGAAAATAATGCTTAGGTTTTGGATCTGTATGATCTACAGATTTTCATAGATTTACAAATATTCCAGCAGTTAAATGGATTTTCCAACCTATTAACAATGTATTTCTAGAGGTCTTAAGCAGTGCAAACCTCACCTATTTGACATGCTCAACATATCTATTATTTCTAATCTATGTTTGGCCTGAATATAAAGAAAATCCCACAGTCCTCACAGAGATACATTAGAAGAATAGAAGATATCCTTTAAGGTCATATTACTGTCTAGTAATATAAATAGAGTGCTATCAGGTAAGGGGATGGGAAAAGGTGACTTGAGCTCTGCAGTTTGCATCAGAGCTTCTGTTGGGTTGTTTTTATGATTTTGTTGTTGTTTTTTTCTCCTAGAGTGTGTAAATCAGTGAGAACATGAATATTTAGCAGGGTATGAATAGAAAAGATTGCGTGCCAGACCAGTAGCATAGTTTTTCAGAGTCTAGCCAAGAACACAGATTGAGCCTTTTTACTACCCAATACATTTGTAATTGAAAAGACTTGTTTGCTACAAAGTGAAGCAGTTATAATTATGCTAATGTCTGGTTCTAAATGTCTGATTAGAACTACTGATTCATGTTAAGTGAAAAAAAAGTTGTAAGCACTACTTCTCTGAAGTAGGTAAAGATCATGGAAATGCTAAACCTTGCCTTCATGATAACTGTAAAAGGTTCTTTTAACCACTGTATTAGAATCATGGAGGGGGAGGAAAGAGAATCAAATGATTTGAACTTTATCACTGAGTGATTCAGTGATTCATCCCTATGGAAACTGAATGCTTAATGGTACCTTTGTCAGATAATATTAGCTGTCAAGCTCTGAGCTTTGGTAGAAGGCCTACTAGCGGGGGCAGCACCAATCTCTGGTGACTTTTGACATTAACTGTTGTTTTACACTGAAGTATCTCTGCTATGTAACTCCAGGTAAAGAAGGAGATTTTTATAGGCTTTCTTAGCCTGTAACTAATGAATAGTGGGCCTTTGTGGCTTTAAACAGTGTACTACAGTAAACATCATCAATCTCGTCTTACAGCTCTTAAGAGCAGTGCAATGTAGTGGTGAAAATTGTTGAAGTGGTAGAGCAGTGTAGTACCTACCATTTTTCTCCACAGTTAGATGAACAATTTATTCCCCAGATGGAGGATATAAGGGAAGCAAGCCAATCCATATAACAGTTAAATATATTTTGCTGTAAGTCCCAAAATAATCAAATTCTTTCTGAATTTTACTTTCTAATTGCTAAGAATTTTCTCTCACTTCTCATTATAGTGTTTCCTGAAGACTATTATAAACTTTGCTTGCAGAATTTATTGGACTGTAACAGCATTTGCTGTGGATCCAGTGTGCTGGAATTCTTCACTGTTATATGTTATGTTTCCAAAAACATCTGATAAGACAGTTTGTAAGGAGATTGATTGGGTTTTGTTGTCAGTGACAGCATTACAGTGTCCTGTAAACCCCTCAACATGGGTTGACTTCTTCATCCCTAAAAAATTGGTCTAGTGCTAAAAAAATTAGCTCTTTTGAAGGGGATGGTAGGTATTTAGATTTCAGAGCTCTGGCAAACTGTCCCAGAAAGTAGGGACAAATAGCAAGGTATATGTGGGCTTCTGCATTTCATCTTTAGTCTTTTAACAGTATTTCCTACCAAAGCTTTAGACTTCTTTCTACTCTGCAGTCTGATGCAGTATATGATCAGCTGAGGAAGCTGCTTTCAAATATCTTGGTAGACTTACCCATTGTTGTCACTGGAATCAAGTCTTGATACAATCTTGAAAGTATATATTTTCTGGATATTCTCAAAGTGCATCTTCTTTTCTGGGTGACTTCCGAAAATGTTGGGAACACATTTTCAAATTGATGAAGCAAGTTAGGTTCTGGGAGAAGCCATGCTGGCAGTTTGTGAGGAATGTTTATTGTTGGATTGGAATGATTAGATACTTAAAAAATTGATCATCTGTTTCATTTAGTTGGTCAAAAAATACTTTCTAAAGTAATATTACTATTCAATAGCGATAGCTGCTACCAAGGGCATAGGATAGTATTATTAAAATTTAAACAGGTTTATCAATATTTGCCTGACCAATTGTATGTTATCCAATATTTGGTGAGATGACAAAGAAGGGCCTTTTGGGAGTACTCACCATGACTACAGATCATCTCTAGAAGGAACAAAAATTAAGTTCACAGACCAAATTAGCTGCTGGAGTGACAATGTGGAAAAGGTGCAATTACACTGTCCAGCTAATATGTCTTGTTGGAGGCACTGGTAGTTGCTGAGTGAGCCTCTCACATAATATAACTTATGTGGTGAGTCTGCAGTTAGAGTGATCATTAAAAGTAAATGTTAATATTTGCCCTTTCTTTGAAACTCAGGTTTAGTTGTTTTGTGTTTTGGTTTGGAGTTGTTTTTTATGAAAAAAAAAAAGGTATTTACTATGTTTTCTAACCAAGTTTCCCTGTCTCTGTGTTTTCTTTTCAGTTATGTTTCGCTTGTATGATACAGATGGGAATGGATACCTGGATAGTTCGGTAATGTTATTTGTGTATTTTGATGCATTGTAAGAGTATGTCATCATGGAACACCTGTGCAAAAATACATTAATCCAAATCAAGTTTATATTTAGCCTGAATTATTAGAAGCAGTATAAACTGTAGTCGATAAAAAGTCAACAATTTTAAAAGTATATCTTGAGTTTTCTTTTCCAATAAGCTGCTACTTCTACTATTGTATAAATTTTCAAATGTTGACACTGCTGTCATGGAGTCCTATTCTATAGTCTTCTGATTTTTCATCATATTACTGTAGGGGACACATTAATATAATTCAAAAAATTCTAGTATGCTGCTGGGACCATGTGTATCTCAAAGCACCGTTTGTAAAGATTTCATTAAAAAGAGTAAGTATGAGAGTCACACAGTGAATTTATGTGGAGGTATGTCAGAACTTCCACGCTGTTATGAAGAACAGAGGAACAATGTTAAAGGCAAACTTTTGAGGAGTAGCCCAACCAAATGTTTGAAGAAAAATCAGAGGTATAACAATAATTAAAAAAAAAATGTAGCTATTTTTTTCTGTTAGCTAACAGAAAGCAGTATTTTGTTGGCAGTGATTTTTTTTTTCTTTGTTTTTTTTGCCTCTTCTTTTTTATCTCCTGGAAGCAAGATAGCATAGAGTGGATTGGTAAAGAAGAGGAGCTGGTTCCCATAAGTGACAGGGAAATTTTTGCCTGCAGGCCAGTTCATGATAAGGCACATACTGGCGGCTGAAATCTTTTCACATATCTGGCAGCTCACCCTGGGATAGGGATGAAGTGATTATCTCTGGCCCTGCCTCTTCCTCCTGTTCTGAAGCCCCTGCTTCCTCTTCATCCCTCACTAAGTGAACTGATTTTTGTCATGGGTTTCTTCTTCTGTGAAGGGACAGCTGCTACCAGCACAGGTTCCTCTGGTTCAGCTGCAGTTTTGACTGGCCCCAGTGCCTGTTGGTCTGCTTTCCTCCTCCTCCCCCTGAGGGTGCTGTCTAGTATCGAGCAGTGTCTGATAAACAGTAGCTAGGCCCCAGCCCACTGCATAACTTTGCACCTCTCTGAAACTGCCATGGCATTTTTCTTTCAAATATTCTGTCACTTTATCAGAGTTGTTCGGGGGTGAACTTCCAAAGCATTGGAACAGAGTAATCCTTTGAAAGCTGGCCCATTTTCTCTTGCTTTCCATGCCACTCATGGCTCTATCCATCCTCAGGACAGACCTCTGAACAACCTCCCTGGAAATCTCTTTCTTAACTCTAAACATCGTGTGGATCGCCCCGAGGAAAACCGGCAGACTTAGCAACAAGAACATTTTTTCCTTAACATCCAAAGGGAATTAAAAATTCTGAAATGCAGTTGTAACAGGCTTGAAGGAGGAAAAGAGTGTGAAAAGCTAGGGAAAATCATCCTCCCCTGTCCCCCCACAGACTGGGTGTGATTCTTAATGGACTCCGAAAGGTAGTACCTGAGGTATGAGTAGGTATTCAGCAACACTGAATACATATCCCAAATGGCCCTCATGGCCCTTGATGTCATGTCATAAACTGATATTCCACAGTACATCAACAAAGCAATCCTGATCCCTCTCCCTGCTCTGAAGAATAACATCCCGAGGAGCACATAAAGGAATATATATATACAGGGTTAGGTACCATGCCCGTATGGACAAACCAAGCAGTATTGTGACCAGTGGCTCTGTACCTAATACAGCAAATGCTGAAGTAAAATTGTTTTCCAGCCTGTTCTGGGCAGATCTGTTGTTATCTCAACCCTTCATGCCTCACAGTAGGCACCAAATAAGGCTGTCATGGTTTAGGAACGGTACTCCCCAATTTAGGGCTTCCACTGAGACTCTCCAGACCACACTCTCTCTCCTTTCCCACTCCTGCAACAGAATGGAGAGGAGACTTGGAGACACAAAAGGTAAAGATCACAGTTTGAGATAAGAACAATTTACTAGAAACAGCAATTATATAAGGAAAAGAACAGTAATAACAGCAACAATATTAGTAACAAAGATGTACAAAAGAGAGTAAATTACATCCAAAATGCTCGCCACAGAGCCTGCCCCTACCTAACTGCAGGCATGCTGCCCTGACTGCTCTCTCCAACTTGGAACTGGCATTACCCAATCTCTCTGCTGCCCACATGTACTCAACCAGAAGGACCCCTTTCTTTCCAGAAGAGACTCCCTTTCTCCTGCACCTAGCAGTGACTTGAAGTGGTATAGAATAACCTCCAAGTCTCAGCTATACCTCTCCTGGCTATGGCAAAAATTTACCTTGGCTCCTGGCTGGAACCAAGACAACACGAGAATTCAGAGTGGTCCTAGGTAAGCACTGGAAATGTTTACTAAGCAAAATTATATATATGAGTATAGAAGAGCAGTAGTGATACATGATCATGGGGAAATTGCAACACCATTATGGTAAGAAAACCTCGTATTAGTTTATAGCATCCACTTTATGTCTTATTTCCATTATAAAGTTTTGAACCACGCAATAGCTGTCAAAAAAATAGTTTGTTAGAGTGCTGGAATTTAAAGATCATTACAGCATTATATCACAGCGTGGACATCAAATAGTAAAAACAGTGCTCAAAAGACAACTAGGAAAGAAGAATCTATTACTACTTTGAATTACTTTAATTGTGGGGGTGTATTTCACCTCCCTGAGTGCTTTGCAGTCCATGCCTGATGTTTTGCTCATGAAGCAGATTCACCTGAGTGGACAGCTTCCTGTGTAAAGGACATTCGTTTGGAACATTGATGAAACAGTGTCACTGAATTCAATATGGTTGAATTATAAGTTGCTTTGCAATAGAATGTTTCTTTATAATATTGCATTAAATATCATACTTTTCATTCATCTGTAGGAGCTGGAAAATATCATTGCTCAAATGATGCATGTTGCAGAATACCTTGAATGGGATGTTACTGAACTCAGTCCAGTAAGTATGCATTTCATCACAATTTTTTAATGTTGCTAGAGATAGCATTTTGCGATATTTCATGTCGACATGTGAATCTATATGTTAATAAGATAGAAATAAGAATAGTCTGTGTTCCACTATGGCACTGTCAATTAGCACTTTTACAAGTATTTTGCTGATTGAATCTAATCTGTGAAACATTCTTGCTACAGTTTAAGGGTTTTTTTTAATGCATGTAGTAATTAACTTTTATAACACAACTGGTTCATCTCTGAAAATTTCTTAAAAGCAACTGCAAGTACAGAGGGAACCCAACTTAGTTTGAGATCTTTCAATGATAATAAAATGTAAATAGGAATATGACACTTCATTTTCTGAACTGTCCAGCTGCCATACAAATAATATTTCCCTTACTTTTTGTGCGTGGGTGAGGGAGTTGGAGATCTGCACATATTCTAAGAAGAAGTTGCTATATTAGAATATAATAATAAAAAATTAGAATTTATGAGATTTTTCATTAAACTGTGTAGATTCTTCATGAAATGATGGAAGAAATTGACTATGATCATGATGGCACTGTTTCTCTAGAAGAGTGGATCCAAGGAGGAATGACAACAATACCACTCTTGGTCCTCCTTGGGTTAGAGAATGTAAGTATTAAATACGAGTGTCAAGTCCCTGCTTGCATGTAAGTGTGGACCTCAGGCTGGTTTCTCTGAGGCCTGTATGAAGAATACTTTGCTTTACTTTTCTTCAGTATGGCTGAATGACACACAAAGAGCAAAAGTGCATCTTCAAAGGCAGAGTTACTATTACTATGTTTGAAGCTCCACCAAATAAGCGAGCTCTGGAGCTGGAAGCTGTAAAAAGCTGATTAATTTGCCCTGCTAACAGCATGTTGTTAATTCCTAGCTGTAGTATTATTTGTTAAGAATGTCTTACTGTGCATGTGTATGTTACAGCTGATTTGGAGCAGTGTCTAGTGTTCTCAGCATGGTACTGGATTCTGTGGCCGAATTGTACTGAGTCACAGAACAGTCTGCATTGAAAGAACTTCTGGACATCTGGTCAAGTCTCTTATTAAAGGCAGGGCCACGGATTAAGTTATCCAGGGCTCTGTCAAACCTAAATAATTCCAATGAGGCAGATTCCACCAGTTCTGTGGGCAAACTCTCCCTGTGTTAATTGTTCTTAAGGGAAAGAGCTTTTGTTCTTATGAGCAGAGGGAATTTCTTCTGCAGCAATTATTGCCTGTTGGCTCTTTTCCTGTCAGAATACATCCCTGAGAAGATATTCTGTCTCTGTAACTACCTTAATAAACTATACTAAGTAGCAATATCAAAGGGAACACTTACACCAAAGGATAGAGTGTTATGAAAGATGAACTTGTGTTCTGTACATTTACAACTTCGCATTAAGGATAATACAGATGTAATATGATCAGTTTTGGACTAGTTAAATGCAACTTTTTAAGACTGGCATGTTGCCAGTGCCACCTGCTGTCCTGTATCTGAGCTAATTTTGAACACCTATCTAAGCATATGTTTCAAATGCATTTCTGTTATTTGAAAGAAAATATTTTTATTTCATCTTTTCCTAATTAATTTTTAGATATTGAGGTGAAATAATAAATAATATTTATTTTCCTCATATAGTTCTATGGCTTCAACTAAATCTAGACTGCTGTAGTTGCTCTATGGTATTTTATTTAGACAAAGAATGGTCAGACTGAGACTTTGTGTAGGAAAATATGTAACAAACCAGTTTGTTGAACAGAAGATCTGTAAGTCTTGCAAAATCTTAATAATCAAATTACAAGCAAAATACCTGAATTTCAGTGTACTTGGATTACTGTAAATAGTAATTCTCTAATTCTATATGTGAGACTGAGTAACAAAAATGTTAAATTGCTTCCCTGTCATCAAAGAGATATTTGTCAGGCTGAATTCAATTATTTACGCGCAATTACTTTAAACAAAGGGCACCAAATGCTCTCAAACAATCAGTGCAGTAGATAACTGATAGTCACTTTCAGCACAGATTTTTGTTTTGTGACAGGTAGTATAGAAGTTCTGGGAGTAGTTTTCAGTGTCTACATTTCATTCTTTCTAAATTTGAAGCTCATTAAATTATGGCATAAATTAATGCAGATCCTTCTGTAGAGGTTTATTTTCATATTAAAGCATGATTCTCCTTTTGAGTGTTTTTACTTGTTATCATGCTGCATGTAGCTTTACTATGGAAATAGTAAAAATGCACAAATAGGGATCAAAATTCTATAACCTGGTATCAGTATGGGCCAGTAATACTCATCAAGAGTATTACTAGTTCTTGATTCATTTAATGGACATAAGCATACAGTTGTAGAAAAATAGCATGTAAAATATATTTTTTATTATATTTTTGGATCAATAAGCATAATTCATTATTTTATGGTTTTTTAATATTCTACTTTACTGTGAATGAAGTCCATTACCTACATATGAGCTAATTTGCTAGTCATTTGCTAATGATTCACTAGGATGTGATGCCACCCTTTAAAAGGGCTCTCCTATTTCTTTTGATGTTTAAAACTGCTTAATTTTTTAAACCATTTGCAAAATATGTAGAGAAAAGCAAAATTTTTATATTTTCATCAAATGAGCAGAAATTTACTACTTCTGTTTGTACACAGTTCTAAATGATCAAATCGAAGTGTATTTTAGGACACTGAAAAGTGAAATCAATAAAGTTAAAACTCTAATGCCTGTCTGTCATTATTTTGTGTAAACTGATAGCATGGTTTTAATGGTTTTAGAGCGTCTAATGTATTACCCAAGCACTTCATTCCAGTGCATCATTCCCATTAATGGGATGCTGTCATTTTTTTTTTACATGTTGTTGTTAGATTTTGCAAACCTAGCTTCCCAAAACACTGCTTTTTTTGGCTGTCTTTCTCCTTTTAGTTATGATAATAAAAGTAAGATAAGAATCTTTTGAATTCATTAATCAAATAATAAAGTGCTGATATCTTAAAGTTTTCCTCAAGCTGATTAGTATGTGAAAATAAGGGGCATAACCTACTGACTTATGATGTGTAGACATTTCCAGCTGCTTGTCACATGTTGAAAAAGAGAGAAAAAAACCCCAACAAAAACAACAAAACCACACAAAATCAATCAAACAAAAACAAGCAAACAACACCCCAAACCAAAAGAAAAAATGGTCAAGAAACCAAAACCCACCAAACAATTCTACCACCTTCTTTTTACCTTTAGTTGAGTGTGATTTGGTTCTCTGCTGAACTCAGCAATGACAAAATTTTAAATCCAAGAATTCTCTCTCTCTCTTTCTTTCTTCCTTCCCCCGCCTTTTTCCTAGACTTTCATGACATTTCCAATGCCCTTTTAAATTTCTTTGAGATTCCTAAACTAATTTCTAAGTTGCTGGCGCAGTTTAGAGATCAATTCCAGAGCTTGTCTAGTATGATAATGACAAAGAATTGTCACTGTAGTTTATTTAAATAAATTATGACACCAGTGAAATGTTTAATTTGTTTTGGGTTGGGGTCCATTAACACTGTAATATACTTAACTCTTGTACAGGGCTTGTATGAACGATACAAAATTCTCAGCTGGTGTAATTTGTTATGCTAATATCAGTGAAGCTATGATAATTTATTTCAGCTGCAGATTGTCATAGTACCTTCAGCTACAATGTTTCTACTTAATCCTTGGTTTCCTTTAATAGCTATACAGAAAGGTCAGGTATCATAAAAGTTCTATATTACATTTAAATCCTTTCAATCAGTTTTTATTACATAGTGTATTAAGTGATTTAGTTACAATAATTGAAAAAAAAAAGGATCATTTAAGCAAAGTATGGAACTGTATTATACAAAAATAAAAGAATAAACAACTTAGTGTTTATGAACAGCAGTGTTGAGATAGCCTAATCTCTCACAGGTTTGTGGTCTTTGCCCTCTGACCACAGCAGTCATCCCAATATATATAAGGATAATATTAGGCTGTTACTACAAGTATTAGCTAGCCACCTGTTAGCAAGTCAAAGGAGTAACAAGGAAATTTGCCTGATTTCCCTTCTGTGCATGCACCCTCTCTTTCTCTCTCTCTCTTTCTTTCTTCCTTCCCCCTGCCTTTTTCCTAGACTTTCATGACATTTCCAGTGCCCTTTTAAATTTCTTTGAGATTACTAAACTAATTTCTAAGTTACTGGCATAGTTTAGAGTCAGGGAGATAAAGGGACAAAGACCATAGAAAGGTCTCATTTCCCTAGGAAATCAACCTAAATATCCAGTTTGCTTTATCCTTCTGGGTTTTATGCTCTATTTCCTCCTAAGATTTGATTTTGAAGTTGCTATGAAGGTAGACTTTATAAATACTGAATTTTATTTTATTTTATTTTATTTTTATTTATTTTTAAAATACATTTTATCTCTAAAAATGTTGCAGAATAGAAACAATGTATTTGAAGTGTGATGCTTTACAAGGCAATTGATCTGCTAAACAAAACAATTTGGGTGCAAGATAAGGAATTTAAATAAGAACTGAATTAGTTCTTTTTCTGTGGGGTTCTGTGGTACGCATACTTTTTGGCAATTTGTTTTAGAAGAAAAGACCTTGGGACTGTTTACATGTATAATCCATTTGTACTTGGATGACTATCCTTTTTCCAGTTAGAAGTGGCTGAATGTGTTCTGTGCAGAAGCTACTGAAACCTTGGTTGTTAAGACCAATAATTCTTTATCTGATGTTTAGTTGTTCCACTTTTGTGGATTTTTTTTCATGCAATTCCCTCATGTAAAATGAGAATTTCTTGAATAAAAAGAAAATGTTAACTGTAGAGTAAATAGTTATCCGTGTGGTGTAATTTTTAATAAGTGTATGAGGTAGAGTTTTTTGCTGAGTGGTACACTTTATTCTGCAATTTTCGCAATCCTCACCAACTTTCCAAATTTAATTTTGCATCTTAAGGGAATAGTTTGTCTCCCATCCAAACACAAGTTGGACAGAGATATCCCTGCAGTACTCCCGGTTGGTAATTACACTTTTGGGAAGCGGCCTATTGCACACTGGTGACTACTAGGCTACTTATTCTACTTGTCTACAGTAGAAACCTTCAGTTTCTGACCTTTTTATTCCATTCTGCATTAATTTTAGATTAACATTGTAAGTGAAGGTGGAGAGTTGCCCTATTGACTCTCCTAGCATTGCTTAAAATTTCCTTGGTAATCTGAGCACAAAAAGCCTCTGAAGTACAGGTTTGGTCAGCCATTTGCATTATACTCTGCTCTTTGGTAGGAGTTCCTCACTTGTACCATATTATTCCACCCTGTTAGGGTAAAAGCATTTGGTTTCTCTTGTAAGGTAATTCTATGCAAGATATTTTGGTCCCACTTCTCCTGTAACAGATCATTACTACCACCTCTGTCAGTGATTGTGCAAAACGTAGGTATAAAATGCAAGTTCCAAAGTACTAGAGTTTAAAGAAATCTCATGTTTTAGGAAATGTTTTTATTTCCTCTTCACTGGCCACTAGATGTCATGGTTGCACTGTACCTGGTACTGTACGGTTGCTGAAAAGCTGCTTTAAGGTGAGAGACAAATTGAACACCAGCAAATCCTTCATAAAGTTATCAATAATCTGTAATCAGGCCAATATGCCTTACTTTTAAGTCACCGATTGTAATTTTCAACCCAGTTCACCTTTTAAGTCAAGGTAAATTTCAATGTGACCAACGTTTTTGTTTTATTGTGACTATGCTTCAATTAAATAATAAGAAAATACTCCAAAATTTTAATTTGGATCCTCAAGCAGCAAATATTATGTGATTTCACTCAAATAATTTAAAAATCAAATTTTTAATTTTTTTTTAATTAAATATGGGATAGAATACTGTAACGTGAGTCTGCACTTGGGAAATACTGCTTCTTACGTTGATATTATATTATTATTACCTTACTATTTGAGCTCTGCGTATGTGAAAGTGGAACCAAACTGGAGGTGTGCAAACATTTGCAAGTCTAAAGTTGTATCTGTTGTGTTGTGAGTAGTCCCTCCTAGGCTGGGCAGACTGCTGGGCAGTTTCATAGACTTTTTTTGTTCAGTGAGGAAAGAAGGTGATACGGCCTTTTATTGTCCTGAGAGATCTTTCTCTAAGTCCTGTCTGAAGTACGGCAGGTAACTTTTCTAAAAGGCTGAAGTGCCGATACACCATATGCTATTTCCATACGTCCAGAGGGTAAACTCAAGCCCCTTCTAGAAGCTGTAGCTTGCCCGATTTGTGCCAGATCCTTCCCAGCTGGAAGCAGACTCCCCCAAAGTGATAAGGCGAGCTGTTTTACCGGTGTCATTTCACAGCATCGCCAGCAGAGACCGCGATGTTAATGCTTTGTGAGACTTTGGCAGCGGGAGCTGCTAAAAAAGTGCTCGTCTCTTTTCTTGACGGCGCTGCTGACTTTTATGCTGTGCTAGCTCCCACTTGCTTGCAGGAAGTTTGCAAATGCCTTTTCTTACTACAGTCACGCTTTTCCTTTTGTCTTTAGTTTGACAGAAGCTCAGGAAAAGCCAGGAGTAACTAACCTGTTCTGTGTATAAGGTGTAAAATAGATGGTATTTCATGCAGGTATACAATTTATTTACAATTTAATTTCTGCAGCATTAGAGTCTCTTTAGATGAGAGATGGGGTCGGGGAAACTTCATGCTTTGGCTTTTCATGAAGCTTTTTTAAACAATTTTCCCTCTAGTGGGAAAATTTTATTTCTGGATGAGTGCGTGGATGAAGGCTGTGGAAGTTTTTTGTTTGGTTTGCTTTCTCCAACACACATGCACAATATGTCTCAGAAATTAGAAGTGAGAAGCCTTCCAAATAGGATATCCCTCGAATGAGGTTACTCCCTCTCCAGCTGAACCAGAAGAGACTTAAAACCCCCTCTTCCCAAAACAAATTGAATAAAACGAAACCTGATATTAATTCTTTGCTGAAAGCAGTATAGAACATAACTACATTTGTAATAAAAGGAAATGCTGCATAGTTTAATGGACACTCTTCTCACCTTTCACACTGGCTGAACAGTACCCAATGATCAGTCATAAAATTGTCTTGAACAAGTCATGTAAATAAATTTAAATATATTTTTTAAATAAATGGAAGCAAAATAACAGGCAGGGGAAGAATAACAGCTACTCAATAACATCCTTCTCATTTGGATGCTTGTTACTGACTTCTCACTGAAAAGACTGAGCATGCTGGTATTGCAGACACACTGTAGCTGTTTAAAGACGATGTGTTTGCTAGGATCAAAATTTATCAGTGATTTCATTACCTTTTTTAAGTCTCAGAATCTTGAATTTTGTGCTTGAAACCTGAAGATCACTTTGGCTGCCTTTATCTACAAATATCTAAAAAGCTGAAGTAAGTTAATATTAAACCAGATTAGGGATGTGTAGCTGAATTCTGTGACAGCATAAAATTTTCCACTAATTCTAAGGCTGACTCTTTTATGGTTGACTTGCTTTTTAAGGTCAGGTCATCTCGGCAGTCAAATCCATGGTAGAAGGGTCAGGACCATAAGTTAAGAGAACTGTTGTTAACAAAATAAATGTTGCTATTGTCATTTATGTGTTAAAGTCTGCGTGTGACATATGGAGGCTTGATTTTCAATGATGTGTATAATGAAGTGAGGAAGAGATTTTTACTGTACCTGCCCTGCTTTGAGTTCTTCTCAATGTCTATTTGTTTTTAAACTCTTCCTCAGGATATGGATGCAAAATGAGTTAATGTCAGTAAATGCACTGATGTGTCAGAATTGTGGATTTTATTCATACTTAAAGACTTGCATTGAAGGGGTTTTATTTTGTATTATGTCTTTTTTTTTCTTTGGCAGCGTTTTAAAAAGTTATGTGCATGCATAATCATACGCAGCACTTTATTGCTTATTTTTGGCAGTGCACAAGAGCAAAAATTTAATTTGTTCTTTTCCAAAAGTGCATTGTGTTTATGTAATGGATTTGCATCAGTTGCAGTCTGTAACACAGCTAAGTGTTTTAATTGGCAGAACACCCACATCAAGACTTGTTTGTTTTTCTGATAAGGAAAATGCCAGCTAAGTTAGACCATATGTTCTGTTCAAATAAGAAGTAGCATATTCACATGTAATGGTCATTCTTTAAAAATAAAATTAAAATGAAAAAGTAACACAAAACTAGTGTAGAAGAAGGGCAAGTTTATGCATAAGTGTGAATTTCTCTTAATTTTCACAAACAGCAAGTATTTTGCCAAGGAAAGCTGGTCAGCTCACATTTTAAGTGCTTGTGGTTTATGACTGTATCTGTTGATGACCTGAGTGATGTTAAAATCAAAGTGTTAATTGTTTGCTGTTTTTTCTCAGAAGGATTTAGATTGTCTTTATTGTCTACTTTCAGAAGACTTGAAACTCACAACCTATATTGTAGTTTAACCATACTTTAAAAATGTGTGGAATATGGGAGTAAGATGGGAAGAAAAATAGACGTTACAGAGCTCCATGTAATGAAATACATCCTCTTCAGCTGCCAGTCATGAAGGAGCTTGACAGGCTTCTAGTGCTTCACAGCTGCAGAATCTATTTCTGCTTCTTCAGGGGAAATTGGAAAACTTCCACACTCTTTGCCAGCCTAAGAATCCCACATTAGGCATCTGCTGTGCTTTTTCTGCAGAAAGGGGACCCTGACATTGCCCAGCTGTCAGAGAAGGCATTTGAACTCCTGCTGATAATACTGGGGAAGCTCCACTTAGGCTCTGATCCTGATATCTCACTAGAGAAAAAAAGTATTTCAACTGACTTCAGTTCCTTTTGTTTCTAGGTAGTTTGCAGGAAATATTCAAAGTGGTGTTCTGACTTAGACCTAGCTCCAAACCAAACATTCTTAGTTTGTTAGAGTGCTGATTTTCCTTCAGGATTTATTTTCTTTTTGCCCACAAGGATGAAGAAGTCTTCCTCATATTTGACTTGTTGTAACAGCTAACTCCTAGAACAGAACAATACTGATTTTAAGGACATAACGTGTATAGTATATGCTAATATAAGACAAAACTGAATTTTTATTAAAATTTATGCCCACTGACTTACATTGACTGTCCTTATCAGTGAAAACCATCATACTATTGAAAATCTAGTAAAAAATATTGTCTATACATGATGACAAGTAATAGTAGTAGTAGTTGGATGTGAGAAATCAGAAACTAGATAAGAACCAGCTGTTGATGTGGTTTCTGAGAAACAGAGATTGGTGTGACTCCCTTTAGCTGTGTGACAATTTCTTTTTGGTAATGACATGACCAAATGACTATAGAGCTTCAGCAATACACAATGAAACATCAAACTACTGCATCTGCTTTCCAGCTGATAGTAACTGCTGTTATTCCTCTGGATGTTATATTTGTTAAAACATAAATAAAAATTAAAAAAAAATCATGATATTGCATTAGGTTAATGTAATTATTTTTTTAAAAAATTAAAACCTCTGAAGATTAAAGAAAGCAAAAGCCTCATGGCCAGACTTGCCAAGAAGCCAGGAATTTAGAGAATTAATTTAACGTCTGTATCAAGTGCAAATAATTTTTTAAACCATCAAATAACAGTGGGATCTCAGAATGATTCCATTAAGGAAGAGGAGAATCATGCAACAGAAAGCTTACTTTCATAAATATAAATGATTTGATAATATTTTAGTGGTTTGTATAAGTTACAGTGGGCCCCTAAGTTGTTTAGTGCCGATCAGTTGATCAATTTATTCATGCAAGATTTGAGTATACTGCTACGGCTGACTGAAAAATGTGGGCTTAAAACTAAGGAATTCTATTTCTGGAGAAGAGGTCCAGGGTGTAAATCTCACCCTTAAGTAGGTGGGTTTTGATAGATTATTGGCTGTATAGGGTAACATAAATTAAAGCTGGCAATAGTTATTGTGGTGTGGTTAGTTTTCCCACTTCGCAAATGTTGGTATACGTTCCTAATTCTAAGAGTCATTAAGAATATCTGTGCAGTTTTAAAAAACCCTTTCTATTGTTTGTTTTGGCGAGTTTTATCTTCTAACCTGCAGCACCTTTATTTTTAGGATTAGTCTAGAATAAATTTTATTTTTAATACTAGTTGTAATAATGCCTAAATATCTGGATAGAATTGTTTTTCAGGGACTACAGCAGCCTGGTGAGTTTTTTTGAAACACATGGATGTCCATGAACTTCTGAAGAATTTTTTTGTTATATCATTGCCTGTGTATTTAGAATGATTATGCTGTGATCTGGTACAGACTATTAAAATGAAGTAACAGCTTGTCTTTTACGTTCTTGAGTCAATCTCCAATTTTTATTGGCACTTATATATTTCATTGTTTATTTTATTAAGTGAAATCTGTTTCTTTTATGTCCTGTGCAGAATGTGAAAGATGATGGGCAGCATGTATGGAGATTGAAACACTTTAACAAGCCTGCCTACTGTAATCTTTGTTTGAATATGCTAATCGGAGTAGGCAAGCAAGGTCTCTGCTGTTCTTGTGAGTATAAGCATTTCGGTGTCCATGTGTATACATGTCTATTCCTAAAAATGTTGCTCTTGCTGCATAATAAAGAACTCATAGCTTCCCAGTACAAAGCCATTGCTAGCACAGTAGTGTCTCCCTCTTGTCTTCTATGCTTGAGCACTCAAAGTTCTTTTTTTTATTTTTCAGCTTATTTGGCTTTTAAATGTGTTGTTTGAGGGATTTTTCTCTTTTATCAGAAACAATTTTAGAGTTATCACTATTAGTTCCCTTTTGAGTCTGCCACTTTTTTTTTTTTAATTCTCGTGGTGTTTTTTATTTTCTATTAGCAAGTATCATGCTTAAGTTTCAGCCCTATAGTTTTGTTATTCCTCTTTTTTTTCTTGTTAATAATTATAGATATTCTTTAAGAGGTACATTGACAAACATCTAAGTCCCATGTTTGTTGATTCAAATTTTGCACAGAATTCTTTTTCTATTAATTGTGAAGGTCAAAATCCCAGTTTCCCAGAAATTGAGTTTCTGTAACAGTTCTAAAGTTTTGTATAGTAACTTGGTTTGTATTCATTAATTTCAATCCATGTATTTACTGATTATATATTTTAAGGTAAAGGACAACAGAAAATCTATCTAATTTGACCTTCTTTAGACTATTAGGTGCAATCACTGGCATTCAGTTCCTTGAGTTGTATCTATGCATATCCTAATAATCTGTGTTTGACCAGCTCATAAACTGTATCTTGAGAAACCATGGCTTTATGAAAGATACCTTGTCTCCATTTGAATGTTTCAAGAGATGGATGATCCATATCTTTCTTTTGTGGTGTGTTCCCATGATTGATCATCTTTTTTTTTTAAGACCTATTTTCTGATTTGAATATGTCTTGTAAATGGTTCCAATGACTGGTTCGTGTTATGCCCTGCTCCATTAGATTAATGAGATCTTTAGTATCCACTGTATTCTTCTCAGGATGGTACCAAGTCACCTTTCATTGTTCTTTTTGGTAAATTAATCAGTTTCTTAGTGTAACTTACTTTCTCCATTTTTGGTATGAAAGATAGCCCATCACAGATGATCAGGACCTTTCTGCCTGTATATTTCTATCGTTTTAATTTGAGATTAGTAGGAAAGAATGACGATTTTGAATTGTTCTGTGGGCCACAGATCTCTGTAAAACATAATTTGGATGTAAATCCTTGTGTGGATTTTCACATCATATTTTCAATTTCACTCACGGTACTATGACATGAGAGAGATATATCTTTTAAAATTCAAACAGAATTAAAATAGAAATTGTGTAACTTCAGGTTATTAAATGCTTATGACAGTAACTGGAATATATATATATATATATAAAATACTGATTTGACTGTTAGATCTTGAAATGTTATATTCTTCAATATTCTTTAATGTCAGACTGATGTTTTTTCTACTGCAGTGTACCTCTTTAGAATGTATTTTTTATTGTGCTTGGCGTTTATTTGCTGAGAACAGTGGTCTCAAAGTATCTGAAGAACATCCACATGCTCCTCTCAGTTACTTCATGTAGGAAGAGGCATGAGTCTACTTAAAAAACTGTTTCACTATTTCCGTATCTTGCTAAGCTTTTTCTTCAATATATTTTCAAAGCATTGCTATAGATTTCATTATTTGCATTTTAGATTGTGTGGGAGGAAAAAAAAAAAAGGGGAACCGTAGGGGGCCTCACCATCCCTCCATGGTCCAATCAACAATGTTACTCCCTGCAGTTTGTCTGATTAATGGCTGCGCCTCCCACTGGGTTTGTGTAATAGGTGCAAGCAAGGTGTTTAGAAGTACTTTGTGCTTAATTGCTCTCGAGGTCAAAAGCGTGAGACACCGTGCAGGGAGAAATTCATTCTCAGTTTTTAATAGTTGACTCCCTTGAATGCAGGCATAAGCTATAGCATTATTTCCTTATCTTGGCACAGTTATATCGTTGAAGTCAATAAAACTTTGCATTGTATCGTGGTATTTGTGTTTTCCAAATGCAGCCAGTGTGATCTGGTCACTACAGACCTGGTCAACTGTAGCAGTTACCTAAAGCTGATGTGGAGGGCTTAGGGGAAAAAAAAAAAGACTTCTCAGGAGTTGGTATTTGGAAAATAAGAGTTAAAGTAGTTAAATATATGGTGGTTACATGGAATGCATGAAAACAATTGCTATTTGAAAATGGATTAATCAGCTATTTAAGATTTATAAATCAATAGAAGGAATAACAAATTAATTGGGTTTTATTTTTGTACTTGCCAGCTACTCTCATGCCTATAGTTCATAAAATATAGATTTCTTCTTACTAGCAAATGACACCATTTGGCAGTCATCAATTTATCTTTAATATTTTTATCATTTGGAAATTATTGTGAAAAAATTTAGCGATCTCTGATTTAATTAAGCATTTCCTGTTATGCAATGATGGTGCATTCTTGGATTTCTCACTTGCATAATATTTCCTGTTCTAATTGGCCTTTTGTATTCCATGGAAAAAGCAGTCTAGTTTAAGTTTTCATTGACTGATTGGATTGATTATTCAGAGATGGCATGCTGGTAATGTTATTTGTTTCACAGAAATGTAGTCAGAAACACCATTGCCTCAACATCTATTAATGTGTTTCTTTTTTGCAGTTTGCAAGTATACAGTCCATGAACGCTGTGTCTCAAGAGCTCCCGCATCTTGCATCAAAACATATGTGAAGTCTAAAAAGAATACTGAAGTAAGTTTGGGGTAGCATTAACTTTGCCGTGTACCTGTTAATTTAGTAACTCTATGTATATTCGCATTTTTCTTTTGCAGGTAATGCACCATTTCTGGGTAGAAGGCAACTGTCCAACAAAATGTGATAAGTGTCACAAAACTATAAAATGTTACCAAGGCTTGACTGGACTTCACTGTGTTTGGTGTCAGATCACAGTGAGTATACTATAGTAAAACCTTTAGCGTGGGTTAGAGAGATAAAAATCATAGAATATTTTTCTATAGCCTAATAATTTGAAAGGTCTCATTCGATTTTGTCATCAGCAATGGCTAATGTGTGTTTAAGGGATGGTATATACAGAATATTCTTAGGACTCCTTAATTGTGGCAAGCCAATACTCTTAAAGGTGTGCTTCACTTCATGACAATATCCAAATGAAAGTAATGTATACCACTCTAAAGAGCAGAATTCCCAACCTATGCTACGGAATTATTACAAAAGATTACGGAAAGATTACAAAAGCATTTTCAGTACCAGGGAAAATCAAGGTCACTGTG
Organism: Manacus vitellinus; assembly: GCF_001715985.3. NCBI lineage: Eukaryota > Metazoa > Chordata > Aves > Passeriformes > Pipridae > Manacus > Manacus vitellinus. The sequence continues at coordinate 27,183,827 of NW_021940535.1, forward strand.
ACACTACGGCAAAGTCCTAATTTGTGGCAAATGAAATTGAGGATACCTGGTAGGATACAATGATTCCAAGTGTTGGGGAACAATAGCAGAGACATGTTGATAATATACGAACCTGTGCACCAAGTCTAATATATACAACTTTTGAGCACTCCTTATTCAGCAGGAACCAATAACTGAAACTAATGACATTCAGGGAACACTGCCCTTATAAGTGAGATCTTCATGCTAGAAGGAGCAACACCAGTATTTCTGTTTCTAGCCAGGGCAGGATTTAAATCTAAATGGGGAGAGATTCAGCCTTCTTCACAGGTTTTTGCTGGGTTTGCTGATATCATTACTATTATTGTTATTGTTATGGAACAGCAGTTGTTTGTTCAGTGCTTTAAGTAATAATATGAGACTGAGGCATTTGTGAATGTTTGTTTTCAACATACAAGTTAGGATGTTTTATGACATATTTTCTTAACAGAAGAATACAAAATATGAAACATCATCAAAGAAAATAGATCCAGGATACTTTCAGTGTTAAGCTGTTATGATTATTTAAAAACCAATGTTTTAGAAGAAAGCAAATATGTAGTCCAGATTGCTGTCAAAATTTGGATAATTTATGTAGAGAATAAAACACCCAATCCAAATTTTTTTTGCGTGCAGATAATTAAATTTAGGCAATGGCTATATGTGTTTAGCAAGACAAATAAGAGTGTTCTACTCTCTATATTAGAAGTGTTTACATCTGTATAATATGTGTTTGTCATTCAAGAAATACATAGTATGTAAGGCTCCCTCTTAAAGTCAAAGGAAGTTTCAAATTCTGTATCTCCTCAGTAGAAATTATTTTCTCATTATTTTGTGTGAATCTGGACCAGATTTGTAAAGGTTTTTTACTACTTGAAGGTGAATGTCAAGATGCAGAGGATTTTCATAAGAACTGGTATTCACTGAAGAAATACTGAAGAATTATTTATAACTGAAATCACTGTAAAGGAAAGGAAGAGGCTAAATACTTTTGAAAATATCCTAAGTGCTTGTGTGCATATTTAAATACCTAAATGTCTGTCAAAATTCCAATTAAAATGAGTCTGTGTTTTTTGACAGTCAAAATTGAAAATATTGGCACTGAGGTTTAAAATTTTGCAATTGTACTTCTATCAGTAATTTAAAGATTTTTTTTCATAAAATTAATGTTTATTTTAAAAATAACTTTATTAATATTTTTATTTAATTTTTATAGCTTCAGATGTAAAATAGACACATAAGTGAAGTCTGAGTATTTTTAAATACTTCAAATTACTCCTATTCACTTTGCTTGCAATTCTTTGTATTTGATATATTCTATTGCAATAACTTTATTTTCTAATAGAAATAGCTTTATTACATAAAAAGGTATTCTAAATTTCTATCAGATACATGATTTTTGAATGGATATTCTGAAATTATATAGTTATCATCACATCCTTCACACTTTTTCAACTCCTTGTACTACACATTTATGGCTTGTAATATAAGAGGATGCTAGCTATTACACAACTAATTCTGAGCCTCTTTCATGCATTTTAAGTTTCTGTCCTTACAACTTAATGGGGTCACTTCTGCTGTCACATAACTGAATCAACTCCCAAAATTTAGAGGTGTTTTTCACTAAGAAGGCTTGCTATACTGAGTTCTCAGCCAAACCCCTGATCACTCTCCCGTACACTCTGTAGTTATCTACCAAGGTCATGTAAATGTTTTTTCTCCTCATTTTGCCTCCAGCAAAAACATTTTTTCCTACTTTTCAGGCTTATGAGGGATGTAATATTCTACAGGATCTAGATGTGGGGGAAATGTATTTAAAACCTGCTGAAATGATTTTTTTTTGAGAAGAGATGCATGTTATTTTATTTCATTGTGCTAAGTGTTATTTTCGTTAAAGCTACATATCTCCTACCATTTTTGTTATCTACTGTGTGCCAATTCTGTTGTCAAAAATCAGCAGAGACTATTAAGAAGATTAAGCTATTTTTTCATAGATAAGTTTGCGTGCCACCAAGTAGCAAAGCTGCTAATTACCACTGAATGTGTGAAGATACTTTTATTTGATGTAATGTGGCCTGGTGTGCATTAATTATGGTACAAGTAGCCTTACCACTTAGGCAGAGAATTAGCATGACAAATGATTTAGATTACAGGGCTACCAAAATACTCTCACAATAAGGCTTTAAGCTCAGAGTAAATCGAGACTTGTTAGACTTTTATTTTCTGTTGCTAAGTAACTGCCTAAAAAGGTAACTTTGCAGTATAAATGAATTTGGGCAATGCTAATATTAGGTGCCATTCAGTTCAAAATTCAGAAATGTTATGTCAGCATTAACTTTACCAGATAACTTAATGAAGACCATATTACGAGTAAAGTTTATATACATCAGCAGTTGGTGCAATTTTATTGTGATTTTAATAGAGTTCATATGAGTTAAATTATGTAGAGGGAAAATGAATCAGTCATTGGAAAAATGTGATTTACAGATGCCGACGTTGAACTACAGATTTTGTAACAGATATTGAACCTGTTGAACTAATGCTGGATGCTACCTATTATACTACTTAAATCACCTGTTAATAAGATTTTTACTTTACAACTCCTGTTATTTATTAGCCTAATTATTTTTCTTTACTTCAAATATACGTATCTCCTCAAAAATAATAAGCAGCATGGGAAACTGATGTTACCTGAAGACCTTAATGCACAGTTTATTAAATCAATGTAGAAATAGAAACACAGAATAATTTAGGTTGGACAAGACCTTAAAGATCATCAAGTCCAAAATAATAAACTTTCACAAAATTTCACAATATTAGGTTTATTTCCTTCTGAGTATCTCTAATGATATTGCAAAGTATAACAATTAAATGTGAATGTTTTGCATGATCCAAGCACACAACTGTTCCTTTTTACTCTGTGACTGGGTAGTTAGAGACATTTGAATTGAGTTAAATTCTAAATTATCAACAAGAACTCTTGATTGCTCATGCAAAGTATTTCAGTAGATTTATCATTACTTGTTACCATTTTATGTTGATGTTAAATACATATTTTTCCCATCAACCTTTGTAGCAATACAGAATTAAGCCAATGCTCTTTCAGTCAGCAGATCTGAGAATATTCATGTTTTCAGAGTAGAACTCTTGTCATTGCTTTCAAGACAACTGGATGAATGCTGAGAATAAATTAGGAAAAGGGAGGGTAATTCAGGTTCCTCAGAAGTGGGTGGAAGCCTGAACGTTGATTCTACCCAGACCAAAATTTACCCAATGGAGCTTAAAGCTCTTAGATATTCCTGTGTTATTCTCTTATATTTGAATGGGTAGTGACTATCAGCGTCAGGTAGGAAACGCAGTTACATCAAAGGCTGCCTTGAATTACTTACTGGTAGTAGAGCAGAAGTTCCTGCTTCAATGCAAGGAGCTCTATTCTGAAATGAATGTTTTGATCACTGATAACACTATGCTGATGTTACTGTACTGCCATGCCCCATTCTTATTTTGTGTGCTGATCCACACATACAATTTCCAAACTGGAAAATACCTTAATCCACCATTCTTTGCTTCAATATAAATTCACTGGTTTTGTCAATCCTAGGAGACTTTCCACTGCAGTGTGTTTCATTTCCTTCTAGTACTCTAGTAATAATTAGGTTAATGAACTCACCTTGTTCTAAGATGCTCATTTGTTTACGCCATAAGTATAAAAGGTTTAAGTTGAATCTTCATTTTCTGTCTTTCTGTAGTTGCATAACAAGTGTGCTTCACATCTGAAACCTGAATGTGACTGTGGACCTTTGAAGGACCATATTTTACCACCCACATCAATCTGCCCAGTAGTATTGGTGAGTTGTCCTTACGTGTATTTCAGTTGTAATCCCCTCTCATATGGAGCATTAAAATGATGCTGGGACTGTCAGCCAGGTATTTGTTACATTCACAGGACTATGTGAACCCTAAACACAGTGTGTAATCCTGGCTGATGCGTTTAGAGGCATGAGCATGTTTTATTCTCTGCATATTGCATTTTCCTTCATGTGAGAATGAATTTTCTGTAGGGCATATTATAACTGAAGCTGACTCAGGTTTTATCACTTATTCAGACTGTACTTACCAGAAACTGTATAGGCAGAACACTTCTACATTTTACATCTTTTATAGATCCAACTTCCCAGAATAATGAAGTTATTCTTATGAGCAGTTTTTGCTTGGGATGCATATTGTATATCTGCAATGCTGAGGTCTCTGATCTAAGCCGGAGGTTACCTAGAATGATGACACTGGTCTTGCAGTAAGCTATGCATCAATATTATGGTATATTTTATTCTGCAATCGTGGACAGTAAATTTCTCTGTCCACAAAAACAATAACTCAATTCAATGAAAATAAAAATGCATGCTATGTGTAGGTTGTCTAGAAAAGAGCTGACCATTTTATCATTAAAAAAGAGCTTGAGAATTAACTTATGTATTCACATACTAAATTGGATATTTTATGCTTATAAAAGTCATAACATCATCATATTCATAGAAGAACAGATGAATGGTCCTCTTTAAATATATTTCATAATAAGAGTAAGAAATGCATGAACTTAAGAGAGAATAATTTTTTGCAGGGAGGAGAAACAAGAAGATATACCTCCTAATCTTAAACCAGTTTCTGATAACTAGGAACCATAATATTTGTGCCTATTGTAAATTAATTATTTTCTGATTAATTCGTTTGGCTGTTTTTAAATCTGCAAATGAATGGATGCTAGACTTTGGGATTATTCCATTGCTCTCAATGAAGGTAAAGCAATGGAAACCTGGTTTTAATATTTACGAAATATTTTTAAATATTTTTAAAAGTCATAAGAGCAGTTTTGTAGTTTGTCTGTATCATATTTTGGTATCATCTGGACAAGCTCTGATTAATAATTGTAAAATATTATTTTAAGTTTGTTGGATGATTACATTCTGCAGTACGTTATTTAATTTTCAGGATTTTAGGTCATACTTTAAAAGTCAGCATTTGGAATCTATGATTTTGTTATTGGGCTGTTTTCATTTTAATGTTATTTATCATTTACCATTGTTATAAATGGAATAAACCTCAGCATGAAATTTCATCTTCAATTATATTGGTGTAACTCCATTTTCTTTTCAGGAGAGGAAGAGGAATAGAGGAATTAAGATTTTTATTCCACAATTGGAGTTTAGTTAAGTTGTTTAGAGGATATGTAAAACCACTCTAGAGTCAAATCACCCTTGAATAGGTTTGTTTTATCTCCAAATTTTGAAGGCATAAGCAGAAGTAAATATGTTTTCCTGTATCAGAATCATATTACTAACAACATAGCACAAGACATGTATTTCAACACAATGTATATTGTTAGGAATGGAAAATGTATTTTTCTGTGATTTAACAGGGACTTAAATTTTTTGTAGTATATTTACTCATTTAGCAGTTTCTTCCAAAAATGCATTACAATCTTGAGTTTACTTATGTTACAAATAGTATCTCAGTGACCTAGCTAATAGAAATTCCTTCCAAAAGTGATTGCTTATTGTGTATATATTATTAGTGTTGATAATTTTTAATTAGTTTCTTCTATTTCCTGTTACGGGGATTCCTTTTGAGAAAGGTAATACTCCAATGTATGTGAACCAGCACTCTCAATAATGACAGCAAAACCAGTGAATATATCTTTTTCAAAATTGTCTAAACATAAGTGTTTGATAATAAAAATTCTGTGTTTAGACATATCAAATCTGATATACCTGACAGTGTAAGGGTCTTTCAACTAAGACACAGATTTAGATTCAATAATCAGATGAGCAATGAAATTCTTGCAATACTACGTTTATGTGAAAGGTAAATAAAAGTAGATAACCACAATGCTTGCCGTACTAGGCTTATCCTTGAGTATTTTGAGGTGTCAGAGAGGAATGTATTTTCTTCTCCCACAGAATAGATTATAGGAGTTGTGGGAAAATAGCAAGATGAAAAATCTTGTATCTTTGATCTCCGAAAACTGTTGGCCCTGCCTACCATCTGTAATTTGGAAGTCCAGATTTCTTCCAGAAAATTGCAGAGTTCATCTCTGCAAGATGCCTTCTCATAAGTTTTCCTTCAAGAGTACAGGCTAAATCCCTCTCATCTTTTCTCTTTTGCAAAACTAAGGACCTTCATACTTTTGCCTTTTTTATCCAACATGTCTCATGTCTCATTTCTTCAGTTCTTGTCAAGTCCAGCCTCAATGATTTCTACAGAGATAAAGGACTTTTTTCATGAATTGCATTTCACAGCACCATGTGCTATACCAGTGCTGCCAAACTGATCTCTAAACTGCAATTTGTTGTTCAGGTCCATATCATCTCAGTTTTTCCATATCCTAAGTATCCATTAATGTCCAAAATCACTATTTCAACTGTGAAAAATAGATTAAAAAAATACCCTTCCAGATTGTAATATCACAAAGGGTGACACTCCCCTAAACACAGCCATCTCAGTTCAGGTGTCTATTCTCGACTACTCATTTAGGATCTCTTTAGACATAGGAGAGATTTCTCTAAAATAGAGTAATTCCTAATGGCTGGAGAGAGAACCGAGATGCCTGGTCATCTGAAAGTCAGATGGTAAATAAAGGGGCTCCCATCTTCAAAACTGCACAAAATAGAATTTATCAAATGTTATTCTTAAATATGATAAGCATTATCAGCTAAAAATGAAACAACGGGGAAACTCACAGAGTTGATACTGTGTACGTAATGAAAGCATGACATATCTGTCTAGATTCAATGTCTTACAAAGATTTTTAATATCTCACTGCAGCAATTTTAAATGTTTTAGTAAAATGTATCCTGTCAACTTTAAAACTAGTCTGTTTTACTTTTCTGTTTACCATATATAAGGCTTGTTGTATGGTGAAGTTTTTTGTTCAAGTTAAATGAGTTTTGTTATAAACCGTGTGTGCAGATCTCAAGTGATAGTCTTTTAATAGATGTCAGATACACTTTAATGTTACTCTCTTTTATTTCAGTAACATTTTAATTAATTCATACTGATTGAATAAATGTACATTGAGACTTGTTTCCTAATGAGGGCACATTTAGAGGAAAGGTTTTGCATCATTCTGATATCCTGTGGGTAATTATATTCTAATTATATGGTGGGGGGAAAAAGTCTATAACTCAGTGCTGATATTGTTCATTGGACCCAATTAATTATATGCACATAATGAAAGTTCATGATAAGGTTGACTGGCAGTGAGTTTAAAAATCTTTAACTCAATTGAATCCTAGCCTACCAAGAGCTCAGAATTAGATCATAACCAGGTTAAAAACTGGGTATTGGAATGAGATGAGTGAGTAGTGAGGAAAAAAAGATTGGTCTCTGCTCATGATACAGGTTCTCTCCCCCACCCCCTTTATAAGGTAGAAAGGGAAAAATGCATTTTTGCTTTTTCTTTTCATGCCTGCCTTTACTTTGCTCCATTTATTGATGAACACGTAGCATGTTCTAACTCATATTTATGTTTGTAGAAACATAATTAGATTTTCAATTTCCCACCAAAATAGATACAGCCTTGGTTAGTGACGAACCAACCAATAAAAACTTACTATTTAATAGATGTGTAATTATTCCATAATGCATGATGATTTTGATCCTCCTGTTGTTTATGTGAGTTTTACAATAAACTGTTTTTCACTTAATTTCTAACATTGGTTTTGAAAACTATGATTAAAACTACTAATTTTGGAACAAAAAGAAAATTATGGTATAAATTGAAAAACATAAGGTACTCTGCTTACAGTGTGAGCATTACTATGTGGCAATTACTACTGTCTCCGTAGTAACCAGTTTATTTTAAAGGTGGAGGCTCTGATATAATATTGAAGGCAAGAAATTAAAGAAATAAAATTTAAAATCTAGTCCATTTCCTTATGTTTTAATTTTCAACTTGATTGTTTTGCATTCTGGGGAAAATGTGTCATCATGATAAGTTTAAAACAGCTCACATTTTGTTTCTTTCCTCTTGTGAATGAATTTGACTTTTCTTTTGTGTAGTGAAGTTATTGCAACTTTTTAGGTCAAAATCATTTAAGAATAAATTCAATCCGATTCCAGTTTGGTTTTGTTTGTCATTTTATTGTCCAAAAACATAAATGGTCAAAAATCTTTTGTTTATAGCTAGTTCTATTTAGGCGCATAAACCAACGTACACAGCAGATTACAAATGTTTTACCTAGGAAATATGCCTTATGCAACTACTTTATAATCTGTAGTTTCAAATTTTTGTGTAAATATAGCATGTTGACATGCTGGCAAAAAAGTAATACAGAATTAAAGTTGAAAATACTGTTTAAGAATTTTCTTTGACTATTCGGTATTTAGAGATAATACATAGAATAGCTAATGGCAATATTATAATTGCAACATTGTTCAATAGATATTTTTTCGATGTCTGGTAATATGTTTTACTAATACTATTTTTCTGTGAGGTATGTAGATGCTACTCATATGGGAAAGCAGAGTTGTAGAGAGAGAAAAAGGGAATTAGCAGTGGCTGGTTGAAGAATGAGCTTTCTTAATCCCTTTTCCAGTTTTTAATCCTAAAATGATTCTTCTGTTTTTATAATAGTAGAGATCAGTTTTAGCTCAGCTGAATCCAAGCTCAGCACGGAACAGAGAAAGTCAGTGCAGTGCGTAAGCATCTTTACAAGCAACTCAATCTTTTGAAGTTGAGTACTAGCCTTATTCTGGATTTCTGAACAAAGATACTATAGAAAACCTACAGTTCATTGAATATAGTGCTTGGGGTGGGGGGTAGTTGAATTTAAATCTGGTTGTTAAATATTAAATAATGACATAGTGATTGAAACAGATTTAAAAACCAAAACAAACCACTTTTTTCCTTTTCAGTTGTGTATCATATTGCAACGTCAGTTCTCTGAGAATCTAAATCAGACTTGAAATATAATGGTGTGCTTATCTACACTAAGAGCTTTTTCATTTCTTTGAAGTCAGAAGGAAATTAATAATTGCCCTGGAGGAAAATGTATCTTCCTAACTAATTATCTGTTCGACAAACACTGTTCAATGTTAAAATAATAAGATGCTGATAAACTGAAATGGCAGCAATTCAATCATTTTAAGTTATATCTGGTTGCCTGCCCACAACTCATCACTACAGTCTGTCCCTAAGTTTATTCCTTATATTCTCTCCCATTGGAGTTTAACATGGTTTTATTTTCAAAATTCTTTTCCAAAACTTTTATGTTTCTTGGACAGTGTATATAATCAGGTGCTATAGCCCAAGTTCATTTTGAGTTGTAAATCAAGTTAAAAATCTTGGGCCCTGCTGTTGTTGCATGTTGATGCATATATTGAATCAACACAAGATATAAGGCAAGTTCTTTAGACAACTGAATGAACTAAGACCATAATCCTAAATGAGAAAGACTTGATTGTGATTTGATATGTAATTCTTTATTTAGATAAACTAAACAAATGAAACAAAGTATATATATAAAGTTATCACATAGTGGTTTCTTGTTTAGAATAAGGAACAAGTCTTGCAGTCAGCAGTTTTAGAAGGTATTCTTAAATGACGTCTCCATTCCAGCATTGTCTTTTTGCATCTATTTTGGCCACTAGTATTAGGGTCACAAAATGCCACCTTCTGATTGAAGGCATTTTTTTTCTTAGCTGCAAATGTTTCTAACGAGACAGCTCTCAAATGAATTAGAAGTCTTATCTTTCCTTTATAGTATGTACATGTGCAGCTCACTGGACAGTATTTTTGCTAGAGAATTAGTTGATAATCTTGTCCACAGGATGACTTTTTCTGCCTGTGGATGTAGAGCTGAGTATTATGCCACAGCCCTATTAACCTTCAAGACAGTATAATGTGGTGTCCTAATACTGGCCCTTTTAATTAGCATGTACACAGGGTTAAAGCTGGAAATGTGGAGAATTTAAAAAGGAAATTTTCAAAATATTTTAGCACATCTGAATCGCAGTTACTTGGATGTGGTGTCTAATAGATATTGCAGATAGATTGCTCCCCATGGTTTTAGAGTCGTGGTGATGTGGGTTTTTTTTTAGTATTTGGTTATTGCATAACTATGAACAGAAATTGTGTGGAATGGGATTTTTGTAAGCAGGGTCTTGAATGCCATATAAGTTTACAAAATTACAGTCTAGGAGTACTTATTCTAATGTTATTATTATTCTAATGTTATTATTATTCTAATATTAATAACAATCTATTGTTATTATTATTATATCCTTGGAGATTCCCACGTCATTAAACAAAATAGCTCTAAGGAATAATGAAATAACCTTCCTTCAAGTTTCTTAAAAAAGACCTCAAAGCATCAGTTTGGTATTCAAGTCACATATTTAAACTTCCATGGCCTTCATCCTGCAAACATTTGAGAATATCTTTACATGGTATTCTGTTAGTTCCATCTGATCTTCTATGACCAAATTTCCCTGATAAATATCTTTCAAGTTCAAGTTTTGGAGTTCTAAAATAAGATTTTTTTAAAATAACTCTATCAGTTTATTCTTAGTAACACAAAATTTGGTTCTCTCCTTATGCACCCCCATCCCCAAGTAGGGTATATGCTCCATCTGAATGTACATATTATAGAAGAAGTAAATATCATACAGAAGAAATCTCAAGTTTGCAGTAGTTACTTGAAAAACTGTGTAATGTTATTAACCATTCACTAATGACTTTGCAATCCTGTTAAATGCATAAGTAAATTGTAGTTTCATGTTATAAAATAAATGGCTTTAAATCATTTCAGCTGTGTAGGAAATAATCCTGAAAAATAGATTTACAGTTATTGATCAAAAGACAAGGTGATAAAAGGAATTTTTGCTTCATCGTCCCAGCAATGTCAGCAGTTAAAATGTAAAGAGGTAACTATTTAGTAAGCCTTTAGTTACTATTCATCTATTTTTTTCTAACAGCTACAGTAGAGTATGATAGTGTTTTATGTAAAGGAAAAGACTGTACTGCTATAAAAGAAAAGAGTAGTTGTAGCAGGAGGTGGCTTTTTTAATCAAGATTCCTTGATTTGCATGAGGATTCAAAGACTTAAAATATAAAATAAAAAAACTCCCCAGGTAGCAAGTATCACTTTTTGCTATTCAAAAGAATAAAGTCCTCAGGTTTTCTAATATTTTTAGCTGGTGCTAAAATGATCCCACACATACTTTCCAGAATTTAAATTGTTAATATTACAGCCAAAACATTGGGAGAGTATGCCTGTGCAAATGTGTAAAAAAAAAGCACCGTGTATGTTTGTTGTTAAGTACAAACTGCTGAAAGGTAACATTCCTTATGAACATTGTCCATGCCCTTTGCCATCACAGCTGTTCAGTGTTGCAGCCTAACATTCTCTTTTTCCAACAGACGCTTCCCACTTTAGGAGGTTTGCTCCCTGAGGTGCGTAACGGGAGGCATCCATGAACACACGAGTACTAACAGATCGTGATATTGTACATTCTTTTTGCTATGAAGTGCATTTTGGGGCTGAACTGAAAATCTAGATACTACATTCTCTGTTATTATTTGAAAGGCAGTGTCATTTATCAATTATTTTCTTATTTGGATAAATATGAGATATTCGCAAATTGGGTAGTTCTTATCTGACAGCGATCTCTCTGGAGCAATCCTGAATGGTAGAAGCTCCAGTTAAAGGGTATTGCCTGCAAAGTGGGAATTCAAGGGGAGAAAATAAGGCATGAGAGGTGCAAAAACGGGTGGAAAAAATTTTTGTTGTGGTAAGTACAATTTTGAAAGGTATGTGCTCTGACACATACCCAAAGAACAGAAAAGCTTGAATCTTTGAGCCATCAAAATGTACAATACCGTCTAAACTGGTGTATTCTGTATCTCTATCAACCTCATGCATGTCCACTAAACAAAATGGTTCACAGATACAATGATCATTTTGTATGCTTTATTTAGCAAGATATTAAATACAGCACAACTGTTATAGAAACATTTCTCACCTTGAAAGATAAATTTTTGCATTTTATAAAACCATTTTATTACTGAACGACAATTTTTTCTTAATGTTGTTAGAATTTGTAAGCTGTTATCCACAGATGATTTTGTTAAATTGTTCTTTTCTCATTTAAAAATTACATTGTTTAGTTTCTGATACCCTCTGATAGCTTAGTAATGTTATAGTAATATTATAGTTCCCAAAAGTAAGATATTCAAAGTCAGTTTTCTATTCCATATGTAAAACAAAGGGTTTATGCAAGAATATTTAAAATAGATTGTTTTAAGGAAGTGGTAAATCTTTTTGTGTTTCATTAATAGATATATTCATTGGAATTATAATATGCATTATTATGTCATTCAAGCTGTGTCAGATCCTCACCTAGTGTGATACATATAGAAAAATTATAGGATATATAACTCTAGGAAATCTAGAATCTCCTATCAGCTTCTTCAGAAATTTTTCGGAGAGCACTGTTGGTAGAGATGGTGACATTTATTGTGGTATCATACTCATATAAGATGGGTGATACAAAATACTTTATTTGTACTTTCTTCAAAAATCACCAGTGAAGAAAGCAGAGGTTCAATGATAATAAGGTCAGATATCCATCTTTGATTATTTTATTAACACACTAGACAAATCATCAAGATACTTTTTCCTTCATATTGTGTAAGGTACATAGTTTAATCTTGTGTTGTCTTTGTCTGTGAGTCAAGCAATAGTTTTGCTTATGGGACAGGAAATATAAATTGGAGAAGGAATGTTGCATCTATAATAATGCAACAGTCATAGGGCCAACCCAACTGAGGGTATTTGCTGCTATTTGTATCATGCTGGAACAAAAACCCCAATATCCAAAACTTTGCTTTAGGTAATTTTTGCATTTGAGTGATTAAAACCAGCAGGTTTGGGCACTGTTCTCAGCAGTGTATAAATACTTTTCCTCTAAATAACAACATGATATATGCAAGAAGAGTTTTAGTGCTACACTTTATAAATAGACCTCTTTTGAACAATGTTTTTTTTTAACCTCCCTAAATGTATGAGCTCAATGTACTGGATCTATTCCTTTCTGTTACCTTTTCCTTTGAATTGTCACAAATATCTTCTTTACCTTGAGATTTTCCTGAAGTTTTTAAAATTTGCTCTCCATTTCTGATCTTTGTTAGAAATCAGCATTTTTACTAGCTGTTTCTCTGCTTTACTGACATCTGATTTGATTTTTGAAGATGTTACATTATTCATGAACCAGTTTTGTCCACCGTGTAAAATCCTGTTTAACATGGTATACTTACTTTTTATAAGGTAGTGTCTTTTAAGGGTGGTTATTCACAAAGTTGTTTAAAACCCCAAAGGAGCTTCTTAAATATGTAATGAAGTGTAAAGATTCCTTCATACTGAAGTATCTTACTTAATGCCAAGTATCCTTGGCATTAACCAATACCATTGTGCAATAATGATTTGTTTTAGTTCAAAAATGTTACTGTGGGTGCCTCATCATAGTTCTACTTTCTAAATAATCATCAATAAGTAAGAGTTGATGATTTCTTAGGCAGTGATATGTACAGCGTTTGTCTGTGTTTTAAAGGTTAGGGCTGAGGTGAATACCTGTAATTGTTTCTACCATTTTCTCTATATAGAATGAATGATATTGTAGTCTAGACTCTTGGACCTGCTCTTGAACTGATCAAGTTAGTCAAAGCATCCAAGAGCTCAGTTAACTGACCTCCTAGCCATCTCACTGCATACAGGAATTTGTGCAGAGATCTCCTACTTTCATTTTTTCCTGTGGCATAGGTTTGTCAGTTCTTTTATACAAAATGTAATCAGATTGCCACAGCACCTGGCTACCCAAAGCAGCCTGGGCTGACCTGCATCACTATTTGCATCAGGACTAGATTGAGTCTGTGTCAGTCTCCAAACTTAAAGAAACTAAAGATGGTATAAAAATGGTCATGGTTCACATCTGTGTTAAGCTGGGAGTTATTCCCTTCCTGCTCAAGAATCTGTGTCAATGTTTTTTACCAGTAAAAACTGCTCCAGAAAGAGTTTTGTGGATTAATTGTTAGTGCAATCCCTAAGGCATTATCAGAGGTAGCACAGAGATGGGTTTGGCCTGGTATAGAACAATGAACTGCTTACTGAATGCAGTTGCAGGGGGTGCAGAAGAGTCCTTCATGCTACTTTCTAGTGCAGCAGCTTTGTGCCAGCCCATTCCCCTCACTAGTTTAAAGCCTCTTCGCACTTGTGAAGTGAGGAAAGTGGCTGGGGTGCAGTTGGGACTGGGGACATCAATTCTATTTTATAAACATCTGCTGTCTTAATTTATGGTACATTTTTTGGACAATCTAAAAGGACATGCTGGGTACAGTTTATAAATAGAATGAGATACAAAGAACAAGGTTGTTTTTTTTTTTCTATTCAGAGTTTTCTGAAATGGCCTGATAACAGTTGAAAATATGATTACAGCAACATACTTCTGAGCTTTCCTCTTTCAAATAACCATCTCATTCTGCTGTGTATCAGCAGCAAAAGTTGCCAACAGCTTAGAATCTGATGTAGATTCTGTTTTCCTTCTGATACAAAATACATCTTTTATAAAAAACCACTCAGCCAATTGATTATGGTACACTTAGACCAGGTATATTTTGCCAAAGTGGAAAAGTACTTTGGAACATTTAACCTCTGCTAGCAGTTAGGATGAAATTTTGATAAATTACTGATCTCTTATCAATTGCATTGTATGATTTGCTTTCAAGTTTCAGAATGCCACCCTGGTAATGTCAGATTATCTTTTCACATCATTACATTAGTTTGTATTGTGACTACACACTTTTAATCCATCTATTGCCTAGTCATTATGAAATGTCCAGGCACATAGATAGATATTATGTGAAGTGGTCAAACATTGTGTATTAACTTGACTGGGATCTCATTTTCATTAAAGCAGAATCTGACATTACTCACTAGTCAAAAAGCAACTGTGTGGAGGTACAGTCTCAATTACAGTTGTATAAAATACAGTTGTATATATAATGTGTTAAAATGTTCAATTTTCTCCTTTTCTCTTCTTTTTCAAGGAAAGACAGGCAACAGTGAAAAAAGAAAAGAGTTGCCCCCAGCAAATGAACAAACTGGGAGAACGGAGCAAAATGCAAAGAGCAAATTCTGTCACTGTAGATGGACAAGGTCTTCAGGTGTGATTATTGTTATTTTAATTTTAAGCAGATGCTTGTAGGTATGAAGACAATTATAGACTGAGAAATCTTTAAAGTGAAATATACATTCACTCCTCTAATATTTCACTTTTACATATTTTAAAAATGCAGTAGGTAAATTCTTCCATTGATTCAGGAATCCTGTGATGCAAATCTGCTTCTCATGTCAGTGTTAGGATTTCCCAAGAAATTAAGGGGTAGGGAAGACTAAATCACTTCTACTGTAGGATGAAACTGAACTAGTTTGTTTTGGTATCTGTCATACAGTGTTGTGTAAATTTACTTTATGAATCTATGTCTTGATAACTGTTCAGTTTTCTCATTTGGACCTGTTAATTAGTAGATAGAGTAAACTTCAAGGGTGTAATTTGTGTAGGTATTTCTAAGTAGCGTATTTGGCATATTTGCATTAACAGTGGAGAGAAGTAAAGTGTTTTCATTACTAGCAATATCTGTAATAAAAATTGAAGGTTTTCTGCTTGAAAGAAAAACCTGTGTGTGTGTGATGAGCTATTTTAGGGCAGTGACTTACAGGAATGCCAGAAGTTCTGCCTGAACTTCTGAGTACTACTAAGAGTATTTTTGAGTAAAATTAGTGTTTACATGCATGATGCTGCTGCTTCATTTCCTCAGGAATTAAATTATCATCATGATAACAATGTGATAATAATTTAGTATATGTAGTTGTCTGTTATTTCTATCTTTTGATATGTTGAGCTTCAGTGAAAAGATTCCCTTACTATGTAAATTGCTTTATGCATCATAATTATTTCAAGATATACCTTATTGTGTCAGTATAGGAAAGCTTATTTTATTGTTTCATTGTTTTAGGTTAGTGAAACATTCTCGTTATGACAACATAAGGAAAAGAAAAAAACCCCAAACTAACCCCAAACCCAAAAAACAAACCCTAAAATCTATGCAGTCTCATGGCTTCTCCATTGATAGTGTAGTAGGACATTACAGCAATCATATCTATTGCTTTCAAGCTTCTCTACCTGAACTTATCATTCTCACAGGCTTCATTGCCATCCAGATTGCCTGTACCAAACCATGGAGCAAAAAGACCAGAGTATTAATTGACAGAAAGCTCAAGTTCTAATCAGGCACAGTGTGACTAATAAATTGGTGCTAAAGAAAATGCATGGAGTGTTCTAACTTTTGGGTGATATACATGCAATTCCATTGAACCAAACTGTTCTGGATAGAGAAACATCTTTACTTATGGGCATAGTTTATTTTCAGCTCTTTTTCAAGTGTCTGTTTTCCACTCATGTTATGCAGTGCCTGGGATGTAGTACTTGGTCTGTTCAAAACAGCAACTCCTAGCATGACTAACTCTTGCACACACAACCTTAAATTATTATTCTCCTTTAAGGTAATTAGGTCACAAGATTTTCTGTAAGTTTGTCACTCTGATCCAAAACTTATGTTCTATATTCTCTCTCCATGATGAATCGAAAGCCTAGGATTCATCGTTGCTTGTGTTTATTATGCTTGAGATGGAGAAAAAGAGAGGGCAGACTAAGATGGTAGAATTATTATTGAATGGATTTGAGGTGGTTTTTGAAGTGCTTGGTATTTTTTTGTAATGAGACATTTGTAATGTAGTACATGATACAGTACTGGTAATCATGGTGATAACATTAGAAATAATTCTGTGAATAATTAGTGATGGCCCTAATTTGCTGATTATACCACAGTCTTTGTTTTTCTCTGTTGGATTAAATTGGTTTTGAGTAACAGGAATTCATCTTAGCCTCAAATACTACATTTTTGATTGGTAATAATATTAAGACCTAATTATTGTGAGGGCTGAGTGGATCTTGAAGGATACCATAGTGAAAGGATGGATCAATGAGAATGTTAGGGTTTTTTTCACTCACAGATTGTATAATTTTGCAACTATTTTCACAAAGATGTAAGGTACCATAAATATCACTGGTAATTAATGTTAGCATTTTTCCCGAAGATGGTCTGGAGAAAAAAATTCTGTATCTGATCAAAGTGTAGTACTCTAATTCTCCCATATCTGGCATGCTACTCTAATACTCTGATTCTGCTGGCATGGTCTCATTTTAATGATTTTCAGTAAGCAAGGATAGTTTTCATAAAACTTAATCAGTGTGTTAATTGCATTTGTTTATGATTTAAGTTCCCAAGGTAACATAGATCTTCATACTACTCCTGTTAGACCTCTGTTTTCAATATGGGAGAAAGTATATATAAACAGTCCACTGCTTATTTCTTTTTCTTTTTACTCTAAGTCACTTGTCCTTTAACTTCATGGAGATTGCCTTTAAATCATGCTAGATTAAGGCTTGACAATGTGCACCAATTTAGTCTAAATCTTTAGTTGCATTTTTATTATATAAAAATACTATATGTTATCTGGAAAAGTAATTTTGAAAATCTGTAAAAAATTAGTTAAAATTTATTTTGAAACCGAGTGGAATACACACTAGTTATTAGTTTTTTGGGTATTTTGATGATTCAAAACCTTCTGCTTGTAATAATATGTTTGAGTCTTGAAATAAAAGATTTAAAATAGAAATAAGTCCATCATTTAGCTTTTGTTGAGAAAAGTATCAAGACCAAACCTTCTTTCCATCAGACAGCAGTGAGCAGATAACTTAGTGGCAGTGGAGGTCTGCACGACTAAAAGACAATTAATCATAGTTAAGCACATTCATCTTGCTTCTTTCTAGCTAACCAGCATAATGATCAGGATTATTATTTCTAATTAGAGGAAGTAATAGATCATGTATAACCTTAGGATGAGTCTCATTAATTAACCTGCGTCCTAAGGGATTTCAGTAGGTATTCCATCTCTGTCACAATGAGCACCATTGGTTTACACTTAGTTCACAGGAACAAACATCATGGGAATTGGCTAAATAACTAAAATTGATTAAAAGAGTAGATAAAAATTAAATATATGACAAACTTCACTGTATTCTGCAATTTGATGTATGTTTCAACATGCAGCACTTTACTGTGCCAGAAGGTGATACTGAGTTGGTTTTATGTTAAGTTTAATTCCACTGGGTTTGTGGAGTTTTCCATTATTTTTGTATGTATTGGAACAAATTTGATTCTATTGTTTGTGAAATCATGAGTGGAGTTGACACACTAGTGCTTAACAATTCCTACTAAAAGAAAAGTGCTTTTAGATGCCTGTAGGATTATATGCCTATGTTTATAGGATGCCTGTAAGACTTCTTAGCTATAAAGTTTCTCAGGTTCTACCTTAAATTGCATTTTATGAAATCTTCAGCTGAAGAGATTTTGTTATTTCAGGAGTTATGAATAGGGATTTGGAGCAAGGCCTTTCAATGTATCATTTTGAAACAGAGATGGTCTAAGCTTCATCCCTGAAGTTGTTAGTGCATGACTTTGGAGGTGTTGACTTTGAACTCTTAATATACTTTCAAACATTCTGGAGTTGATTTATGTCTAAAAGTGATAATTTTTAATATGAATAGTCTAGTTGAGTGGTTTAAAACAGGTATTAGAGAGAGATGTAATTTTTTTTATGTTCAAGTCTGTGGAGTAAAGGCAGTGAACACACACATATCAGAGTGTCTGAAAAAATAGAATAACACTATTGCTTTGAAGGAAGGTGTTAGTTTGTAAAGCTAAATATTTATATGACTGTGTAAAACTTTCCCTGCACCAAAGAATTAAAAAAAGAATTGTTAGAAATAATTGTCTCCTGCAGTATATCCTCCTCAACATTCTTTTCTTCAGGCTTGCCCTTCTTCTACATGGTTTCTCCTGTGTTATTTTATGTTTAGCTTTCTCAGGTGTTTAGAGGAACTCTTTATTGTTATGGTTGCCACATTTTAGAAAGTGTGTGATTTCATGTCTTATCAAATACTGCAGGTTTCTGTAATTTAAAAAAAAATAAAAATTATTCTGTCAAGTTTAAAATTCCATATAGCTATATTTGACCTTCATAGTAGAGTGTCATTTCTCAGTCCAAAATACAATTTCTTCATAGCTTTTTTCCATAGGAAATTACTGTCAGAATAAGTCATGCCTGTCTTACATCCATCAGTAGAGAAGAAAACTTTAAATGAAACATATACATATATATGTGTGTATATATATATATATATATGTATATATATATATTACAGTGGAATTATGGGTTTAAATGGTACCACAGCTGTAAAACAGATAGCATTAAAAGAGAAGTCACTTGCAAGTTTTGACAAATTAATGAAGTGAGGATTATTGCAAATTACAGTATTGCTTCCAGCTGGATTACATAGCATAACATAGAGTTTGCATTAAGCTTTTTGTTTTCTGTCTACTATAGGAAAAAATGAATGCAACACACAGCATTAATGAGTGGCTGTGTTATTCCCTTCTTTTAGATCACTCCAGTTCCAGGCACTCATCCACTTTTAGTTTTTGTCAATCCTAAAAGTGGTGGGAAACAAGGAGAAAGGTAAGGTTTTTTCTTTTTTTTTTTTCCCTCTCTTTCTTTATTCTGATCTCTGTGAGAGAATTTTAAAAGTTTGTACATGAGAAAAAAATCCGACATTTTGTACTGTTATGCCTCACATTTGAACATCCTATATCCCTGTAGTAATAAATTCCGCAGTTACAAACTAGAATTAGGTCTATAGAACAGTTTTGTTTCAAATTGAAAGAAGTAGCTATATTCAGTGCATGGGTTTGTGGGATTTGCATGAAGATGTGAGTTGTTGTATTTTGCGTTGAAACTTTGAATTGCTGACAGTTTTCTTTTAATCTATGTAATGATTTTACAGACAGGCCAGTAATTTAAATTAGAAACGGTGTTCCATTTTCTAATGTATGACTTGCTTTTTAAACATTTAGTAGTAGAGGCTCTCATGCCTCTCCATAAGATTTCCTACAAAGAAATCTTTTGATTTTCTTAGATGGTAAGCATTCTAACAATCCAGTTACAGTATTAAAGTCCAGTCACACAAACTTAAGAGACATAATAACTTTACATATGTCAATAATTACATTCATTTAAGTTCAAAATATCTAGTTTCTTACTTTAAGTGTTACTGTATTGGAGACACGATAAAGCAAGGAGCATTTTCCTCCTACTCAGTCCATCAAACTCAGGGAGGAATGCTGCATTAGTTACCCCCTAAATAATTTTTCCTGAGTGTGTTTCAGAATCACAAATGCTAACAATATGGCCATTTTTGATAATCACATAAATCCCTAAGTTTTTATAGCCTAGCTTACCATGTTGGTGCTGTAACTTTCAAGTCTTGAAAAAGATTATGGCTAAAGATGACACCTGTGGATAGCGGGTGATATGGGTAACCCAAAGCAAAATAGGAGGGATTCAGTGGGATTCTAAAGCTTGGAACCAAGAAAGTAAACTACAAGCAGGTCAGCTTTCCCTAGCTTGTCCCCATAAGAGGCCCTAAAAGTAAGCTGTCAAAAGTGACAAAATCCTGCAGAGTAGATGTTAGGATAATTCTCAGAGCTGAAGAGCATTTAAACAAAAAGGTATTCAAAGGCTTCTGAGAGAACAGGTTATCATTTGGGAGCTGACTATGTAATCCCTGGAGTGGTATACCTAGATCTCAACTAGGCGTGTCAAAGGCAGTTAATGATCTAAAAGATTAATTCTAAATGTTTCAAGAACATGGCTTTGCAATCAAAACAGAACTGTGAGCCATCCTGAGCATTCATGTTTTAGACACAATAGCGGTGTGAGGTCGCTCTGGTCTACTGTGCAGTTAGGGATGCTGTGGAAGGTAATCTGCACTAGCACTCAGTTTGACTCTTTTATAGTACTTACATGAAATGAGTAGATCAGAGATCCAGTCTGCAATTATGTAAGTGAGAGGCAGGTTAGAGAGCTGCACTTACATAGTTAGTTATAGCCTAGAAACAATTTAATCAAATGCTGTTTCACAGCTTTCAGTTCCCAGCTCATAATTGGTCTCAAGTGTTACTATCTGAATGGGCTTAGTGCATGAGGGATGTCATTTAATGTTAGATGTTCTCCAGGGTAAAAGCAAGTTTAAAACCTGATCTCCATCCCAGGCTCCTATTCCCATTCACGTATTACAGTCTAACACTTCACAGGTTATGTCAATGAAACTGTTACTGAGGCCAAACAGGTCACAGGAATTATTTGAATTTTAAAGAGGAATGTCTTATGCACACTTCATTTACTAACACCATTATCTACAAGTGTCATTACACAATGAAGTGTATAGCATGAGGGCAGGCATCAGCAGCTGAGTATAGTAAAATATAAGAACCTCTTAAAGTGGCTTTGATACTGCACACACACACACACACACAATATGTTAAATTGCATACTAATGTGTTGAGGTCGTGCTCAATATTTGTGTGTTAAGGGAAGCACATCTAAAGGTCAACTGCATGGTCATGTAAACATACCTCAGGTCATTCACCAGCAGGAGATAATATCTCATGGTTAAATCTAAAGGCAGATTCAAAAAGGTTAATAAAGTCCACATATGGACTATTTAGTGAGAAGGGGGTTCCCCCCCCGTCTTTTAGGTGTTAATGTTTCATATCAATACCAGTAACAAAATTATAAAATGAAGATGTTAGGAGTGCATATTAGTTTGAATATTTAATCTAAGGGATAAAAACTTTCTCAGGGAACGATAATATTTAACTTTTTGACTTTTCTCTGCTTTACAGTCAGTAACCAGAAAGAGAGGAATCCTATATTTTTCCTACCTTCCAATTTTGTGCCAGTTATATGTTGTGGAAAGTAAAATCACAGGACATTTGAAGACATAAATTACTTTGCAAAATGCACAGTTACGGTGATACAAGTCAGGTTTTTTGATTATAGCAATTCTGTAATTTGGTCAGGTATTGAGAGGCTAGAAGTAGAGGATAAGCTGTAACAAAAGTAAGATTTCCACAGTAGTGAAAGCAAAAAAATAAAACAAACCCAGCCCACAACCTTCTAATTTTTATAGATGAGAAAATTTCATTATTTTGACTCATTCGGATTAAGGTAACCTTTTAACAAAAGCTATTCTTCTGTCTTTACTTAGAATTTTCTGTATTTGAGAGGTCATGATGAATAAAGTTATGATTTCTAATTGACTTTCATTGAACACAGAAAGGTTATTGCAGACTGTCAAGACTCTAGTGTTCCCACAGTTCCCTGTATGAGATTTTATGCCTTACCATATGGTAACCCAGCCCATTTCGTTGCCCTTAGACTTGGAGAGAGTGTATGCATCCATGTGATAACCAATTGAGTAAATACACTCCCCCAGTAATACTCTGCCATTTCCTTTTGTATTTTGCAATTTTTTTCAAATCTCTCAAATGCAAAGGAAAAGAACTGAGGATCACTTTAAGGTAAAAAAAGTTAGGTACTTTAGTTTTAGTTTTTGAATATTGGAACAGTTATGGTGGGAAACAAATGGATGTGTGGAAAAAGTGCATGAGAAAACAAAAAATACATTCTGTACAATCATATCTAATTACCTTATCAATAAATTTTAAAACTTTGATTCCATTAGACAGTGAGAGTTTTGCAGAATGTGTAGTGATAAATAGCATGTTATTCCTGAATAGGTTTCTGTTTTAAAGACCAATGGTATGACTTTCAGATATATTTGCAAAACAAAGAACTATAACAATAACCCATTTATACTTTCTTCTTGACTGAGAGGTTAACATTTATTGCCCATCAGGTGAAACAAAACTTTATTTACAGTGATTTGGACTTAAATTATTTTGTTCAATAGACAATACATATGTTTACAATATAACAAAAATATAAGTCAATGTTTATTAGGAAGAAAGTAGAAAAATAGAATTGAAGTTGGATAGTTTAAGCCTTTCACTTACCAGAAATACGTTTTAACCGAGCATGAGATTGGACAGGAGTTCATCAAACGCAGTCAAGTGTGTTCCTCAGGCTATATCAAACTGTAACATGTTTTCAGTGATTGTACATGATTGTGCATGAAAAAAATGGCAGGACATGCATTTCATCCTATCAATGCAGGATGTCTGCACTTACAATCCGACTAATCAAGGCAACAATTTTCAATAATCTGTGAATAGAATGTACATATTTAGTACATCACTGACAAAATAGTTTCTTTCAACAGAAAGAATATACAAAGAATATATAGTGCATCTAAAGGCCGTTGTTAAGGGTAATGTTTCTCACATAAGAGTCCTTCTAAATCATGCTGTTGTTTTGCCATACTCATTACTTTGATTTCCACTTCCCACTTTTCCAGTTTATTTGCCTGACCAGCAGGTGAGTTTAAACAATTGTTTCCTTGACAAATTTGCGGTTGGATGCACTGTAGATCAACTTCCGTACACTGATGTTTCCTGCTGACTCCACATTCAGGGTCTGTGCAGTACAGGTTGATGATATCTTTAACCTTTGCTGTTTTCAAATAACTTTGGTTGATAGTAGCTCTTCCCTCCTACCCTCTGATTAATCTGGCTTTCTGAGCTTTCATTTAGCATTGAGACAAAATGTAAAAGCTGTTTCAAATTATCTTTTTCAAACTTTGTATGTCTGGAAGAGCAGATCACTAGTATTCTTTTAATTTTGGGGATGAGTCTTTGGCTTCTTTCTTCTCTGAATTTAGGGTTAAAGTAAGCCTATGGTGACCACATCTTGAATTCAGTCAGCCCCTGGATGACTGAATCCCCCAGTTGTGGCACAAGTTATTGCAATGGTCAGCTTTTTCCACAGTGTAGACAATTTCATGCCAGTTTTGAATTGCCACTTTAGAAGACAGCTCAGTCTAACTCAGCCTAAGGTGCACTCAAGAGTATTTTCTTCAGCAACAGGGCTGTTAAAAGCCGATAATCCCAGCCCCTTTGGCCACTCCTGATGTAATTTTCTGCCTCCTCAGTTATACTAGTTATATCTAGTTTTCCAGATCACAGAATAACCCCAAAAGTGGTTACAGAAGCACAACTGTTTGTTGGCAAGTGGTAATTTCATGAACTGCCTTTGTTCATTAAAATGCACTCCGTCACAAAAATGGCTTTTGGGGCATTTCCCGTCACACCTCCTCATGGCCTTGTCAGCACAAATATCTAGTCACAAGGAAACCACATCCAATTCCCTCCTTACATGTGGAAGCAAGACACGGGCAGCCATCTCAGTTTCAGTAGGTTGTTTGGTACTGTAGATGTAAACCCACGCTCAATTATTGTGCATTTCCTGGGCTTGCACATGGCACCCTGTAGGTCTAGTTACAGTTTACTGTGAAGGCAATCATTTATAGATGGTGTCTTCCTCTTTTTTTGGTAGAATGTATGAATGGAACCAAACCATCAATTTATTAATTTTACACCTACTAGAATACATAAATGAATTATAATAACTTAAAGCTTGAGGTGTCATTTGCAGCGTGCCATTATAGAGTGATTAGGGGGAATTGATGTTCAGCTAGTACCTATGAATGGTATGCACTGAGTCAAGTATGATTCACTGTAATCTCTTCATTATTGCAGTTGGAATTCTGAGTTTTGAGTAGAGAAACTTGGCGCCCTCTTTATTAAGAAGGCTTTTATAGCATTTCACTGTTACCTGACAATAGTATTGTGAGTGTAGGTACTGGCTAGTATGTTTGTAGCACCAAACTTTAGGCAAATAACTCTTAAATCTTTGGGACCTCATAACAATACTGTTCATGAACTTACGATCAGCTACACAAATTAAATTGCCAGCACCTTTGTCCAGGTTAAATCCTATACGTCTGTGAGAAGCAAATTACACATACTAACTAGAAAACTCTCCTTTTGCATTGGTAATATGCTGCAAATGGAAATATATATATTGTTTTGTAAATCCATTGTCAAAGGTCTGATTTAATCATCATCACAGCCACTGACAATGATGTGTGCATCCTTGCTAAGTGAAACTAGCAAGGATATTGACTTTTTCTGTCAGGAATGGCATCAGGAGTAGATTGTGTGAGTGTACTTTAATAAAATGCTTTGTGAAGAAGCTGATATCACTAAATAATTCAAAAGTTAAGAAAATGTTCCAATTTGGCAATTTTAGAGATAATTATGAATTTGTTTGTATTCAGTATTTTTACATACTTGTCTTCCACCTAGACTGATAAATTATGCATTGCTCTTAAGAAAATAATATAAAACAAAAATCCCTCAATGTGCACATAGATTGTGTCTAGACAGTTTTATTGTGCTGTATTTGAAAATGTGGACATTTTAGCCTAAAATTCAGCTCTTAGTTTGCTTCTATTTTATTTAAACCATTAAATAGAAAGGAAGAAATATTTCAGTGGAAAAATTAATGCTTTCTTAAAAACATTTAAATATTAATTAACCTAAGGATAGAGACATTAAAATTAAAGGCAAGACAGAGGGGTTTATAATTTAAACTATTGCCATAGATCCCAGGTATATATTTATTCAATCTGAGCTCCAACTCTTGTGTGCTTACTTGTTTCTTTGTAAGAAGTGAATCAGCTACCACATTATAGTCAATGTAGGAAATTACATTTCTAATATTTGTAATGAAGAAACAAAATGTCCGTTTTACTTTTAGCACAAATAACCTCAAATTTCTAAAATTACAGTTTTGAGGAAATATTTGCTGAGGGTGAGACAGCAAAGAGGGTCCCTTATGGGATAGGACAATACTTTTCGTACTGTATCAATAGTTGCTTCCTATTATTCAGATAATTTTCAAATATGTGTAATTTAAGTTAAAAAGTGGTTTCAAATATTTTTTATTTTCTTCCCATTTAAATGTAATCCTGAGGAAATGTAGTTGGTCATAGCCTTGCTTTCTCAGAATGTTGTTCATTCTATGGGGATATTTTTGATGGGTGGCAAAGCCAATTTGCTTTTGCAATTAATTATACTTGTAATTTAGTGTTAGCAATAAATTTCAGGAAGAAATCTCTCCTTTGCCATGGAGTTACTTTAATAGGAATCAATTCACTTTTTGAAATGCTTTTTTGACTCACCTTTTCTTGTGTCAATATACCCCCTTATCCTATTTTTTCTATCTATATGCAGTATTTGAATTTTAGATACCTTGTAGCACTTCTGTCTCAATTTTATACCCCAAAATACACTCTATATCTGAATTATAATTGCTGTGTTCAATTATTTGATTTTTTTTGTTTAAACGAGATCCTGCGGTTCAAATAATTATAATACTTGTTAACTTCTTTAATTCTTTCATTTGATAGGTTTAAAAAAAAATTCCGAACATGTAAGTAAATATTTTCTCCTTGTATCTTTTACCTCCTCAGAATTTATAGAAAATTTCAGTACCTTTTAAATCCTCGTCAAGTTTATAGTCTTTCTGGAAATGGACCAATGCCAGGGTAAGTCTACAGTTAATATTATTACCAGGAACTCATTTAATAAAATGCTACATAATCAAATGAACAGACTGAAGTACATATAGCATGTTTGGAATGTATCAACACTGCAGATCTCTGAATGGCTGCAGAAATGTATAGGTATTATTTGTTTACATCTACAAATAAAGCTACATCTCATATGTTTTACTGAAACCCATGCAGTACTCTGTAAAAACTGTGGGATAAATTTCATTCTATTTCTACTATATCAGCAACCTAAGTTCCTGTGGGAGTTACTTCTATGTTATAAATATCAAGCAGCCTCAAAGACTCAAGACCTGCAGCACATCCAGTTCTTTTACACAGACACACAAGTGCACATACATGTGTCTGTAATATGTATACACGGTGTACATATATATCTATTCTTGTACATGTCAGATGTAGATTGTTGTTTCAAGTTACAGTGACTGCACACTCCTTATGAATTACAGAATTTTGGTGATGTAGTGGTTGGGAAATGACTGACCAGGCTGGGTTATGCTGTCGGAGACTGAAGCGTTCTCTGAACCAGCTGACATTGCAGTCACTCACTTAACCTGCTTTCTCCATGAGTCTTCCTAATTTGCATTCATATGAAGACAGGAGAATTACAGGGTATCAAATACCAACCTTTGCCACCTGATATTGTCTCTCTTTTAAGCAGTGGCTGCTTTGGTAGAAGAAAAGAGATAGAGCAGCACTGAACATCTGTATCATTTTGTATGTATTGGATGTTATTTAGTTATGTCGCTCATATATGAAATTTTACATCAGTCAAAAGAGTCACAGAAGGATATTAGGATATAAGTTCACTGACATTATATTGTTCAAATACTTCTTTAATATATATTTTTATTTGTTTAGACTTTTTTCTTTGAAGTTGGAGGAAAAGAAGATAAATGTGGAAACATACATGTTTTGTGCCTTGCAAAGTTTTATTTCGATTGTCACATATATATTACTGGAAAGAGTATACTCTGGCAGTTTCTGCCAGTACTTCTGGCTTTAAGGCCAAATATACAAGTATTCTTTCTTTAAACAATGCTATATCAGCTCTCTATTTATTGTGTTAGACTTGAGATGTGTATAGCGTTGATGAAAGTGAAAAGCATATTTGGCTCAATCCTTTTAGAAGTTAGGATATCTTACACTGCAGTGTGGCTAAGGTTCAAACTGCTGAATGCTGCAAAACCAGCTCAAAAAATGGAAATAATGACGTGCATGATTTCTTTCATGCCTGCAATTATCTTGTACCTGAATGCTAGTGCTGTTTTAATGTAGTCTTAACACATATGGAAAATTTAAGTAGTCTTAGTCCAAAGAATTAGTAGACTAAAATTAACTGACACAAAACTAGTAACCAATATTGTTTTGCATACAGTATAATAGAGATGCCATGCTAAAGATTGAGATGATGGTTTTTAAAACAACTGAAATATTGTTCCAGTTCATCTTATTTCATTGAACTTAAAAAAAATCTGGCTGCATTTCTGTCCATTAGTGACTTCATTTTCATGTATCTTCCCATGTGAAGGAAAATGTATTTTAAGACAAAGGCACAAGAGGGCAGTGTTAAGTTCAAGCTGAAACCTTGCACTGAAGCAATTTAAACATTAGTCTTTTGAACCACGACAGTGTTTTTTAGAAAATATTTTCAATTTCTCTTCCTATTAGGAATCGAAATAGTTTTAGTTCAGTCACTTTGAAGAAATTTCTAATTAATTTTTAAACAGACACTGCTTGTTTTGGTATATTTTTTATTCATTCCACAGAAATGAATAATGCTAAATTTCCAGTTTATCTCCTGCCATCACTTCTTGCCCCTGGCAATACTATGTAGGCTGCATGTAATTTGTCCCTTAAGTGAGAAGTTGAATATACTCTGGTATTTCACTTACCAGTACTTGTTTCTTTTTCTGCAAGGACTGTATTACCTAATAAAACCTGCCCATCCATCCATCTGTCCACTCACTCATCCATCTCTGTAAAGCCAATTATGCTGGATTGTCAATCAAAATGTTACGTTTATTTAATGTTGTCATATGTGTCATTTAGATCAAAATGTAACAGAGTTGGATATTGTACAGCAGAGAGAAAAGCTAAAGTGTATTCCTCATCCTACTTAGTTATTTAGTAGAAAGGGATAAACACAACATATTTTAAAGCATTTATGATTATTGTAATACATTTTAATGGAATCTATTTTGAGAATTTTTTTTCTTTTGAATACCATTTTCAGACATGTTTACTCAACCTAGAGAATGTTTATAGTAGGCAGAATTTGCATTTTTTGGTAGACCCAGGCTGTCTGCTTTAACCCATAAGTTAATGTTTTTAATTTTTGATGGTATTTTTCTCATGGGCTGCTGTCATCAACCTAGAAGATAATGTTCACAAGTTTTCTAACTTGAGTTCCAAACATCTGTGGCTAACATGAATTGATATTTCCAGTTCATTTCTGTCAAAAATATAAGTGTCTTCTATTTGGAAAGCAGGGAGAAAGACAAGATAACTAGGAGACTAATAAAATTGTAAATCTTAGGGGGGCTGTGAAACTGATGGGGTTTTTTGGGGGGTTGTTTTGGGGGTTTTTTTGAACAGCTCAATTGCTATGCCTGTCATTCTTTCTCTGCAGTGGGATAACCATGATCTTTCATGGAAAAGTGTTGGAATAAAGGGCTCCAAAACCCAAACCAACAACAACAACAACAAAAAAGCTCCCAAAACCCCCAAACAAAAAATCAGAAAAAAGTCCCACCCAGCCCAGTTATAATGTGGGTTTTTTAATAGATATGCTGGTGTGTAGCAGGTCAACAGAAAAATATTTTGAACAAGTTGACAATGAATTTTAGTATCACTATCTGAATGTGCAGTTAATGAAGTGAATGTTGCCTACTTTCATGATAGATGGGACTGTACTTGAAGTGCAGGAACAGCAGCAAAGACATTTCCTGTAGCTTCTTTGTATGCCTAAGCTAAGGTCTTTGGAGCAGTTTATGTCAAGACTCATGTACATGCTCTCTATAAAAATATGTCCATGATGCAAATAAACCTCATGGCAGTGACTCTGGCATTGTTTCCTTTCTGGCAATGGAGACTAACCTACTGCGAGGCCTGAAAATCAAGGAGCTCTAGGCCAAAGGGCAACAGTACACTTTAAACATGTGTATAATAAATATTTTACACATTCTTTAATTGGGAGTAGAGAAATATGAGTGAGCTGGAGAAACCTTATAAGCTCTGCAGCTGAACACAGGCATAAAAGATACTCCACAGTTACAGGCTGCTACAGTTAACACAGTGATGTGAAAATTGCTGGGCTGATGCATTGTGTAATTTGTGCCTAGCACCTGTGTTTTTAGCCATGAAAAGAGTTTCCCTGTTTGGTTGTTATATCTCTATAGGAGTCTTCTACTTCTGACAACAACTGTTACTGTGGATTTAATGATCTTGAAGAATCTGAAATTCAGTTATTGTTCACCTCACAGAGAGGTAAATAATAGTGGGATGAATAGCAGTCGAGCCACAGACCCGCAGGACACTGTAGGGAGGTCAGCGTTTCACAAAGGCTTTGTCCCTCTGAAAAGGCCCCTGTTCCCTAAAGTCTATTATTTAAAATGTCTAATTTATGGGGGTTTTATACTCTATAATAGAAATTATGTCCACAAAAGTTGTATTTCTTTGTAACTTCCTTAAACATTTAATTTGGAGAGCAGGTAATTTTTAAATTCTATCTGCAATTTTGCTTCAACAGGCTTTTTTAAATCCTAAATTCTGCCCATTTAAAAGATGCTCAAGACATAAAAACTGAATCCCTACAACTTATGCTGTAATTTAGTTGGGAATCTACAGCACCTGGGCTTTTATAACTTCACAAAGCAATAGGCTTATTTTGAAAATTACACTATTTTCCTTGATTATTTGAACTGATTGTTGGAGCATTTCTTTGCTGTTGGACATTTGGAA
Source organism: Manacus vitellinus (assembly GCF_001715985.3). Classification (NCBI taxonomy): domain Eukaryota; kingdom Metazoa; phylum Chordata; class Aves; order Passeriformes; family Pipridae; genus Manacus; species Manacus vitellinus. Next base: position 27,214,415 of record NW_021940535.1, read on the forward strand.
TACCCAGAGTATTCTGGGAAGAGATATACACCAGGAATGTTTTCAGAAGATAATAGCTTCATAATTATTTTCTTCTGAAGGAAATCTTGAATCCGGTCCATATTTCCTTGGAAGAATTACATTTTTGCAAAAGAATGGCAAAGCCAGCAGTGATGATTTGGTTGTACTCTAATGATAAAAATTACTGTTGTACACCATAAATCAGTGGTACTTAGAACTCAGCAAGTGTTCACATATGAAACTTAAATCCTGAGTTTAAAGATATATTTTGAACAGCTGTTTAACAGTATTTTTGCTTCTATGACATCTGTAGTGTTGACAACTGATACTTATGCTGAGATACAAATATCAGAGGATTACTCTTTGATTGCAATATTGACAGTTTTAAATTTTGCTTCCACTATGAGTGAAGAAGACTGGCTGAATCATTTCACACATTGCTGTTGTTATGCCACCTTGTGTGGCTGAGACCAGAAATTCTGCATAGTGCGTTGCTTCTGGGCGTAAGAGAAAAGGTCATGTGCAGGTATCTAAATGGAAAATATTGCAATTTATGTTTTCAAATAGTTTACCTGTGAGTGGGGTAGGATTTTCTTAAACAGTTCTGTAAGAATGTGTATGTGTGGTATCTGTGCATAAATCAATTAATTACATGATTCAACAGCAAATAGTTACATCCGCTAGCATTGGTGTTTTATTCATAAATTATTTTCCTGCATTCCTATGGATTTAGGGAGGTGATTATGAAAAACTGAACTAGAGTAATATAGGTATTTTAAACAGTTGCCCTCTTTCAGGTGGAAATTACAGATTTATCAGCAGAAACTCAATAATTGCCTTTGCATGCATCCTTGTTTCTGGCAAAATAAAATAAAAATAGGCTGCTATCGAACACCTTCAGTGCTTAAATTTTTTTTAGGAAAATAGGACTAAATTTGTATTCTAGTCCTTTAACTTAGTCTGACGGTGCACAAAACCTTTATAATTACTTCTAATTTTTTTTAGTTTCACTTTAAGCCACTTTTACTAAGTTCTCAAACAGTTTGTTTTTGTTTTTTTTTTTCCTTTTCAAATCACATCAAAAATGTCCTGTGGAGAAAAAAGTGACAGATGCTGTTAAACAATGATTGAGCACAACTTTCTTGGTAGGCAATACGTACTTTTTCCCTGAAGGTCTATAAAGAAATATTTCAAATTCTTTCTTTACAACTATAACAGTTCCTGAGTTTGAATGAAACTGTATAGAATGGAAAACCATGTTCCCTTCCCAACTATTAATGTAGGCTGCACATTCTAATTCAATGAATGAGATTTATTTACATATATAATTATATAACTATATTTAATCTTATAAAGTAATTTGATTTTATAAATATTTATATTTGCTATAGTTTATTTATATACACTGCATTTATATATGCAAACATACAATGTAAGGTATATTATGCATTATTTTTATGTGTTTTGTGTGTTAGATTTTTATATAATGTACATATTTTATATTTAAATTTATGAAAAGAAAAAGTTATGTGAACTTAATGCTGTACTTTACTCGGAAAATTCACTATCTATGGATATAAAGTACTCCAAGGGAAAAATGAATGAAGCTTATTGAGAATTTTTTTGACAATATGGTTTTGCCAGATTCTTCAGCCCCCACTTTTTTTTTAAGTTATACCCTTTTGATGAAGATTAAATATACAGTCAAAATAAAAAGAATGTTTGATAACCATAGGGTGAAGAAGCTTGTTTATAAAAAGAGACAGAGGTTTAGGTCTGTGTTCTGCCAATCTGGATCAATGTTAGCATCAACCCTGGACTTTTGGTGTTGTTCTCGTTGGTTGTTTGGTTGGGTTTTTTCCAGACTTTCTTTTTGACATCTTTTACAAAGGTAGAAATGCTTAAATATTTATAGACGTCAGTAGCCTGCCACCACTTTTGGGCTATTATTCGATTTTAAATTAAGCTGAAGTACCCTCAGTATTGGAAGCAATATAATTAAACCTTATAACTTTGTACAAACCCAACACATTGGGGCAAAGTGAGAATGCTGGTGACGGGAGGCATTTGTCTCTATGCCAGGTCTCTTGAAGTGATGGAGATGCACACCTGTGGGCCAGGACATAACTCAGTGCCTACTCTTACAGTGGTAGGAGGTGACTTCCAGCAGAGGGTCTTTCAGCACATATGCTTATTAGAAGATATGTTCCCCAAGTGTACCCAGTCAGATCTGGCACATGACAGTTTGGATCAGAAGACATCCTATAGCACTTCTCCTACAGATGTGTGAAGTGGAATGTAAGAGGTGAGAAGAGTAAAGCAGACTTTAATGCAGGGCCAGTAAGCATCCTTCAGGCATTGTACTTGACACTTGAAATTGCCTAAGAGCTCTTCTGAGCAGAGAAAATTAGAGGGAGTGGGACATCTGTTGAGCTTATTTCTATGTAGCTTTGCTAACCTTGAAATTCTGGTCCAAAACTAATAGAACAAGAAGTTGTCCTGTCATCTTCTATATATTATGTACATTTTTTGATCATTGTACTTTTCATTTCCTTCTCTCTTGCTTGCTTTTTTACTCTGTAGTTTTTCAAGTGTTCTTGATTTTATCAAGAGGCCTAGAAGAATTTTTAGGACTTCCTAGGGACAGGAACTCCATTCCATGTGAAACATTAAAATTTCATAAGGAAAAAAGTATGAATTAGAGATTTGCAAGCTATTGTGTATATTTATTCACATTTAAGAATTTTTAACAATGTATTAGTTGTGCATTTATTAGGACATTGCAAACTGGAAATCAGATCTGGTCACTAGAATATAGAATATGCATTAAGATATCTGTCACACTAATGAATAGAAGGTGCGTGAATGTACATATGCACATGCACTCACACACACAGAGTCATTCAACAAAATTACTGGAAGTTTTCTGTCTAGTCACGATTTATTTGTAAGGCCTAATTTCAGCATGTGTCAAAAGCTATCATGAAAAGATGCTTTTAAATTTAAATTATTGCAATTTAGGATTGTTTTAATATATACTCACTTGTCAGCATTATGGGGCATAGGTATTGAATGAAGGCGATAATGAGGTGGTGATACTTAATGGATATGGAAGCAGAAATAGCCAGGCAAATACTACCAAAGATACTTTACTTTTAAAAATATGGTTGGATGATGAAATGGGTGTCTTAAATCTGATGCTTTCTCATTTCGTATCAAACAATGATGGAACGTTGTTTATAACAACTACAGAATATTCAATTTAATATGTACTAGTATACTACCAGAAATATGATGTTTTCATATACTTTTATATCTAGAACTTCACAAGGAAATGTTATGGCTAATACATTTAGATAAATTAGACTTTTCTTTCTTGAAAGACTACCTATCTATTTACAACTAGGTGAACAGATAATATTTTCTGACAATACTTTCAAACAAGATTTGAACTTAGACAAAGCTTTGGATTAACTGTCAGGTTCAAATGGTTTCTAGTATTGGTGTACCATAATAACCATTGAATTATCAACTTTGATTGAACTTTTTCAGATAATGCAATGTTGGATTGTGTTTGTCTAAGAAATGAATGCATGAGCAGAAGCAATTATTATTTCAAGTGTTCACTTGCCATTTACTATTAAATTAAATGTCTCAAGCCATAAAATGTTTGCATAATGCACAATATGTTTATCATAATTGGATATCTTCATTTACTGTTTTTAGGTTAAATTTTTTCCGAGATGTTGCTGAGTTCAGAGTACTAGCATGTGGTGGAGATGGAACAGTAGGCTGGATTTTGGATTGCATAGGTAATCTCTACCATTTGCATAGTTGTGCTTGACTCGTGGTTTTCCTTTTAATGCTCTTCCTTATATACCAATGTATGGATACAGCTATTTCAAACAAGACCTTGTTCATTTAAATTTCTGAAATGTATTATTTTGGGATATGATTATTTTAAAGGATATTCAAATTGAAAAAGATATCCAAAATTTCTAGAAGTCCAGTGTTTGTATTGCTCTGGGTTCCCTGAAAGCAAGAAATTTGAATTAATCTATTCTAATTTCATTTCAGAGTCTATTCTCCAATTGAATCAAATCTAAGTTGTTATTTTAAGACAATTTACCTTAGCTCACTTGCTTTTTCACTTACCAAATTTTTGTATATGCTCTATTATCCTATAATGGAGATAATGTACTAAGAGATGGTTCAGCTTTGGAGTTTTTTCAGTCAGTTGTGTGTAAAGTCCTGTGTACAAATCGTTAGGAAGGCCCAGAAGTCAAGGTATTACAGACTTAAACTTCTCAAAGCTTATTAGGGGGAATGTCTTCCACATCATTTATTTGGTGTTAGAGAGGCTGCAGAGAAAAAAAACGGGCATATGTGACGATGGAAATTAGGAAGGGGATGAAGAGAGGTCAAAAGACGCAATTGAAAGTTTATGTAGAGTGTTTAAAAGTGCGTGCTCTGGGGGGGAGGGACCAGAAAACTTTTTAAAAGTTCACTGAAAATTAAAAGTGATGTCATGAAAGAATGACAGCAAAGGCATATTTCTAAACTTGGTTGGAGAAAAAAAATCTTTTTGCAAATGCAAGCTACTGATTGTAACTCTCAAATAGCATTCGGAGTCATAAATCAATGTACTTAAATATCAGGGGTATTGCCTAAATGTGGAAGGAGTGAAGTTTTGCAGCTCTTAATTGTGTCATCACCTTTTTCATGAGGTCTAAAATGTCATGCAGTTACTTTCTCTTTCAGTGACATTATTCGGACAAAAATACTCTATTTTTTCTTCATAACTTACTGTCTTCTGCAGCAATTTCTGTGTTACAGAACTAAGAAATTTTTTGGGGGATCCAGGATTCATCTGTTTCATAAGTACAGGAAGTAGATTTTCAATGCTGCCTTTTAGGGAGCAAAAGCACTTTGGCATGTAAAGTGTAAGAAAGCACTTGCTTCTAGATCCTTTCTAGTCTGGTCTTCCCAGATCTCCTAATATACAAAGAGTCTTAGCTGAGAGTAAGGGAGGAAGGGAGGAAGTAAGGAAGGAAAGAGGGAGGGAGGAAGGAAGAAAGGAAGGAAGGAAGAATTCTCATCAGTTTGAGACTTTTAAATGTTTTTTTTTAAAATTATTTTATTAAATATTTAATTATCTTAAAGATTTTCAGTACACTGATATTGTGAATGTTAAATCTTTCTAAAGTATTGATAAATATCAAGACGTCCCTGCTGCATCCATTTTATAGATAAATTCCTGCTGATTATTGCTGATAATTTTGCATTATTCTATGAACAAAATAACTGATTGTTTGATTAACCAAATATAACTTTTAAACTCGACATGCTATTTGTTTGACAAATTTTATATTTGAAATTTTATACCTAGAGGATAGCTCCCCTAATTCCAGCTTTTCAGAAAGAATTTTCCACTTCTTGATGATGGTTTTCCCACTGGATTTTGAACAGAGATTCTTGGGCTTAAGATGCTACAAAAATATTGGTAAAGACTGAAAAGATGCTATAAATTTATGCATTTCAAAATATTGCTTATTAAATACAAAATAGACTTGATCAAATAGATCAGTGCTTGTTTAGAATAGCAGGTTTAATTCCTGATGGGCAAACCCAACTAAGTCCTGGTGTTAGTTCCAAGGACTTCTTGGTAATGGTGCTCATGTGTAGACACAAATCCAGGTAAATACATGATTAAACACAGATTTGGTCACCCAAATTAAAAATTACAAGGTTCACCTCATTATTCATGCCCTTAACTATTACTCTTTTGCATTTGTAGCTGGGAATGGCAGAGCTGAGAACAAGAGAGAGCACACCATATTCAGTCTTGGAAAGCTCTTGAGTATCATTGCTTATGAATACTTGTCTATGGGTTACAAAAATCCTTTTGATAACAAGTAAATTAGGATTAAGGATTGAATATTGACTGAAGAAGGGGCTGCATAATGGACTGGCTTGGTAAAATGCTCACTGCTGATGAGGCAGCATAATTTCATACACAAAAGGTGTCTTTCACTGAAACAAAACCTAACAAAGTTCCTTAGTTATGTTTTTCCTTCTTTATTCACAGAGAAAGCGAACTTGATTAAGCATCCTCCAGTTGCTATACTGCCTCTTGGGACTGGCAATGATTTAGCAAGGTGTCTGAGATGGGGAGGAGGTAAACACAAATTACAATATAATGTATTATGGAGTTAAAGGGAAAAAAATAACTTTTCCATCCAAGTCTACATTTGGACTTCTTTTTTATGAACCACTATCACCTTTCCTCTTTTTGGAATTAGCTGTTTGTAAATGTTGTATAGATATATAAAATATTAAAGGTTTTAATCACTCTTCATACCTTGTTTGTAGCTTCTGTTGACACCAAAAAGGCTCCAAGGTGTAATGAGAGTAGTGTATAGCTGTTTAGTTGGCTTTTTACCATCTGTATTGCAGTTATTGATTTGATCAATACCTTGTAAAGGAAGTAGTCTTAAATGGGTTTTAGTTGGGACTGTTGTGAAAGGGTTACTGAAAACAGCTAATAGTGGGTTTGGAGTGGTTTCATCTTTTTTTAATATTTAAAAATATTAAATGAAAAATGTGTCTCAGCCTAGGACTAGTTCCTTTGGTCCACTCCCTTTCTGTTCTCCTACAGAAGATTCCAGACGCAAAGTGCTGTGGTGCTATTTATTAGGAAATGAGAAGGCAAAGAATGCTGAAAGAAGAATATACATACAGTCAAACCTTTAATACCCTTTGCATCCTTTCCTGGATGTATGGAGCTTTACTCTCAGCTCCTTCAATAACTTATTTCCATTTAGAATTTGCATTCCAGGATAACTTGAAGGAGACACAAGGAAGAAAGACTTAGGCAAGACTCAATCCGGGGTGAAAGCACATCATTTTATGGGCTCATAGCCAGGTCTATTTCAGGTCTTGGTTGTTTCAGTCAAGATATTTTGTATTTGGAACTTGGTTGTTTATTTGAAAGTTCTCAGCCTTTGCAGATACCTTACTACTTCTGTCTCATCCAAGTTTTCTTTCCAAATGTCTGCCTTGTTACCAGAGAGTCTTTAGCAAATTCTTAGTAGTTTTCATGCTATAGAACTTCTCTGTTAACCATAATGTTCTGTCAAATCAATTGAGGACCTCCTTCATTTTCTCTGTCATGACTTGATTGTTTACATTCTCATAGTCTTGAGGGGAAAAAAAGGAAAACAAACAAGCCAAAACCCAATCAAATCAGCCTTGCCTCGCTTTCTCAATAGTTCATAGACTAGTCACAGAATAATCAGGTTCCCTAGTCCAGTCTCCTGTTCTAAGCAGGGTCAGCTATGAGAGCATTTGATTATATTAGTCAGGAGCTGTTCCTCCATTCACTTTTAATGTTCTAAGTGATTCCATTTGGACTAAAATAGAAAAAGTGTGAAAATATTCTGGCTTTCGTCATTCTTTGCCCGGTTGCTTTTTGGTAAGCAATACCATAATACAGATTTTCTGGAACTTCCATAGATGGGAGAGGAGACAGGGCTTCCAGAAACTAAATTGCTGGTGAGTGATCTCAAGAATGCAGACAGATGGAATTGTGCACGCTGCTGTTATGCAGTGGTTAGCAGTAACTAGCAAAAGTGTACCATACAACCATAAAGAAATACATCAGCAGTGGGTTTTGAGCAAGAAGGCTTTCAATGGTTTTACCTGCTAAAGCTGTTAATGATCCAGGAAATACATATTGCTTGAATATGAAAATTCTTCTTATTATTTGAAGAAGGAATGAATCCACAGATCTTAGTTGTCTATTACAAAGTCATTTGGTCTGAATGGTATTCAGAGTTGATAGTCACTTAGTAAAATCTCCACAGTTTTTATGCATACACACATGTTTGTTGTGTGTACTCAGGAGTGTGCAAATAAGTTTTCTACTCAGTTTAGTATACAATGTAGTGAACTACTAGTGAATTACATGTGAGTGCTTCTTGGCGAGTAAGAGTGAGATTTCTCTACAGAGCAGGATGAAACACATTAATAGGTTGTTGAAATATGGAAAATGTTATTTTTGCTGATAAGTCATCAATTATGGATTTGAAATTTTGGATTTGTTATGCTAGACCACATTGAAACAATCCATAAAAAATAGTAGATTACTTTTAACCTTTCAGTCTCTTGTCAGGCTTTCATCAGACAATCCTGCTTCTCGGGTCTTATATGCATAGTTTTCATTTTTCTAGTCATAGAATCATAGAATAGTTTGGGTTGGAAGGGACCTTTAAAGGTTAGTTATCTACTCCAACCACTGCCTCCCCCTGCAATGAGCGGGTACATCTTCAATTAAATCAGGTTACTCAGAACCCTGTCCAACCAGTTCTCTAGAAAGAGAAAGAAAATGTAATGAAACTTTATTATGCTTGATTAAATAACTGGTTTTATGTTTTGCTAGGTTATGAAGGTGAGAATTTGATGAAGATCTTAAAAGACATTGAGAATAGCTCAGAGATTTTACTGGACAGGTGGAAATTCGAAGTAATACCCAATGATAAAGATGAGAAAGGAGACCCAGTGCCTTACAACATCATCAATAACTACTTTTCTATTGGCGTGGTAAGACTTATGCTTATCCTTAACTGATTTTCTTTTTCTGTTTTGAATAAATATTTGCATCACATGTCTTCAAATGAAGAATTGTTGGCTATAGATCATTTATAATGTTGTTTTGCTAGTGAAATGAATACATAGATGACTGACAGCAATTTGCATAAATTTACTTCCTCACATTCAAACCAGAACTATTTTTCAGGACTGTCTACCTTCCCATTTATATAGAAGATATTTGTATTGTTCTTAATGGTTTATGAGCAGCTATAGCACTAAATTTATATTGTCATTTTGAAGGTCCTATAAAAATATAAAGGAAAAACTAATCACTTAATAAGAACTCTAAGCAACCTTTTCCATTAGTATTCACATAGTCCAAACTGTTTAAAGGAATAGTTGCATTCTTTATTCCTTCAGGGCAGCTTTAAATAATAAAATAATAATACAAAAAAAAGCCACAAAAAAAAAAGCCCCACAAGTGTCTTCTTAGTTCTGTCTTATAGGGATATTCACATCTTGAATGAATTAGAAGGAAAAGGGATTTAAACAGCTCTTCATTTCTGAGGAACTGCATCTCTGGTTTGTGCTTCAAACGTGTTACATGTATGATCTACATTTCTTAAAGTTAGCATGAATTTCTTTATTCATATTTGACTTTTGGTTTGTTGTTAATTTTAGATACTGTTCTCAAGAACCATTACTTCATATCTCACTTAGGTGTTTCTCATTTGATTCTTCCTGCCTACATGCAGAAACTTATTCTCAATTGAATTCTACTCTCTTTTAATTTTTGCTGTTTCTCCAAGGCACTGTGAAAACTATTGGTGACCTACAACGTATTGCACATTGCCTCATAGATTCCTGCCAAATAATAAGCACAGTCTCTAATCCAGCATGAGTAGAACGTGCTGTATGAATTTTGTAACAGTATGGCAGAAATTCTATTTAATAACAATCTAAATGTATGCTTAGAAAGGCCAGGAGAGTAAAACTGAATAAAATTGTACTTGATATGGGGCTCTTAGTGCTGTAGGACCGTAATTCAGGTGGGAAGGGATTGCAGAAAGTCATTAGTTCTAAGCAGGGTCAGCTATGAGAGCAGATCACATTGCTCAGGACATTATCCATTTAGGTCTTAAAAGCCTCCAAGGATGGAGATGGCACAACATCTCTTGGCAACATTTTGGGGTGCTTGACTATCTTTATGATGAAGATTTTTTTCCCAATATCCTGTCTGAATCTCTCGTTTCAACATAAATTATCTGTCTCCCCTCCTCCTATTATATGCTGCTGTGAAGAGATCTGGCTTTTTCATCTTGATAACCTCCTCATAGGTACTTGCAGGCTATTAGACCTGCCTGAAACTCTTCTAACCTGTGATCCACCTTATGCAGCCAGTCTATTTTCTTTAATCTTTTTCCAGCAATCAAGACCATAATATCCTAACTTCGATGCAAGAATGCTGAGGTAGACAGTGTTCAAAACCTTGCTGAATTGAGCATGACATCCACTGCTCTCCCCTCATCTGCCAATCAAGTTGTTTTTAACATAGGCAGCAATCAGAATTAAATTTACCTCTTAGAAGGAAAATGATACACTAAGTTGAAAAGGAATGTTGGAGACAGTAGCATATATATGTAAAAAGTTTGATTAGTATGTTGAAGCCGAACAAGACAATTTTTTCTATAGCAGTCTGAAAGCTCTGATGTGTGTGTAAGTACTGTACTACATCTAAGTACAGGGAAAAAACTAAGAAAGAGACTAAGATGTAGTAGGTGAATGACTGTGTGTAATGGTCAACCTGCTGAAAGCACAAAGCACAGAAGTACCATAAAAAGCGTAAGCCAAGCTGTGTCAGTTTCAAAGCAGGAGCTAAAAAACATCTAAGAGCAATGTAGAATAAGATAAAGATTTTTCAAGTGCTCACATCCATCATTCTGTCAGGATGGCAAGATACCAGGAGAGAAGTTCCATCTGCTTCCTAATAATACTGGAGTCACTGAAACAAGCTAAATACCCAAGAAAAAAAAGTGCATTAAATCATATTTGCTTTAAAAAACAAAAACATCACCTCCAAGAAAACCTAATCAAACCAAAAAACCTCTGCAAGAATATAGTAGGGTCATCTGAAAATGGAAGCTTGTCTTGGAAAGCCACAGGTTTGGTGAGCTGGACAAACATAACTGGTAATATTAGAGGACAAATAAGCAGGCATGATAGAGACAGGAGACATTAGGCCACCTGTCAGACAGTGGCAAGTTCAGTTACTTTGGAAGAGATGACATTGCTCAGGACATTTGTTTTGGAGAAAATAAAAATGTTATTTTCCCTGTAATCTACATGACCAGCTTTAATAGTGATACATTCATGCACTAGGTTGATATTTATCCCAGTGATCATCAAAGACAGAGTTCAGTAATGTTAGTGTTGTGTTATCACAGACTGTATTCTTGGGCTTTCCATCTCTGCAGTTGCTTCAGTAGTGGAATTTCAGTTATGTCACTTCATTTGACCAACTTGCTGTTGTTATAAACTATCAGAGGGAGTGCATGTGTAGACAGAATATGTCATTGCACATAGTATTTGTCATGGTTAGCCTTTTCCCTATGGATAAAACAGTCAGTGTAACTCTTGCTAATTTCTTCAAGAACTTACCGTTAATGATGGCTCAATGTGTATATGTGGACAGTTGCTTTGGGTAAGCGCTTGTGTGCTGTAATACCCCTGCAAATCTTTATTTTATCCTAGCTTTTTTCCATATCTGTATCTCAGGCCTGTAAAACAAACAAACAAAAGCAAACACTTCCTGACTCATTTATAAGGCGTGCTGTCTTAGAATAGAGAAATATTTTCGTAAAATTCGGTAGTAACTCTTCAGTTCGATGCTTGAAATTAACCCCTCAAAAAACTAAAAAAACCCCATGCAAACAAAATAATTATCAAACCAAACCCCCATGTGCTCATGACTGTATGCCATTGTTCCCCCAAAACAAACTCCTATTTTTGAAAACAATTGCTTACAAGTCTACTCTCAGATCTTGCCAGGATTGACCCAGTTTCTTCTGTTATGCAGTGATAGCAAAGCATAAATGCACATTGTTAATTGTAAATATAAGAAAGGTATTAAGCTATTGGAGAGTGTCCAAATGAGGGCAAGGAAGGTGGTGAAGGACCTTGAGGGGAAGCCGTATGAGGAGCGGTTGAGGTCACTTGGTCTATTCAGCCTGGAGAAGAAGAGACTGAGGGGAGACCTCATTACAGTTAGAACTTCCTTGTGAGAGGAAGAGAAAGGGCGGGCACTGATCTCTTCTCTTGCTTACCAGCGACAGGGCCTGAGGGAATGGCCTGAAGTTGTGTCACGGAAGGTTTAGATATTTTTAGATATTAGAAAAAGGTTCTTCACCCAGATGGTGATTGAGTGCTGGAACAGGCTCCCCAGGGAAGTAGTCACAGCACCAAGCCTGACAGAGTTCAAGAAGCACCTGTACAATACTCTAGGGAACACGATGTCACTCTTGGGGATGGTCCTGTGCAGGGGTAGGAGTTGGACTTGATGATCCTTGTGGTTCACTTCTAACTTAGCACGTTCTGTGATTCTGTGATTCTCTGATATATTTGGAGCGTGTGCCCTATGAGGAGTGGCTGTTTAGCCTGGAGAAAAGGAGGCTCAGGGGTGACCTTATCACCCTCTACAACTACCTGCAAGGAGGTTGTAGCCAGGTGGGGGATGGCCTCTTCTCCCAGGCAAGCAGTGACAGGACAAGAGGACATGGCTTCAAGATGAGCCAGGGGAGGTTTAGGTTGGGCATTAGGAAGAAGTTGTTCACAGAAAGGGTGATCAGACATTGAAATGGGCTGTCCAGGGAGGTGGTGGAGTCATTATCCCTGGAGGTGTTTAAGGAAAGACCTGGCACTTAGTGCTATGATCTATTTGACATGGTGCTATTTGGTCATAGGTTGAACTCCGTCTCAGAGGTCTTTTCCAACCCAATAGGTTCTGTGGTAAAATTGATGGGCATATATTCTCTGAAATTCGCAATATATTCAGTGAAGTTCACGATAATTCTGTGAAATTCATAATAAGCGAAGAACATGGTGAAATAATCATTTGCTGATTGAGACCTGAGCAGCAGCCATGGAAGATGAGTGACCAACAGACAGTGAGGCAAACTCTCACATAAATATAAAAACCAGGAAGACATTGTAACATTCTTTGTTACCTTGAGAAGCACTTCCATCTGCACTGCTAGCAAACCCCACACTGGCATGGTCAAAAATTTTATATACTGCTAAGATGTGAAGAAAGGGTTCTTTTAAGCTTAGGGATAAGTAGCTTAGTTGTCAAGCAATTTTAGTTAGATAATAATCACTTAAAATGAAAGTGATTGTCAAGGCTGTTCATCTCTTACTGGGAAGTTATGAAAGGATATCAAATATGTAGGGAAAGTATAATGCTTATTTTTAGTGCTTCTCAAATGATTGTCTCAAAGTGAGACAAAGTGGGTATTTTGATAACCCTAAGAATGCCTCATTAAATGTTCTGTTGTGATTAAACATTAGAAACCTTGACTTTCACTAAATGCCTAGTTGAAAAGAGGGGAAGGAGGAAGAAGCCATGTTATATACTTAGGGATAGGAAAAATGTGTGAAAGAGCAAAATATCTATGCTTTCTGTACTTTCTCTTCAAAGTGGATATTCAAGAGAAATGACTCATTGTTTCTCTCTACCAGAGCCACCTTCTAATAATTGAGAGGGGCAGGAGACCCACAGGAGTCCTAGGAACAAGCCACAGACACGCAGGATGCATGATGGAGGCAGAGTTGTGTAGGCAAAATCATAGTGGAGGTTTAGGGTTTGAATTAGTTCATTAAAAGTTAGGAAATACTGTGAGCTAGGCAAAGTCTATTCACTCATACTCTTTTTTTAAAAACCATTTTTATAACTTACTTCTACTTGGATTATCCAATAAAAGTACCTGGAAAATTGCTCAGTAAGTCCTAATTTTCTAAGTGTGGGCATACTAGCAGTATTGTAACTGCCACACATTCATGGAAGATTAAAAAAACCCAAGCAAAACCCAACTAAAAAACCCAGAGAAATCAGGCAAAAACTATAATGAAGTTCTTTAAAAAATATCTCATTATGATTTGATATCTCATAATTAATAAATTTTATTCCTAAAGATAGGTGAGTTCTTCAGAGGCTCCTCCTTGACTGGAGCAAATAGCTGTAGGCCAAGCCAAAGGCACAGTTGTAATCATCTGAGAACCAAGCATCATTCTGCTGCAGCCAACTTAGCTAGACCCTGCTTTTTTACATTTCTTACACAAACAACTTAAAAATATTAAATAAAACCTGATTATTTTTCTCAGATAATGGCTTATCTCAAAAAAAGGCTAAAATTTTTTAAAACGAATGATTCATCTATTTCCCATTGACTTCCTTTATAATAACTAATAACTAATTCCTTTATAGTAGCTAATAACACTTTGCATTGCTTTCCATTTTGTGGATAATAATGCTAAAAGAAACTATGAATAGATCTTAAGATGAGAGTCCTAAAGTAGCTTTCCCACAAGCAAGCATAATTTTGAATTTACTATTCTGCCACTGAATTAACTTAAGCGTTTAGCCTTTATGGTGCCAAAATTAGGTTGACATGAGTCAGTACTGAGGATCTTTAACCATAAACATTTTCTTTCTGTTTTCTTTAATTGTTTTAGCTTTTAAATAAATCATAAATTTATCTGATGTTAATAGGAGATAAACTGTTAACAACACTGTTTAACTATCGTTTGAATTTTTGTAACTGCATGGGGTATTACAGAGCATATGCTGCTAAGCCTCTTGCAGTTCTGTAATTAGGGTGTCGGAGTATCGTAAACTGAACTTGCAAACATCTGCATTGTCTTTTAGTACAAGTCCATACGGAAAGAAATATTACTGAGATAGATTTTAAGGCAATTTATTCTAGATAGTGGCACAGTGCAACCTTCCCTATGCTAAAACAGCAGATACCATTCTAAAATGAAAGCAAGCCTTACTGGTGTCAGGGCAGTATTCAAGGTGTAAGAGTAAACCAAGAGCCATAGTTCTGATTGGTGTTTACAGATGGCAGCTCTAAAGATTATACTAGAGATCATTGTATATCCTTGCGTTTAATTAGTAATATTCTGTATGAATGACTGATTAGATAACTCTGATTTTCATGTCTCTTTTCTTCCTCTTGGGCCATATTCCATGAAAATTTTAAATTAGTTTATGTTTTTGACCACATTATGTAGCTGTTATGTGTGTAAAGAACATACATAGTCTCTCTGTTCATGCTGAGGTTGATTGCCTAATGTTCTGTCCAGGAGGACTGCAAGGTTTGCTGTCTCTTAGGAAAACAGCAGAGTCCCCTAGAGGCTTACATTCTTTGTAGGTCCCGAATTGCTTCTCCTTTGTCTAGACTGATCACCTGAATGCATGCTTTAGGGTAAGCCTACTTGGGATCTTTGCTGTTGCTGTTCTTTTACCTACATACGCTGAAGAGTTGTCAGCAGTCAAGCTCCCTAGGAAGCTTAAAGCTGTAGCTGATTTCATTCAGACTATTTCATTTGCATGAGATACTTAAGATGTGGAAAACATCTTATTTGTCTACTTACTGAGACAGGATTTAAATAAGAATCTTCCAACCTCCCTTCAACTGAAAATTTGAATACGTGGTGCAAACACATACACAAGAACATATTGGAGGGCAAAAAAGGAGTGGAATGCTCTAGGACAGTAATTAAGACAGTAACCTGGAAGAGAACTGGGATATCCAGATTCTTGTTCCATCTGTTGTTTTTGTCCATTTGATTATCTTGTACATGGCAATTCAGAAACTTACATTACTATGAATGACTTCTTTTCTAATATCAATAGGTAGAGAATTTTAATGCAAAAACTGAACTTACGGAAGTAGAACATCTCAGTCTTTCATTCAGTCTTTACAACACGTGATAATTGAGTTCATAGCAATATGGTGATATTCTCACTTGTATGATCTACAATAAAAATATTTTTTGTGAATGTTTTTAGAAAAGCACAGTAAAGATATCTGAATGTGTCTGGTAATGTTCTGTAAGTTCTTCAAGAAACAAGTCAGTACTATATGTTGGTTTAATAAAAAAAAGGCAGTTATTTAGGTAGAGGGGAAACTTCTTTAATACTGGTAAGTTGTACTACAATCAAGATGTGTTTTCTGAAGAATTATTATCACAAAGTAGCAAAGGTCTAAGACAAAGACAAGTGTACTTTTGTGACACCTAATACGTTACTATCCAAATGCACTATTGAATAGTGACAAATATTACATGGCCATGACTTAATATCCTTCAGTCTTAACCAGTCACTAAGAGCCTCTTATTCTGCCAGTAAAGAAAAATATGACTTCTTAATTCTCTTAATCATAAATTTTAACTTGTTAAGGGTCTACTTCCCCATACTCTGTCATCAACCTCTACTTCCATTAAATCTCCTTTTTTTTTTTTTCAAAACTGGAAAAAAAAAAGAAAAATCTTACATAGAAGCCATATTTTTGGTTTTTCTTGAGAAAGAACATTTCATTAGCATTGATAGGAACTTTGACTATCAGAATTTTTAGTCTCAAATACCAGTGTCTTAAGTAGGGTTATTCCTCTAACTGACTATGTGGTCCCATAATCTTTTATTTTCTATGTAGTTTTATTATCTACGCTATTTTTTAAGGTATATTTATTACTACAAGAAAAAGGAGTTTATTAGGGAATATAATATTTACAACTAGGAACGAATTTTTGTTTTATAGTGGGCCCATATTTTGGAATTTCAAAGCCTCACAGCATTTTGGTGTTCATGGTGGTTAAAAGGAATTTGTTTTCCCCCATAGGAAAATATCATAAGGGCATTTGCTGATTCAGTGCAGAATTTAAGCACATGAACATTTTAACACTAATTTAATGTGACATTTAAGTATGTGTTTAAACTTTCCTGATCTAACGAAGCAGTTAAATACTTAGTTAATTTTTTAAGCATTTTCTGCATTTTCATTAATATGGCTGGACAAATGCACATGTTAAATTCTGGGCATTTGGTGTAAGCTAATTAATTATTAAAGTGGGATTTGTAGGTATACATAACTAAAAACCATGTTTATTGGTTTGCTGAACTGATATGAACATAAACACATGCCTAAGTGATTTTGTGAATCCTAATCATCACTTAGAATGTGCTAATGGAATGCTGTGATATATTACATTATTTCTGTGCCAAAGTGGGAAAGAACACTTCGTAATAAACAGTATTATTGCTTTGTAATCCAAATAACTTCTTTTTTCCTGAAAAAAAGGGTTAAGAAAATGAACAATTCATCCATGTGTGAATGCAAATGTAATATTAAAAGATCCATATTGATACTGGGTATGTCATAGCCTCAGTCTTGTAGCCAAATGTGTAAAAGTGTTTTTTCTATCTGTGGAGAGAATTCTGCTCTCTTTCAGAAGGAGTATGTTCAGAAGAACTTCAACCCCAGATTTAAAATACTGTCATATTGAGAAGTCATTGGTAGTTCAATGTATCATTATCTTGTTTAATTTCTTCACATTGCTAGTTTTACTAATTAGTTATTCTTACAGGTTTTTACTACTTGCTTGTTTGAATCCTCTTTAGTCTTTTCAGCATTATTGCTATTGAAATTCCTCTGCAGAAATTTTGGATATAATATATGGCAAATATGATGACATAGGGTTTTTGTTACAGGGGGTTATTTTTTCCGTAAGGCAGAAAGCCACAAGCTTATACCACGTGCCACGTAAAGCTGGATCTGTAGAACAATTCATAAATAAAGAGCAATAGAAGCCTGTCTGAAGATTCCCTCTTGCTAATGTCCTGCGATATTTCCCTGGACGTGGAGAATGTGAATTCCATAACTAGAACATAACTACTTATCCTTAGAGTCGGTAATAGCTATACTGCAATGCTGCTGGTGATGTTTCCTGTTAGCTAGTTTCTGTCTACCCGTATGGATTTAGTTTACCTTCTAAATCCCTCTTACCATCATAGCCTTCTGCCATTCATAAAGTGTATCAGAGTACCCTCACAAGAGGGTTCCACTGTACTGCATGGAATGTATAAAGTACTTCCATGCAGAGAACCAAAGTTTCATAGCTTACTCTACTACATAATGAGAAGTACTACTACTACAAAAAAAAAGATGATTTCCAGAGGTACCGTTTGTTCTACTTTGTATAAGTACAAAGAAATTGACAGAACTTAGATTATTCGTCCTGTTTGCTTGGTTATTTATTTATTTTTATTTTAATGCCAAAGTGTGAAGGTATGGCAGTCTGTGCTGGAACTTTCTGAAAATATGTATGTATAACATATAGATTTATTAAGGTTTGCGTGTGTGATTTCCCTTATAGTGCAGTAAGAATACTGAGGTTTGTGCTGAATTCACTGTAGGTTTTGTCAGGTTCAGTGAAAATATATTTCTATGGGCTATATTTAAAGTAGCAAGTAATTTTGCTCAGTAGGAGTGTAGCAAATGATGCTGAGTCCCTTCTGTCTACAAAACATGAAGTTTAGGAGTCTTAATTCAAACTGGATATAGTCTGTTCCCCTGCTATGAACTCTCCTAAACATGCTTATCCTAAAGTGACCTAAATGACTATCAATGGTTTGTAAAACAGAATAATTTCTAGAATTCAGAAGATGTATGTTAAATTTCATGATTAGGAAAGCAATTTATAATAAATAAAATGCAATTAGGCATTATAAACTTAGTAAGCAGATACTACGAAGGATATTTTTTGAGAAGTACAGTGAAATGAAACTTCCAGTCGTATGATATTTTACCATTGCATACCTTAGCTAGTAGAGATTTTGAGTCTTGTATGTTCAGGGATTTTGCTGGGTTTTTTTTTTCTTTTGTTGCGTTGTTTTGAGGGTGTGTTGCATTTGTTTTCATAAAGGGAAGGTCTATAAAGCAGCCTAGTCAACAGCTACTGTCCTAAGTGACAGTTATAAATGAGAGTATATGCCTAAAGACATAATTAATCTGCAGTGAGCTCAGAACAGCTCCTTAGCTAAATGCAACTAAATCAGCTACATAGTGTGTAATTAACTTACAACTATATTAGTCCTAGTACAATATTATTCATTATATATGTAAGTTATTTTCTCCATATGAAATTTGTAATATTCTAAGTAATGATTGAGAGTTGATTATAGTATTTCATTTATATGATCATAATATAATTGTGATGTATGTTCATCTTGTTAATGCTGTTATTCCTAGTTGTTCTTAAAAGAAATGTCAAGGATGTCAGGAAAACATGATGTGAGGTTTTTTTCCCACAGGCCGAGAAACATCTATATTCAAATGACATTGAAATTTTAATCCTTGCCTAGATTTTGTAATTCTGCTTGTTAGTGATGACAGGAATGTATCAAGGAAAGATAGAAGCCAACTTTATATTGAAGTCAAGTGTAAGGAGAATAAGGTTTAAGGTTGGTCATAAGATTCATTCTGAGCTTAAAGTAGGAAGAAGTTTAGAGGACTGAGAAAATTACTTGAAGAAAAAAGGCAGATATTTTGAAGACATGTGGGGCTAGCAATAGAGATAAATTGCATCTGGAAAAGGTTTATGAAATGTGCAAGCTGTGCAGAACATAAAGTGAGCTCTTTGTACACTGATACCTTCACCTGGTGTGGTGGGTTGACCATGGCTGGATGCCAGGTGCCCACCCATCTGCTCTATCACTCCCCTTCCCAGCCGAACAGGGGAGAGAGTAAGATGGAAAACAACTCGTGGGGACAGCTAAGGCAGTTTATTAAAGCAGAATGTAGGTGAAAGCTTATGCATGCAAAAGCGAAGCGAAAGATAACACAGTTTATTCTCTACTTCCCATCAGCAGCGATGGGCGGCCACTCCTGAGAAGCAGAGCTCCAGCACATGTAACGATTCCTCAGCAGGCAGCCATTGGAGACAATGAATGCCTGCCTTCCTGCTCCTTGCCTTAGCTTTTATATCTGAGCTGACGTCATATGGTCTGGAATATCCCTTTGGTCAGTTTGGGTCAACTGGCCTACTTGTGTCCTCTCCCAGGATCTTACCCTCTATTAAGAAATGAATGTTACAGTGCTGATGGTGTGCTCAGCAGTAGCCAAAACACTGGTGTGTTATCAACACACTTCTAGCTATCAATGCAAAGCACAGCACTATGAGGGCTGCTATGGGGAAAGGAACTCCAGCTCAATCAGACTCAATACACCTGGATAAGCTGCAAGACATATGTCTCTGTGTACACATGTAAAACTATGTGAAAAATAGCTCAATTGTAATCATTCTGTTTTCATGTGAGAGTTAATCCTGATATGTGTAAACAAGTTTATGTAAATGAGTTGCTTTACCAACTTCTCCCTGACAACATCATTTACCTTTTTCCCGTGCCATTAAAGATCCTGTCTCAGAACTTTACTTTCACAGGTCTGCCAGAGCCCTACTGAGTCTTTTCAGATTGCCTGTCTGTAGCTGAGAGGGACCAAAGAAATCAGAATCATGCTGACTCAAGTGCCCATTGAGGATATGAAGTACAGTTATTTCTGAGAACACAGTATAAAAACCAATCTGTTACAGGTAACAAAGATGGAGATCCATTTTATAGGCATTTTAGATCAAATTAAATTTATAGATATTTAATTATATACATTTAAGAAATAAATTCTTAATTAATTGCTTTGAATGAATTATTGCTTAGGAAAGTAGCCACTGGAATTTTTTTTCTCTACCTTCTAATTCTGAGTGTCTTACTTTAGAAGAATAGTCCACCTGTTGACTATATTCAAAATTGCTGTTAGCACTAGAAAATTCATCTGTGATATTCATCCATAATGAAAAGGGTATGATGTTATTTTAGTGTGTTTTATGTAGTCATACGTGTTGTGTTCTTGATGCAATGAAGTAGAAAGATAAGTCAAAAAAGAGTAAAAAAGGCATTCTGGACAAAGACACAGGTATAAAGAGGACAAATAATCAAACATAGAATTCTGAGATTTAAGATGGGCACCTCTGCAGATTTGAAGGAGAAATTTGATGCATGAATTGCATGTTAAATAGGCACAGGGAATTGTTTTTTTGGCATCCACCATACAATCATATGTATAGTACATATCTGCAGTCAATCTTGAGACCAGATAGAGATTCTTCTTTCGAATACTCAACAAACACTATTTAGGAAGCAGTTTTTAGTTCTGAGAGATCTGTATATATCTGAGAAGAGCTCATGTCACAAAATATATTAAAATAATAATAGTATATCAGACATTTAAATTATGTGCTCTATTGAATTTACAGCGTGTGCTATACAAGGGGGGAATTATCTAAAAATCTCAGAGACCTCGAGTTGTCTGCCATGTAGCATTATGTACATATCTAGAGAGTTGATAGCTTAATTGATATTCCTGTGGTATAAAAATATTCTTTATATCTCCAGATCTGAATGTTTTCTACATTTTGATGGCAAAGTCCCAAAAGGAACATGATTTAACTAAACTGAAAGTGGGTGGATTTAGCCAAGAAACACTTAGTCTTATGTTACCATCTGAACCAGGTGGAACTAGAAGCAAATTACTGAACATAAGTTATTCCATGTCCTTACTGGAACAATTTGTACTAAAAAGCCTCTACAGACACATAGCCAAGGAGCTCTCCATTCACTATTTGTGATTTTACACTTCCTTCATTTAAACTGGAGCTCTAAGGGTATAACATAGCAAATTCTTTTTTTCTGTGTCAAACCCAAGACTACTTAAGCTTATAAAGTGCCAAAGAATGAGTCAAAATTGTTGTCCTTATGGCGTCGTTTTCTGTTACTGGTGATGTCACCAAGGCTGAATGGGCTGATGTGGCACGCTGGAGTAAAAGGCACAGGACCACGCATTTTAGTCAGTGCTTTCTAGTGCATTCTGCTAAGCAATCTCACCATAGAGGATGCTCCTGTCAAGGTCTCTGGAAGCACATCGACACATACAGCACAGTGTGCTGTGGTACACTGTGCACCCAGTTGCACCTGCACCTTAGTTTAGCACCACTAAGCGACATACACACTCTTCAGTAACTGTCTAATGTAGGCAGAGCACCCTTTCCGTGGCAGCCTGTGGTACCATCCCAATAATGAGGTTTCTGGCTAGTGGACTGTCCTTGGTATTACATGCAGTGCTGCTGCAATGGAAAGACTGCTCGTGCAGGCATTCCAGTCCCTTCACTGATGAAGAAAGAGCTCCTCAGATGCTGGGCTGTCTAGGCTGTTCACATATGCTCTCCTTGCTTTTCTGCTCTGGCTTTTCATGTTTTCCTTTTCAGTATACTCTGTAACTCACAATGTTATACCTTATAACTCATGTTGCACCAGGGGAGTTTTAGATTAGATATTAGGAAAAATTTATTCACCAAAAGGGTGGTCAGGCTGCCCCAGGAAGTGGTAGAATCACCATACTTGGAAGGATTCAAAAAATGTGTGGATGCGGCACTTTTAGGGACGTGGTTTAGGGGTGAATATGGCAGTGCTGTGTTAAGGGTTGGGCTTGATGATCTTAGAGGTCTTTTTCCACCTAGATGATTCTATGATACAAGAGAAGCATTAGAATTGGCACCAGTCACTTCAGAACTGATCATGGTATTAGCCATGTACAGTTGCTGTCTAGACCTGTTATCCTAAAAATTCTTTGCCATGTTTATCCTGTATGTAAAAAGTAATTAATCTGTATGTATTGCATGTTATTGCATCACTTCTTTCTTAGGTGTATCCTTGCATTCAAACAAATCAGATAATCCAGAACGCTAAAGGAAATAAATAGCAGAAGTCTTGGTATTGTCTGGAGAAGCAGATGTAAATGGGGATTCTCTGGACTTTTATATGACTAGTACTTAGGAACAGAAAGATGCACAGATTATATAGATTCAGCCTTGTCGATCTTGGTCAAAGAAGAAAAAAGGAAAATCAGTAAAACACATGGCCTGGGAAGCCAATTCTGATCCATACAGAACTTGTCTAAATTGCAGCATTTCGATTCCTTTGTGGAGTAGTAGGAAGAAGATCTGCTGCCTTGCGTCAGTAAAATCCCATAGCTGGTGACTAAGAGAACTTCTACTGCCGTTCTTCCACCTTGGGCAAACTCCATGTCAAAGGGGATGATGTCAGATGTTCACTGATGTGTTTCCCTGTTTGTCTGTGACCCGACACATGAAACTGATTTATCACCTGCCTGAAATATCCAACCACATTCACTTCTTGCTAGGGTTACAAGGAAGCAAACAACCCTGCTTTCCAAACAACAGTGGCAGTGAATATAACCAGTCATAAAGATTGATGCCTGGGTAGAAGTTGGGTAATATTAAAAATGTCTGTGCATTCTGGGTTTCTACTTGCCTCTCTTGATTTCAATGAGAGTTTTGCTATGGTGATCCTATTTATTTTGTTTTGTCGCTTTTACACTGAGTAGGTTATGAAACTGAGAGAAGGAAAGGCTCTGCCAGTGTTTAGAAAAAATGTTATGTTAAGCCAAAAAGAAGCATGGTGGCAGGAGGGTTCTTTGATAGTTCCTCAGTCCAGGAAGATAAATATCAGTTCAAATACTGACTGTTTTATGCTTTCATTGCAAAATATCTCTGAAGAAAGAAATTTTTTTTCAAGGGAAAAAACTAACAATGGGACTCGAATGAGAAAAAAGTCATTTTCTATGATCATTTTTAAAGTTATTAGATTAATAAGCACAGCCTAAGTTAAATGACATTTCCCTTCTTAGGAGTGTTATTGACATTTTGATATGAGACAGAGCGACCTTTAATGAGATCTTAATCAAAGGTAATGTTTATATAATGATACATGAATTCATAAATGCTAGTCAAATAAAAATACTGTGGTCCATTTTGGCCTTCACCTTATGAAAATCTGTACAGGTCATAAGATGAAAAACTCAGTGACTGACAACTCTTACTTGACTGTCTAATTATGTCTGGCTAATTGTGCAAGTTAATGTTTGAAACTGAATCTCACAATGTAACTTAATCCATCACCCAGAAAAAGGCATGGAAAAGATACTGATATTTTCTCCTTTGTTCAACATACAATTTCCTAAATGTTTGAGTTCATGGTGATTTCTCTTCTCACTAAAAAAAAAAAAAAGTTTCAGTTAAAAAAAAATGGCAAAGTTTATGTGAGTTGTATGTTAGCAACCAAAGAAATTTGCAGACTAGTAGATAGATCCTTAAAATTCCTGTTTCAGACCTTAGTTATTACTAGTGATTTCTGTTAGGAAATGCTTTGTTTCACCAGCCAAAATCACAGTCTCTTACATTTTGTTGTGGCTTCAGAGGGCAAAAACCTATGAAAAAATGAGGTTACCCAAGATACATCCAACCTGACCTTAAACACTTCCAGGGATGAGGCATCCATGGGGCATCCCGTAGCTTTCTTTGCATGATTTGAATTTATACTATTAAGCACAGATAAAATAGTGATGTTATTCTTGTACTTTTGTTCATCTGTAAGTAATCTGTGCTGTGGATTTTCCATTACATGGGTAAAGATATAATCATGATGCCTGAGCATGAGCCCAGAATGAGAGCAGCCTTCTTCATGTAATACTGTTCAGTGTGCACATATCAGATCAGGTCAGAGATAGCTTAAGGATGCTCAGTTACAGGATCAGACTTTTTGTCTTCATTGCATCTTTTTTTTCTGTGTTTATAGCTTAACTGATATATAGTTTAATATATATATCATATAAAGAAACTGATATATAGTTTCTTTAGTTATACCAAGTCCAGATATTTGAAAATGCTTTTTAATTACAAATTTTGACCTAAAATTTAATTTACTTTTTTATATAATATACAGCCATATAATCCTTCTACTCTCAAAATGTGAAGAAAAAAATTTCTTTAAAATATTTCTTCATAAGGAAAGAAGGAATATTGTATATGGGATTTTTTATTTTCTAGGTTATGGAGCTAAAATGAAGAGACAGTAAATGAGTTGTGGTTGTATTTTTAAAACACTGTTTTCAGTCTTGTTATTTAGTCTAGATCTATCTGTTTGATTGAGATGTCTCAAGAGGAAATTTTCCTTTCCAGGACTTCTGAGAAGCTCTGTGCCACTTCAGTCTAGTCAGATTTATCTATCTAATTCTAGTATTTTATTCTGAAAATTTCTAATTTCGATATACCACTGCCAAATTCCTTTCATGTTGTTGTGGGCAATTTTTTTGTTTGTTTTCTAAGGGTGTGGTTTTTTTTTTTTTTGCTTGGGGTGTTTTTCATTTTTTCTTTGTTTTGTTTTGTTGATTTGTTTGGGTTTTTTTTAATTTTATCTTACAGAATTTCAGAGGACAAAATATGTCCATTTTAGAAAATGACACAAAAAGCAAATAATCATGAGGATCAATATTTCTGAATTGTCGGATCAGATATCAAAATGAAGCTTACAATGTAAAGCAGCACTTAGCCTTGTGTGCACAATATTAGCTGTCAGTTTTGCCTATATGGCACCAACATGTGTGTATGCAAACAAAACATTAAAAAGTCTTGGGGCTAATGAAATTGGTTCTTGTAACTTTTTGTCACCACAATATACCTTCATTTCATAAGTAATTGTCAAGAATTTAAGTAACTACCTCGCCTCATTTCATTTTGTAGCCCCAGAAGTAAGTACACTTGATGTCACTTGATTCGCAACTATGCTCATGTTACTAGTTATCCCTTAAAAATGGCTCTCATGAATAATGAAAATAAATTCTCTTTCTACTCCCATAGCAAGAGGTTTTAAGTGCTACCACCTGGCATCTTAGCAAAAGATCATAATAACCATGTTTTCTTACAATAGTTCGTTGAGATAGTACATGGTAAGAATGAACAAATTTCCACTCTTAGAGACAAATTAGAGTCTCAGTCTCTACTCAGGCAAAAATCATTAGCAACTTTGTCAGACCAAGACATAAATGGTTGTTCTTAGAAGCATGATTTGTCAAGCCCTTATTTTGTCTTAACTATTTGGTCTTGTTTGTTCTCTAGGAAGTTTAAAGTCAAACTACTCTTCTTTCCCCACTGTGTGTTCCATCTTCTACTTTCTCTGTATGTCTGTTCTGTCTTCATTTGTATTCAGCCCTTCACTCTTTTTCCCTCTTCATGGTTCATTCATTTATCCTGTAGTGCCCATTTATTAAGACCTCATCTTCACAAGTCTCTGTTTTTAACTCTGTCATTTATCTGTCAC
Organism: Manacus vitellinus; assembly: GCF_001715985.3. NCBI lineage: Eukaryota > Metazoa > Chordata > Aves > Passeriformes > Pipridae > Manacus > Manacus vitellinus. The sequence continues at coordinate 27,240,291 of NW_021940535.1, forward strand.
TGTTATGTGGTAGGAATTGTTCCTGTTTAACAAATCAGTTTCTAATTCCATTTAGCTAAGTAGGTTCAACTGCTTTGTGTGGACATTGAAGCAGTTTAAAAGTGGCTAAAACAGTTTTATCTTAACCCAATTAAATTAAATCAATTTTGACCACTCTTTAACCACTTTAAAATCAAGCACACAAATGAGTGCATCAATTTTGTCTAAATTAAATTAGATTAATCAGCACATTTCAAATCTGTAATCCCTTCCTATGCCTTTTTACATTCTTTCTCACCAGATCACAGAGTCCCACCCATTTTCTTTTTAATCCAGTACTCTAAGTTCCAGACCAGTCTGATTCTGGAATACGCCTGAAAATTGTTTCAGATTAACAGACTGCAAAATACAAAATTTCAGAATAGAAATAACAGTTTCAGACAAACTGTGACATTACACAACACTGCGATTGACTCAATACTAGGGCACAGAAAGTATTCCTGGAGATTAAATTCTCTGTCATTAGCTGGTGTACACTTCAGCCTGTCAGAAAGGTTAGCAGGGCTTCTCAGATACCAAATATTGGAAATAGCAAGGGCAGATCTCAAAGAATAAATTATTTAACAAGTATGTTGTCTGAATCAACCCCAGTCTTTCCTCTCTTCTCATTTCTGGGTGATAATAGCTATTCTTATTAAGGAGTTTCTGTTTTAAGACTGTCAGTTATCTAGAAATGAAGCACAGGACTTAGAGTTAAAAGATTGCATACCATAAGGCAGCAGCTCTGAAGCACTAATTGTTCCTGTTCAGTAATCACTTGAATATAAGTTCTTACTAGAAAGGCAAATGCAATCCTTGAATTTCTTCTGAGGGGAACACTGAGTGAACATAACATGCTCTGGATGCAGTCTTGGTAAGTTTGTCCAGCTGTGACATCCATATTTCAAAAAGTGTGTTGAAAGATTCAAGGGAGTTCAGAAAAGTATGACAGGATGGTTCAAAAGGTTTAAGAGCTTTATTGCAAAAGACAGTGAGGAGACAACTTGATCAGTCTAAATGCACCTTAATGGGAAGAAAATATGTGCTAGTCAGCAGTCTGTTAAGATAGTGAAGATCCTCAAAATATAAGCTGAAACTAGACAAATCGAGGTTGGACATGAGTCACTGAAACTTAAAAACTAAGCAAATTAATCAGGGAGATAATTGTCTGCTTACTTTCATCACTTGAGCTTTCAGTTCAAGACAGTACTATTTCTGGAAAAAAAAATATATAGCTCAGGAAGAAATGGCGTTTATTTAGGAATGGCAATGTCGAATGTTATTTCCTATTTAGACAAGAATCATAACGAAGGCTGCATATGTGGTGAATCCTTGGTCAGTGGAACCTTTCCCACATACTTCAATTATACGAGGAATTCTAATTCCAAAGGAAAGAAGGAGAGGAAGCAGTGGCGCACAGGTGGGCTGTTGCTGGAGATAGTCCTTCCCATTCCAGCTTGCTGGAAGCTCCTCTGGCTGCTCAGTTCCTCAGCCTGCCTATGGTTGCTTGCTGCTCCAGTGTATGTAATGCTATACTGCTGCACATCTATAGCAAAAGAGATTTCAAATGGCAGAGTAGATATACGAATGAAAAGAGGTAGAATCTTTTGAAAGCAACAGAGTAGCAAAATAATGCAAAAGAATTAAGAGTATCATAGTTTAAAACAGATATAATAGTACGATTATAAGGTCACAATGACCATAGTACTTACTAAGCAACCTTTTCTTTGATCCGTAATACTGTGGATTTCTTATCTGCCAGTTATCACGAGAAGGAATATTTTATATAAAAGAAAATGTGTGGAAAAGTAGTGGGCAATTTTCCCATTTCTTGCAAAGCTAAAATATATGGCAGTTTGATGTTTAACAAGCTGGCCTACTTGATTTGAACCATATTACATATTTCTTCATGGGATGGTTCATAAAGTTTCCAAAGTATTGTTAAAGCAAATACTTCACTTAAAAAACATTCTGTTCTTTAAATGTCCTCCTTCATCACATCATCTCAGTCAATCTTTTCAGCCTTTACTCCTTCTTCTGTTTAAAATCTCAAAAAGTCATTGCAGTTGATGTGTGCCATGTGAAGCTTCACTGAAGCTATTTAAAGGCTACTGAATTTAAAAGACCCAGTTGATTCTTATGATGGTTTAAAAGTGGGGTTAATGGCAAGAATGATTTTGTAGTTCACAGAAAAAGTATAATTGAAAATGCTGCACAAAATGTAACTATGTGAAATTCAGTTGCAAAGCAGCATAGAATAATTAAGGTCTTCCTCGCCCTTGGCTCATTGCTTAAACTGTGTGGATCTGTGTCATTTTGTGTACCATTTCTTTTTAACTGTAGTTGAAGTTAAACAGCATGTATGGTGTCTTTTTTCTGTCAAGAAGAGTGACAGCTTCTATAATTCCCTTGTTTCACAGAGTATAAATATTCCAATGACTGTTTTGATGGCTACAGTCATTGAGTTTTAACATGTATATTTATTGATTGCCTTGTTCTGATAATTTATGGTCAGCTGCCAAGAACAACTAAGCCTTGCAGTTAAAGATGGTTTTTCAAGTTAAACTAAAAAAAAAAAAATAAGGTTTCTAAATGTAAAACACATGTTAAATAACACAGAATTCTTGTATTTGGGTGATAAAAGAAGGCTGGGCAATTAATAATTCCCCAGGAGATGACTTTCTGGAAGCCCCTACCTGCCATTAATTTGCAGAGAGTTTCATATGCAAATAGTTATGAAAGCGCTGCTGAGGAATCTCTAGCTCCAGGATGTATTTACATAGCATTGCTGGTCAGGTCAACCTGGAAGATTGCATACTGGGCCTATATTCTTCTTGAAAATGTATAGACATTTTCTCCTTGTGGGTGGAATATAAATGCCCCCAGGATGTCTGCAAAAATCTGCATTTTCTGCTAACTTGGATATATACAAACATACGTATTGAGCAGCTAAACAGTTACAAATGCTAAGTGGATTTAGGAGTCTTATCTTTGGGAAAGTTTTATTACACTTCCATTCTTGATTTAGGTCTAAATAGCAGAAGCAAAAATTGGTATTGTTAGTTAAAGTACTGTAACAGCAGAATGGATGCAGAATGCATGGTAATTGTGATGAGAAAAAAAAAGTAGACTATAGTTTACTTGCAATGAGGCTCTTTGTAATTCAGCCAGTTTATAAAGATGTCTTATGTCACTGCAAATTTAGTGAAATGGTTAATAGGGTTAATGGTTAATAGCCCTTTTATTCCCAGTGCTGTGCCCAAAGCAATACATATTTTAACCTTTCTGGTATTCAGCAAATCTAATATCACAAACATTTGACTATGAAGGCACAGTCTTCATATATGTAAAAGCTGATTATGAAGTTGTACCTTAGTTTGTCCTTGTTTAGAACAGGAATGAAAGTTTGTCTTCTCTTAGATAAATACATAACATCATTATCACACTTATCAAGGATACCATCATTATGCAGTATTATTTATACCATATGTAAGCTAAAGGACTAGAATGTCTTCAGCTTAATGCCCCATCAGATGTTGGAGAGAGTCAATACATTCCTCTCCAGATTGCTTTTCTAGCCAGTTGGTTGAATCCTTATGTTCTGCTTTGTGCATCATTCTTGAAAATGAGTGGCCCAAAAGCTTGATAGAAATGAGAACCAGGATTTATTCTCTCAAGTTAAACTGCAGTGCCTCTGAAAATTGGCATTTTTAGGCCAAAATGTGTAATTTCACGAGGAAATTTGCCTATAGATTTGCACTGTTGTGCTCTTTATAAGCTACTGCTTGCAAATACGTTCCTTTGAGGATCATACAGAACTTCCTTTGTTTTTTTAAGGGTTTTTGACAATTCTTTGTTTGAGCCAGATTGTATATATTTTATTAAAAGGGAAAACAAACCCAAAACACATATTAGCACAGTTCTGTTTTCTGTGGTGTACCTATATTTAGTTCTTGCAAAGTCAGCCAAATGAAGGCTTTTCCTAGAAAAGCCAGGGAAACTTATTTTCCACCCAGACTTTCTAATGAACCAAAGGCTTTTCCCTTTACCTGGCCAAAGTTCTTTTAACTGTGCTTTTAAATTTGCAGTGACATAAGACATGTTATATACTGACTGAGCTATAAAGGAGCCCCACTGCAAGTAAAACTATAGTCTACTTTTTTTTTTCATTACCATTGGCAAGTACCTGCCAATAGGAATTATAGCATTAACTAATTAGCAGTCACCACCAAGGCATAAATCACTACTATAGTACTCAGTCAGTGGTTTTTTTCTGGATATAGAGTTTGATTGTGAAGTTTTTAGGCACATGGTCAAGGTCTTACTGATTTCATAGGTCTGATGCAAATGTGTAGTCCCCATAGAAATGTTAAAGAAATCACGTGCTTAAATTCCAGTTGTTCTGGTCATCATTCTAACTACTGACTAAACACCGCAGGTAATTCTAGCTGTGGGTGCTATGTTAGTATTAATTTGTGAATCATCTATACTGCATTACCAAAAAAGAAATAAAAAAAATCTGAAACTGACTGTTTTGTTCTTGCACCGGATCAAGTTTTAAATAATATTTTTGCAAACATCTAAGTACAGTACACCATAGAACCTGGATGGAGTGCATCCAAGTATCAAAGGGTACTACCCAACACTGTCAATATGTCATCTAGATGTTAATTTCCTGCATAAAGGGTTTACTAGCACTTTGCATGTAAGTTGTATAACTTGTGACCAGCTGCTTCCGTGTGCAGTGCGTAACTGAAGGGAACATATGGCTTTAATTAAGTAGCCTATTCTAGCTGATTTTTAGGCATCTATCCACATGGCATACAATATTTGTTGAATCCAAATCAAGTTTCACAGCTGTCTCTTGAGATAAACTGATTGACTGACATGAGCTGCTTTTAAACACTGTCAGGTTAGTTCCCATAACCTCAGGAGATTCAAACAATGGGAAAAAGAAAAAAGACTCAGCAATATGCATGAAAGCTCACATGACTAGGCCAGATACATACATATATATATATATGTATATATGTTTAACATTTCAGGCTAACCTTAATGGATCTCGGTAGCTACTGATGTGGCATGCAGCAACACAGAGCCCAAGAAATCTCCATGTTTTTCCGATTTGGCTGTATCATGTACAGTGGTTTGACACCAACCTGAATTTTCACAGTAAGGACATGCATAGCAATTGTGAAGTGGAAGAGACTAATTATCAAAGTGCAGACCTGGTGCCTCACTGTTTCATATCAGTGTAGAACTGGCTGGTATTAACTATTAGGAAAAAACAGTAAAAAAGACAGCCACTAAATACAATACTACTCTTGTTGTATTAAATAAGAGCTTGTTTATTTGTTAAGTGCACTGAACAGCAGCTGAGTGAATCTGCTTGTGATTAACTCTGATCGTGGGATGTACTTGCTGATGTAGATGGAAGAATGTAAAAATCAAGGTTATGAAATACGAAGAAATATTCATAAATCTTATGAAAGTACAAACGTATTTTCTGTAGTCTTTTAGAGCAATACATGCTGAAAGAGAAGACAGATAATCACAGCTGATCTCACATAATACACTGCCCCTAAATTTTACTAACGATTTCATGTGTAAAATTAGAAGGTTTGTATTTCATTGGCAGGATTGGGGAACATCTTATGTATCTGAGTTACATCTCTAGGTTTGTTTCAAAAGGCTGTGTTTTATTGCACAAGATGTAGAATGGGAAACATGGGCTAAAAGGGATTCTGAAAACAATTTTAGAAGCCATGAAATTCTTCTTGGGTAAATTAGGCACTTGGAAAACTGATTGAATCATATAATGAATTCTGACTTACTGATTTTCTATAGTATAGTGGTGATGGCAAGAGCCCAAAACTGACAAGTGCTGTGAGGGAAGGGTGAGAGCACTTTAAATGCCAAGTTTGGAACTCTGTAATTAATAAGCTGCCTCTGGTCTCTACAAAGATAAACTAAAGATTGTGAATTTGAGAAGATGTATTAGTAATGATAACTTTTTACAGTCCGTGATTTATACATCCATGGTAGACCTGTACTCTGTGACTTTTAACACTTGAAAATATTGTGGTGAGCTCGAATTTTATTTAAGCCAGAAGAAATAGGCTTAGTCAAAGGATGGAAGTGGAATATAACTTTCTTGACACATCTACATTGAATAGTAATATAAGCCAGACTGAGAAGAAAATGGGTGTGTGACCCTTAAACAAAGGAATAACAAAGGTAAATGTAAGCAGTAAACCCCTCAAGGCTTACTCATTCCTGAGGCTTAGGCATGGAATAGTTTCCCAAGCCAGACAAAATGGTATAATAGTTAGGAAAGATCTTTATTACTAAAAATAGTCTCTAAATGTGTTTTATTGATATTTAATATGTTATATTCAACTCTTGTAATGACTTCTGAATTTTAAAATCAAGAACTTGCTCTTTTTTTGCTAGAATACTTCTTTTTCATATTTAAGCTTATTTAGTATTTAGTGAACTGTGACGTAAATAAATATCAAATGCCAAATTTAATCAGAGCTAATAAATCCAAAGGAAATGATGTTTCAGATAAAACTTTTCATGTCTCCAATCCAGGACAGTTATGACAAGAACTGACCTTTTACTCTGTGTTTGTATAGTCTTCTTTGCACTGGGGATCATGACAACAATTCTTAAATGCTGTGTTAATACAAATAATAAATAACTGTGTCCTGGCACAGGGCAATAGGAAGAACTTTTGGGAGGCAATCACAGTATTTTTGGCTGCAGAAGGCAGTATTTTTGTAGGGCAAGTAATACTGCTTTCTCTGTTCACACAAAAATTTCTAACCAAATAGAATTAATCTTTTAGAATTAATCTCTATGCAATTAGATTCAAAAGCTTGGGGATTCTAGACTGTCCATGTCAAACTGCTTTGTTCAGGGTTTTGCATTTAAAATAATATATACCTGCAAACTTTATGGTTCTATCATTTAACAGCTAAACCCTTGCTGTTTGGAAACCATGGCAGCAAGATATGATTATGTCAATGAGAAAATGACTGTGTATCAGGCTGACAGTAATAAATGGTTAATAAACTAAAGACAGTTGTTTTATAGAGAAGTGCTTAATATTGAAATCTCAGAAGTACTTCTAATCTGTGATCAGGGATTCTTAACTACTGTATTTGACTTGTGTAACTGTGTATGGTAACTGAGCTCTGCCTAGTTTCAAGGGGAAGAGTATGGTAGGAATTTTACCCCAGTGTTACAGAAGATCAAATAAAAAAGTCAATGTGATGATGGGAGAAAGAATTGACTGTTTTAATCTAAAATTGACCTTAAAGTATCAGCAATGAATTTTAGTGCTGGCTTCCTCTACATAGCGAAGAAGAAAGTAACAGAATAACAGCACAAAAGTGATTTTAAACTTGCCTTTCTCTCAAAATTCCTTGTACACTGAATTACTGAGAAACAGCCCTGTATGCTTCTACTTGTGTTTGGTTTGACTGTGCTCTCTCTGCAGTTCCAGTTTTCCATAGCTCAAGAACTAGATATTCTGTTTCACTGAGGAAAGGGCTGTGTATTACCTGCCAGTATGTGATAAAAGGGTTTGGAGTTTGTTTTGTTTTGGTTTTTTTATTTACTTTATCCAGTTAGGGCGTCTTGGTTTGATTTATGAAACTGTTTTCAATCCCCTAGAGAACAAAAAGAAAGTACTGTCCCGTAGAGTCTGCACTTGGCTGTAAATTGAGTCCAAGATACTCTTGCTTGTTCTGCTCTTGACTCCCAGGGGGTACATCTGTGTTGGTAGTGCTACCAGTGTGAGCGAGAAGTTTGCTCCCCTCCCTGCTATCTGCTTCGTGTGTAGAACACTTCAGCTTCATCTCTACAGCTTGTCAAATTTTCTGTGTGTGTAGTTCCCCCTATTTGACATATCTGTACCTTGCAGATTCCATTTTTTCAGTAGGATGACATCAGATAGCTGAGAATAAATATAGACATAAGAAAATAAAACTGCGGGGGCATCTATCTAGTTACTGGGGATATTTTTGTTAGACTGGGATTGAACCAGCTGAAGCCAGTTTTGTGTTTTGGTTATTGAGGAGGGTTCAAATTCAAGCCAGCCCCTAGTCTGCATCCCAAAAATCAGTGCCAACTTTCTTCACCTGAGACCACGAGCAGGCCAAAATACAGTCAGATTCTGTGAATAGAGTTGAAGCTGAGTTCAAGGTAATAGAATGATGAAGAAAAACACTGGGCAGCTTTAGGATGCTGCTCAGTGTACCAATTTCCCCTGTGAGATGAGGAGTCTAATACTTACTAAATGCTATAATGCACTTTAGCACTAATAAGGTCAAAGAGAGTGTTCCTGTGGACTTTAATAGAGTCCACACACAGCCTTTGAAATTTTAGGTAAAACTATTGGTCAAGGAATCCATTAGTGCTCCCATTACCATTATTACTGTTTTATTAAAAAATAAAAGTAAAAAATCAAACAGAAACAACAAACACCATTTAGTAAACACATCTGAGGTAGTATTTTGACTACTAACAGGCTCATTTATATTTCTAGTGGTTTCCTGTGGTAGTGAAATCGTGATAGAGGGATGGAAAAAAACAAATAGCATAAAACCTTAAAGAAGTCACTTTAAGCAACAACAAATATTACCAATAGTTCAAGAGATTCTGTATCTCTTTTTAGCAGTAATAGATATTTTTTTCAGTCTTGATTATTTGTGTATGGAAGTTGTTATGTGCAAAATCACTCTTTTGAATGCTTTCTACATTAAGCATGTTAATGTAAGGCTATATATTATGTAAGACCATAATATGTTCCTTTATTCAGTGCAATCTCAGGATTGAGCCTCTGCTTTCTAATGATGGGGTGAAAAACATTTATTTCAAATGTGTTTAAGAAAAAAATAAGAAAAAGTATGAATGTATGATGAGATATATAACTAATTCATGTCAAAACCAGAATTTCAGTGGAATGAAGATTTATTTTCATTACAACTATGAAAGTACTATTTCCTTAATGCATAGGGATTTTTGATCATGAATTCCACCAGTATTAAATGTTGTGTATTTAAAAAAACAAATATAGAGAGCAGAGTAGGCTTCACATGAATCACACTTTAAACACTTGTGTAGTCAAAGAGATACAAGAAGATCATTAGAAAATGCTTTTGAGAGATTTCTTAAACTTTACTGGTTTTGTTGTTGAGGATTGGATGCGTATGTTTTGGAGTAAAAAAATTATTCTTAAAATACATATGACACGTACCTGATATGCATTGAGACAATTTTCACTACAGTAGCTTCACAATTGCTTTACTGAAGTAAAGATGGGTACCTGTGCTCACAGTACTTTTATCACTGTGGAAGCTTTTACAATCTGCTGTTTTACTTTACAATTAAAAGAATAAAAAAATAAACTAAGCTGCACACTGTTTGTCTTTTGTTACAATCACAATCTAGTGTAATTGAAAACAGAAACTGAAGTAGAGGAAATTTCTTGGTAAGGATCAGAAAAATTGATCAAGTCATCAATTGGATATGAATATTTTTAGTAAATCCTAATTTGATTCTCAAGAGCACTTCTTACCATATTGCTGGTGATAGCCTGAAGTTGAAAAGTGAGCAGTTTTTCTCCAGGCAAGGTGAGGAAAGTATTGCAGTAGGTTAATTACTGAAAAGATTGCCGCTCTGAATTTGTTACTCAGATATTTTTAGGATGGTCTTAATTATAAAAAGAATGCCAATAAAAAAGAATTTATATTTGTAACTAACAACTTTTCCTCTAATCAGTAGCCCCAAAGCTATTTGAATCTAAGTCACACAGGTTGAAGTTACAGAACTGGATGTTTCTTTTCAACTTCTAGATAAGTTAGCCATCTATTTCTTGATAGCTTAGAGGGCGAATCTGTAATATGCAGAGCTAACGTTAATTTTATTCTTGTAATCTCTTGTAGTATTTTTTCAATAATTTTCCCATATATGTTGTCTCATGCTTCTTCACTTTACAATTGCTGAAAAGCTCTCTATTAATCTAATCAAGAGTTTTTAAAACTTCTTTATTCACTATATCTTATAGTGCATTAGTTGTCAAAAAAGCAAACTACTAAAATGCTGTATATATAGTTGTCCTAAGTTGGATCTTATGAAGTCAGTTTTGCCTGGTGATTTTTTTGTTATAGCTTAATTTTTCTCATGTATTCATCAGAAAAGAGACTCCATCAATAACATTTGTAACATCTCCTGATGTAGGCTTTCATAACTTCTGCTGAAGAGGCTTTCAGAACAATACATAAATTAGCACTGTGGAACTTTGGGAGCATTCTTTGTGTGGTCTGTCTCTGTGAGCATAGCTGCAAATAACCATGGTTTGTCCCTATTTACTTATTTTCAAATGATTCAGTATGGAGTCCTCTCATACAACTGGAGAGTCAGGTGGGAAGGGGAGTGAAGGAGTGAAATAAATGCACAGAAATGCAGTTTCCTTGTAACTGAGGTAAATTTTGAAACCTCAGTCTACTGTGATTCAGTGGCTGAATTGCTAGAGCAGGAAGTCTAAATTAATGTTTTTCTCTTTTACTTGCTGGCTGAGGTTTTTCTTAGCAGCTTTATCATCCTTTTTCAATCTACATATTCTGTTTTACTTGTATTATTTATCCTAGTGCTTTTAAAATATATATATTTAAATTGATTAAATTGGCAGTACTAATCCAGTAGGTTAGAGTGCAAACACATATGCTGAGTGTAGAAAGCCTTTAGTAGCTTTTAAGATTGATTAGTTAAAATAAATAACTATTCTGTGATGTCCAGTAGCCAAAGAAGGTTTAACTACACAGCATTTTACTGTGAATATTTCATAAGATTTAGCATTTAATAAATTGAACTTTTAGTCATGTTTAAAAGAGAAGCAAGAGTAATTTGTATGCATTGGCTACTGATTGTAAATTATAAATCTGTGGGATTGAGTTCAAATTTCTAATTGGTGGAAAAAAAATCAGTAATTAACTGGGAGTACAGAAACGATTTTCTATCAAAGCTGTCTTCCACAGAGAATTCTACTAAAGCTGTTCATGATTATAAGGGTTATGATACATGGAAACACTATAATTTGTATATAAATGTCAGCATGGTATAATCTGATTATAAAATGCTTTTGGAAATTAGAATGTTCCAATTGGGTGAAATAGTTGAATGTATATCTGTCTGTTTAGAGTTGGGTAACTATTGGGTTCCACAACATAAGGATGCCTTGAGAGGCAGGGTAGGTGTGAGTTATAGGCAGTAGGAACAAAGCAAGCAAAATAAGATATTTACATCCTCTGTAGTTGTAGTCTGATGGATGCCTACAGAAGCATAAACTTCATGGTGCTGCAGTGTCCAAATGCCTGTAGTTCTGCAGGGTTTTTTTTGACAATGATACTAATGATCATTAGATTTCCTGATTTTTCAGTTGAAATTTATGTTTAATATCTGTTTACTCATCTGTTCTAAATTATGAGGTGTTTAGCACTTATGAAATGTGCTTTGTTTTTTTAAAAAAATAAATTCTTTATAATTCACACTCCTTTTCAGCAGATACTAGAGGAATCAAACCTTTGCTTTTGTGAGTCAGCTACTGAACAGATTAACAATTACTAGATGTAGCCATACCCACTTCCTTATTTCACTCATGCCTTCACTTCCTACAGTGGGCAAACAAAGTGACATCTAAATTAAAATATATACTATTGAAGTTTTGCAAAAATCTGCTTGTGGAGATTGCTCACATTGGTGGGGGGACAGACCTTTGGTGCCTTTTTTTTTTTTTTTCAGGAGAGCGAGTAGATGGTCAAGAGGATTGATGATCCAGTTCAGGTAGAAAGTCTACATCAATTTTTGATTTTGCACAGGTCTACTAGAAGAGTTTAGCCATGTCTAGAGACAGTGTTGAAAGAAAAGTAATCTATGTCCCTAGGGGCTGTCTGGGTACTGCTTTCTATTAAGTATTATTATTTTAACCAAATTGATCTGGGGGTTTTCATCTGCTTCAGATTTTAAAGTAGAAAGAAAACATTATGATAAAAACAAACCTTTTCTCAAATTATCAAGTTATTAAGAAATCTAACTACATCTCTTTCTTCTCCTCTTTAAAGTTTATCTTTCTGTCTTCAGTACTGTGAATTTTATAAAAATTTCATTACAGATATTGTAATGATATTCTACATTGAAAATGTAGAAATGTTGAAATTATATGGTTTAGTAGTATTGGTTTGCATGAGTTCAGGGATCAGAATCTGGTTGGTCTGTTGTGGGCAGATGAAGAAACAACATTAAACAGTAATGAAAATGATAACTTTAGCAATTGGATTCTTTATGAAAACAGTAATGTAGGAAGATTCCATTTCTTTGTAGTCCTATGTTGTGCTGCATTAAAACTTCAACTGAAGATGAATAGTGGATCTGTAAAATAATAATCCACTTATCTAAATGTCCTAAGGACTGTAAGAACTTCAACTCTTCTTTTTTTTTTCTTTTACTTGAAAAGTGTAAAATACAGCCTTGCTGAAACTCTGTGTGCAAACCTATTGGTATTATGGTAAATTTATATTTAGAGAAAAGTGCTAAGAATGAGTATCGTAGTGAAAATGCTGTGTTTATTTGAACAGCAAATGAAGAGTCAAATGGTTAATATATGCCAGTATTTCTTTTAAATTCAGAAGCAGTAGGCAAGGTGACTTTCAACCCAGGTTTATAATCTCTGCTCAGCCACATGAAACTTGGTGCTAGGAGCAGAGCTACAAAAATCAAAAATGTCATGAATGGTGGAAAGCAAATAAAACTTCCCTCAGTTCTCTTGCTTTGTTATTCATTCTCTGTGATTATTCACTCCTATGCTCCTGCATAGTGTTCCTAAAGGCAGAATTGACTGTCTTGTCCATCTCAACACTGAAGAATCTTGATGCAGGGGGAGAGATTGAGGAAACAGCAGGAATGAGTGATTAGATGGGAGCAGAGAATACCAGAGAAGCATAAGAATGTTTATTATATATCTCTATATCTGTCTATCTATCTACATCTCAAAGATATAGGATGTCACAATACCTAGGAAAGACATCTTGCTTAAGCCTCAAAGGTAGCAGGAGATAAGTCACAGACACACATAAAATTAAAATTTTGCACATACCTGGCAAGGATTTGTAGTTGTGGGGTTTTTTTCCCTTACCTGAATCCACCCATTCTGCATTACCTTCAGCTACGTAGACCAGGGGACTATGCATCAGTTAAATCAGTCCTTGGACCATTTTGAATGTTTTAAACTAATTTATCCCTCTCTTCACATTCTTATACAGGAGATAAACATATGGGCTTTTATCCCTTAAGCTTCCAAACATATTTTTTGAAGTAGAGTTGCAATCTAGTGTGGGCAATTATTCACTGAATAAATAGGATTTACAGTGTTTTTTATTTATAGACTTTTATATGACTCTCTTTGCAGTAGAAATGGTTGCAAATTAATATAATTTCACAGTGAGGTTCAGTATAAGAAAATAGTATTCCCATTTTACAGAACCCACAGCTTGAGAACAAGAATTTAAAAGCACCTAAATCTCCAGGAAATTATGTTCCGTAGTGAATTTGTTTGGAGAAACACAGGTAACATTAGCTGATGGTCTAGAAAAAATTCCTTACTTTTAGTTATGTTGGCATTCTGCAGAAAAACTTTGTATTTAAGGTTATGTGTCTAATTGTACTCTCTTTGAAAGTGCTATGCTACTAGGGAGTTCCACAGATACAGGAGGATGATGTACCAATCTGTGTCAATCTTTCTGAGTTCAAAGAATGACTTGAAATCAAACTAGTTGTTTTCTTTCTTTCATATTTTGTATATTTAGCAAGACTGTTGTATGAACCTGACAGGATGGGATTAGTGGGAGATTCTCCAAATTGATCTAAAATGTATTCAGACAGTCTCTTTTGCAGCTTTGCTACTGTCAGTTTTGTTGGGTGTGAAATTCATGGACAAAATATTTAATTTTCGGGAGGTTTTTTTGTTTGCAGTGTTTCATGTTTTGGCTTTTTTATTAAAGAGATAAAATGTATCTTCTGTGATTTTTTTGAAGGGTTTACAGGATGAAAGGTCTTAAAGGAATTTTCTGATGCCCACGTCCATTGAAAAATGTATGAGTGATATGTTCTTAAATCACTTGTGAATTTTTGCATGTCCAGTTGTTTTTCTAGCAGCCCTATTGGGAAAAAAAAAGACCACCCATTTATGTTAAACAATATTCAATCAATTAGTATGATATTTTACATTTTTGTAGACAAAACAAAGAACTTAAGATAAAATTGTATTAATTCCAACTGTAAGCAGTCAATTAAAGAAAGAAAGTCATTGTGGAAAACCCGGCATAACCATAAGTAATAATTCTTATACTTGATGTGAATGAGAAAAATTAACTTTTACTTTTAATTAAATATCATGCCAAAAGGTATTCAAGCCATTCTGACATATGTAGAAGATAGAATAATAAAGTACAGACCCAGTCTTAATCACTCTGCATTATTAAACATTAATATACTGTCATTAACAGTACCTGTTATAATCCATGTCATTTTGTGCCTTGCAAGTGAAGCACTCATCTCATTTCAAATACTAATCACAAAAGCAGATGCTTAAGGTTCTTGAATAACCCTTTTATTGCCATGCTTTCAACATATGTTTCCAAAGGGAGTCTGAGCACTGTCAGTGAGGTATATTATAAAAAAAAACATTATGCCTTGGTTGTGCTGGGGAGGACTTTTCTAATTATATTTTATGTTGATTCAAATACTAGATTCCAATTTGGATCCATCTCATGAGCCCATTTTGCCCAGTTTTGGCCAAATGTGATGACTTACAGTCCTGCAAGAGATCCCCCCTTTTTTTTTTTAATTTTTTTTCTAATCACTTGAGAATTATTGAGGGTGCAATGTGGTGCCATGTTTTTCATGGAGGAACAAGAGGTGACACGTTACTTTCTGGGTGTGAACTGAATACTAGATATTGTAAAATTGCCCGGTTTGCATAAGTAAAATAAGGCACTATACAACACTCTGTTGAATGAGATGATGTCCTTCTCTTTAGACTACATAAACGTTATTGTCTATATGTAAGGATTGTAACAGAATAGTATTTTTTCTACCTTTCTCCCTGTAGTGTTAAATCATTTAACATTAAGTCTTATTATACCTCTTTAAGTATGTAATTGTTCCCTTGTTAGATTCAGTTAGATTCAGAATAGAAAAAATGTGCGTTAAATCCAAATCTGGACAATTTGAAATACTGATGTTAATGTGGTCTCAATCATTATACCTCTACTTAAATCTCCTACAGGAATTTTTAAGCGTTGTGGAAGATAAATGCTTTTCATTTTTTTAGGTATTTATTAATTTTACTATCCTCCATCACTGGACACTTATACACACTCATACTTAAGAACAGAAATACTAAATACTAAAACACAGGAAAAGACTTCTGAGGTTCACTATATTAGCAAAATGGAAAATGGAGAACATTATTTTTCATATATGTCGTAATGGTAGAGATTTATGCATACTAATACCAGACGAATCGTAATAACAGAAGCTAAGTCATTTTGAGGCAGAAGCGTATGAATTACTTTTTTTTAGTTGACAGTTTCCCTGTAAGTGACTTGAGCAAGGTCACAAAGACACACTAGTACTTTCTAACTCTCAGAAGGTGCTAAATGACCATAAAACACCCTGCCCTTCACTGTAAGCAATTTTGGATTTAAGCATAGAAATTTATGATCCACTTCTTGTAGAAGCTACTGCTTTAGTTTTAAGACTTGGTAGGAATGGGGTTTTGCCCAGTACCAGACTGAAATTTGAAGGTTAGATAGGCTCCTTATTATTGTAGGAAGACTGGATTTTTTGGGGGGATTATCAGTTCCAATTCCTTATAGTTTTATTCTCATTTACATTCACCACTAGAAAAATAATAGTGCTCAACATCATTCTCTACCTTTTGATAAGCTCAGGAGATACTCCTCTGAAAAACAACTTCTTCACTCCTTCCCTGTTTTCTGTCCTCAGCCATCTTTGCAGCTTCATTGATTTTAAACATGATCCCTAATGAAATAAAATGTACATGAACATATTGTTATATTTGTGTAAGCATCACTCTGATTTCTGAGTGAAGTGAAAGAGATGTAGAGATATCTGTAATTTATATAAATTGGTAACTGGTGTAGGAGAGAGGCTGCTTTTGAAAGAAAAGCAGAGAGAACTCAGCTGTAAATCTAATTCATAGCAATACTGCATTAACTATCATACAATTAGTTTTGAAATAGCTACAAGATGGCACAATTTCTTGGCCATCAGAGTTGTCTTGGTAGTTAGAGATATGTAAGTATAACAAACAGGCATGTAAACATAACAGACAGACATGCCAGTAAAAAATGAGTTTTCATTAGTTCTGATGCTTGAAAAATGGTTTCTTAAATTTCATTTATTCATACCATTTTTGATCTGGGTTTTTTGAGTATCTAATTGGCATAATACTCTCCTATAAATAGTGCTTTTGGGTTTTATTTTAGTGTTCAACCTTCTTCCAGCTCTTGCCATCTTTAATACGGCAATGGCTGCTTAAGTTCTTTCTTGACACCTTCATAGTTTGCATTCTTCACCACTTGATCCCAAAATGTCCATGTTTTTTTGATTAGTCCTAGCTTTTTGTCCTAAATTTTTGGTCTTCAGATATAAGTAGCTGTCATTTGGAGGTTTCTTGTGGATTCTCATTCTGAATTTTTCTCTTTCCCATTTTAATCAGTGCTGTTCGCAGGTCTTCCTTGGTGAGCCTGAAAAGATAGTTGCCATTCATTAATCTGTTTTTTCACTGTCCTCCTACATAGGACCAACAGTGCATTTTCATCTCGTAATGTCAAATTCATCATGGATTCCAGGTCTAAATAGGGCATGTTTAGGAGAAATGTGCCTTCTTTTGGATTCCTGAACCATTTACACTATCTGCTGTTGTTACAGCTGCCCTGTACAAACAGGAAATGTGAAAGGTTTTTTACTTTTGCAGCTATGGTAGGTATTATAGGGGACAGATGGATGCCATCACCAAATATTTATCCCTCTGCTCAATGTGCAACATCTCTGTTATCTGCATGTATACGTAATTTATTCTCCTTTGTGTGCCTGATCAGTTTAACCATCCAGGCAATATTTGTGTTTCTGATGCCACTTACAGAGCCAAACTTATTCTTCAAAGTATAGTGTTAACCAACTGTACATTTATTGTTTACTAAAAACTACTTGAAACTTTTAGCTCTGTGGACAAAAATATGTTTTGCTTATGTATACTTCATCTCCGCTAGCTTATTTTATGTATAGTTGTACTGATGAGTCCTTTTAAGATTTGACAGGTTCTCTCTGTAAGGTTGAAGTGTTCAATATGTTCAAGACATACTGCAAAAGCAAAGTAAAATCTAATTTAGCAGGTTCTTGACAATTACAGTTTTGTTTGGAATTACGTGCTTCTTTTTTCCCCGGAATTTTGTTTTCTATTTCAAGCAAACTGCTCTTTTTTGGTCAGTTCCTTGCACAAGTCAAACAATAGGCAACTGCTAAAGTTAACGCAGCTTTCACACCACAAATATTCCTACAATTCTCTGTGATTCCTTATATATAAATCTTGGTAATCTAGAATCTGTAATATGTTTACAGGCCATTTCCTGAACCTATTGAAATCTTTAGTAGACTTTTTGTTGTTCTTGTTTCAGTTCAAGGGCACCAAATTTGTCTTCTTGCTTCCCAGATTATTTGGCATATGCAAAAGGCATCCATCAGGACATGTCTTAAAAGACTATAGTTGATTGTCTTTTGTACATTCTATTGAACAATGGTAGGTACACTATTGAATCAGCCCAAGTTATCCACAAAAAGTCGACTTATTTATACTGGTGAATTTGTAGGGATGGATAATTTAGTAAAACTATTTAAATTCAAGCTGGCAACATTTTCTCTGAAAATTGATACTACTATATGGTAGGTGAACAAAAAGATTTTGGACCATTGGATAGGTGTTAATATAGAATCCAATACTGTTGCTTGAAAATAAAGTTTAGTAAGTATCATAAGATTGATTTTAAAAAATAAGTGAACCTGTTTTATTTTACTTTGTTTTCTGATAGTTCATTTCTGTTTACAGAATGGTGCCTGTCTTTTGTGGTTTTTTTCCCCCAACATTCAGAAAGACAAAAATGATAAGTAAAATAGCAAAGTAATGCTTTTGTTCCATAGATGTACGTTTCCTAGCAGGGAGCATTTTTAAGAAAAATAAAATGTATTTACGTCCAAGTTTTCATCTGGAACTTGAAATTACAGATGTTTGTATCAAAATTCTGATTGTAGAATTTCTGTTCATCCAAACACAGGACAAAAACATTGTCATTGTAACCTTTGTTTACAATCAACAAACCAACTGAGCTCTAGCTGCTAAACGTACATAATGAAAATCTGCAGAGATTTAAGGATAAGAATCAATCACAAAAATGACATGGAAAATCTTTCAAGTAACTAATAAGAACAAAGATATCCTAATCTGTCTTGTGCAGTCCGTAAGCAGAAAATTATTAATTCTGTTGGAAAAAATAGCTGGTTAATAATTACTAGTGGCACTAGAGTACTGAAGAATTTAAGCAAAATTTGCTTTGGCAAAATCATTGCTTTGGATCCTCAGATGTAGCTGAGGCACACTGTAAAAGATGCCAGGCGAAGTTGAATTAGAGCTGTTTTGTAGTTCCCTGATTATGAACAGATAAAAAAAAGCTCCAGTTGATTGTATCTAGCCATGGGTGTGTTCATAATGCTTTGAGTAATTCCTGTGAACCTCCATAGCAGAGGAACATTTTTGTAATCTGGGAACAAGAAGAAAGAGGAGTATGTTAATACAATCTGTGTGCAGTTTTGCAGCACAGGTCAGATAAGATCTTTGACCGCACAGTATTACCACAGCAGCAAGCAACAAGCAGAATGGGTCTGGGAAACTGGGACTTTTTTTCATCACTGTGCTTTTTTTTTTTTTTTTTTAAGTTGTTAAATGAAGTAACAAAGAAATGAACATGGGAATTTTTCTGAAACTCAACTATCTGTGATTTTCATTTCCAGGAACATTTTTTATTTCAATTATAATTTAGTACAAAGCTGGATTATTGATGACAATTCTCTATAAACATGAGCTTTTAAGATCAGGATGGACAACTGTTTAGACCTTCATGGCTGGGAATCATGCCATTGCTACCCACAGCCGATGAACATACATGGCTATTTGGCTCTGTACCTCATGCCATCTGTTCAGATGGCATTTTGCCTGCTCACAAATTGGTTAGACCTGTGCCAAGAGCAATTGCTCTAGATGGTTACACTGCAAAACACTGCAAGTGGTTCCTATTTTGTACAAAGACTCTCTCTTTTGGACACCACTTTAACACTTTGTTACATCCTGTGGACATACCTGTATACTGCAGGGATTGGACATAGAAAAAGATCATGTCATCATCCTAACTCTCTTTTACTGCTGCAACTACCTTTCTAAATCTTAAGAGAGGAAAACAAAATACATGTCATTTGAGTTGAAGGTGTTTCTCCTTATTTTCCATCTGAAAAATAATCATTCATTACTAGTTGGTAAGAGCTAATGAAAAGCTCACAAAAGTTAATAGGAATATCTGCATTGATATTAGTGTAGAGCTGTAAATTATAGATTATAGTGTGTGCTTACTAGTGGACAAAGTCAAGTCAACTGACAGTTGCTACTTGTGGTTGGTTGGTTGATTAACTGGTTTCTGGAATAAGTTTCTGAGAGGAGTAACAGGTTACAGAATTAAATTCAGCTGAGGTATACCGTAACCAAAAGTCATCACCAAGTGACATTTATACAACCTATAGAATAATTCTGCTGAGTCTTCTCTATTGAATAGATATCCATGTCATACAATTGGCACATTTGTTGACAGCCTCGACTGTGAACCATGGAAGTGAACTTATTGCTTGCCAGCAGAAGCAGCTCCCGTAGGTAAAAGCCAAAGGATATTGGCAAGGAAACCTAAGCTCAGTGGATAAATATAGGACTTTATGTAGAAAATGCTGTCATCCTGCCAGGTTTCATAGCCACTAAAATAATTCTAAAAAAAAGACTAAAGTAATCTTTTTGTTACTTTCAAGAGTTACAATGTAGAATTCAAAGTATGTGCAAGTGTAAAGCAATTATTTGCCTTTTTGTCTTTGAGTATAATTAAGTGTAGGAGTATTGTTATTTTCTTTCTGTGGACTTCTCCCTGTGCATGAATGTCACTGCTCACTTTGAGCATGCTTAGTTGAATCAGGATGATATCATTTACGTGGGTGAGTTTCCATATATTTGCTAGTGGGAGATATGATATTTTGCTGATTATAATCTGGAAGTGTTGCCAAAGCCCTTCATCTGAGTTCCACATAAGTAATACTGACTAGGTTTTGATTCGTAGAGGAAACCCAATGGGAAATAGCTGGGTAAACCTTAAAAAGGAAAGCAAAGAGATCAAAAGTCAGATCTGTTTGCAGTGCAGGATGTGGTCTGCTTGTAATTTGGGTAGGTATTTTCTTGTTTTCACAAATCACTATAAAGATGAGATAAAGTCCTTATATAAAAGAACACATTTTTACTTTTAAGCACTTTTAAGTTCATTACAAATTTTATATTGTGCAACTCCTGTGTTGTGAGGTGACTCATAAAGCTGATGACCAGAATCCCAACCAACTGAATATCCATTTCTCATTAATTTAAAAGAGGCTAAGTTGTTATTTCTCAGTGAAATTTTCACATAGTAGAACAATTGATAGTTGTTCCAGTGTTTTAAACCATTTGGTTCCACTACTCATAACAGCTGAAATTTTGTCTAAGGACTGTATCAGTTTTGAAGAATGTAGAGAATGCTTTAGAAGATCTGTCACTATACCTTCACACTAGACTGACACAACCTTTTATCCCATTTTAGTACATCAAGCAAGCAGCATTGCATGTTCCATGTTCTAATAAGGGTTAATAATTCAAATTTTGTTCAAAAAAAACAGATGACAAAAAAATATAGAGCTTAAAAAGATAGTAGTAATGATTTTGTGAGAATTGACACATTTTGTACTTTTCCGCTTATCTATAGGAAAGATGGTTAATACTGAAATCTGTTGTGTTCACACTAAAGCTTTGTGGTGGTACAGCCATCTCCCCCACCCCTCCTCCTCAGTCTACACTGTGATCTCAGAATAAACTACAGAACTGGCAGGACTGTGTACTGCATTAGTACTGTGAGGCTAAAAAGCAATAATTTACATCTACTTGTATTTTCATAGCAGAAAATTGCCTTCTTGTGGGAATGGTGAAACTTCACTGTTTTATGTGGCATAAAAATGCTAGCAATTGGATGGGCAAAGTAAAAGCTGGTAAACTCTCACAGGTCTAGTGTGCACTGCATTCTAAGTTGAAAATTGGACATAGCTGAATGCCGAGTGACCCTTTAGCTGAGGCATTCTGAAGTAATTTGAATAGCAGTATTCTTCAAAAATCCCTGAAACATTGGGAACTGATTTGTTTTACTTCCATGCAAATGAATGGGAATTTTCCTTTCACTTCACTGGGAGTAGAGTTGAACATTTCTCAAGTTGACCAGCACAAAGTAACATTTATAGGCAGAAAAAGGAGAGATTTTTTTCAGCTCCAGGTTCATTTTTAAAAGGCACTTTGCTGTAACCATGTAAACCTATGTAACCCTACAGTTTGTTAACACTGAACTTTAATGAGTCCTGATAAGAAGCCAATCAGTGGATATCCATTTTGCTAGTGATGATCTGAACTCCAGCTGATTGTCCTAGCAGCTGTGTGACTTCATTACCATTAGAAAGGCATACAGCCAAGCCAGCTGGAATCGAAAGAGGCTACTGAATTCACATAGCATGTCAGTTTTTTGGTTTACGTATCAGAATTACAAATTACTCCTATTAAAAACAAACAAACAAAAAAATAACCTACAAACGAGGTTCTTTATGAAGATATATTTTAAAGACAAAGTTTAAAAGCTTTATTATACCAAGTGGAGGCTACTTTGTAATATGGATGTTGAGGATTTTTTGTGCCATGCTATAGCTGTTTATATCTCTGTAATGTAAACTAGACAGAACATTTGCACTTTTGGCTATAAACAAAGCCCTAACTCCTCATTTCTTAGTTAAAAAAAATTTTTTTGTCTTTTGTATTAATATTTTGAGACCAAATTATTAGTTTCTCTTCTTGTTAACAGGGGAAAAAACCTGCTGCTCTTTGACAATACAGGTTTGTGAAAAACATCCAATAACTGTTGTAATGAATAGTATTTAACTGCTAGAGACAATATCCCTGAGGAGTGATTCTACCTGGCTGTGGATATTTTTAAAACACAGAATAGTACAGAGTGTGAATGGTGAATACAGAAGCCTTATCACTGATTTGTACATACAGCACACAATAATCTTCTCAAAAAAAAAAAAGAAAAAAGAAAACAACAAAAAAATGCAAGGGGAGAAAATTGTAATTTACAAGCAGGTCATGAAGGAAGACCTATGAAACTACAGAACTGCTTTTAGATTGGTGCAGACTCAGTTGAGTCCTGTGTGCAGTTCTGGGCCCTACAGTTTAAGAAGGACGTTTGGGTACTTGCATTCATCCAGAGAAGGGCAACAGAACTGGAAGGGCTGGAAAGTATGTCCTGTGAGGATCAGCTAAGGACACTGGGTTTGTCTTGGTTTGAGAAAAAGGAATTGAGGAGCGATCTTCATTCCCCTCAAGGGAGGGGAAGTGGAGAGGGAGGTGCTGATCTCCCTGGTATCCCATGATAGGACGCATGGAAATGGTGCAAAGCTGAATCACAGGAGCATTAAACTGAACATTAGGAAACGTTTGTTTAAGGAAAGAGCAGTCAAACCCTGGAATAGGCTTCCTAGAGAGATAGGTGATTAAATCCCCATGTTTGTCAGTGTTTAAGAGGCATTTGGACAAATCCCACAATAATATGCTTAAACTTTTTGTCAACCCTGAAGGGGTCAGGCAGTTGGACTAGGTGACCACTGTTCAAAACTGTTCTGTTCTATTCTGTTCTGAGTGGTCCCAGGAACTATCTTCCTAAGCTTATGTCTAAAGTAAAATTTTATTAATGGATCTATTATATTCAAGCAAATGAAGAGGATATAATTATATACTTGAAACTTAGGGAAAATATTCCTGCAGAACCAGAATAAGTAGAGACTCATCTTGTTAGTCAAGAAATGTTATTGCTACTTCATATTTGAGTTCTTTTTCCATGTACTATAAAAGTAGTCCACATAAAATGGACCAGAACACAGGAAGAACTTTCTGAATTAATTACTTCATTAATCTCCTATGTCAGTTGGCTCTCTTCCTTGCATGCACCTGCACCATATATGTGTGCTTTCTTGTTCTCATCTTTTCTTCTGTATTCCTTCTCAATGAATTTTTTATCCATTCTTCAGAAGAGTATGACTTTCCCTGTAAAACTAAAGGAAAAAAATTAGGCTGTTGATATGCTATGAAAGCTATGTTGATATAACTATGAAAATGTGTGTTTCACTGATAAATATCAGAGCATATTACTGAAACTGGGCCTTCTCTTTCCGGGGTGACTGTTTCAGACTAGCTTATTGTATAAAAGGTTGCAGCAACAGCACTGTTCTCTTATTAGGAAAGAAAAAGATAGAGGAAAAATACTATCATGCTTGAGCTGTGTCTACCTGTTAAATTAGTGTGTACAATTTTGGTCCTCACGAATCTTGTCAAAATTGAAGTAGACTTAATGAAAGTCAAGAGGAATGATTGAAGATATGGAATAGCTTCCATCAGAACAGTTATGTGGGCTAAAATTCAGTGGTATAGAAAACACAGCAAAGATAATGGGGTCTGTGTAAACATGAGTTAGAAGTAGATGGTGGGTGGTGAATTTATGTTTACTGTTTCTTCCAGTATAAAAACTGAAAGGCAGCAAATGAAGCTACTAGATTGCAGCTTCAAGGTAAACAAAAGAAAGCATTTCTCCATACAGCATGTAAATAAACTGCAGAACTCCAAAGATGCTTGCAGTGTGTTGGATCAAGAGACTGTGAAATTCATGACAGGGACATTTGGTAAGAACTGTTCAACAGGGACCTCTGGCTCTCAGAGAATATTTCAGTTTAGAAGGATTATCTGAAGATCCTCTAGATGAAGGTCATACTTGTAAAAAGTCTGATCAGATCACTTTCGTTAGGGACTTCTCTAACTGAATCTTGAACACCTCCAAAAATGGAGATTTCACAGCCTGTCTGGGCAGTGTTTCACTTCTGTCTTGTTGCCTTTCATCTATCATTGTGCACCTCTGGCAAGAGTCCATCACTCTTTTCTGCATCTGGTAGCTGTAGACAGCAATAAAGTCACCTGTTGCCAGCTCTCTGTGATATCGAACAAGTTGCTTCAGACTCTGCTCAAGTGGCATGTGCTTCAGCCCCTGAGCAGCCTACTGTCCCTCTGCTAAATATATTGTGGTATCACAAAATGACTGAATGGGTAAGGTTGGATGGGACCACTGTGGGTCATCTGGTCCAACCTCCCTGCTGAAGCAGGGTCATCCTAGAGCACATTGCACAGAATTATGTCCTGTCCGGGCAGTTCTTGAATATCTACAGTGAGGGAGACTCCACAACCTCTCTGGGCAATCTGTTACTGCACAGTAAAGAAGTTCTTCATGTTCAGGTGGCACTTCCTGTGTACCAGTTCCTGCCCATTCCCTCTTGCCATATTGCTTGGCACTACCAAGAAGATCCTGGCTCCACCCTCTTGACACCTTTCCTTCAGATACTTATGGACATGGTCTGTCCATGTCTTTCAAGTAATGGGAAGCCCAAGACTGAACAGTGCTCCCAGTGTGGTATCAGAGGTGCTGAGCAGAGGAGAAGGATCACTGCCCTGTGCATGGTAGATACACTCTTGCTGATCGAGTGCAGGACACTGTTCATCTTTGCTATAAGAAGTTTGGGTATAGTTCTGGGGTTTGTGTTCTACTCTTTGGCTGAAAGCTAGGTGTTCTGGATTCTTTATGTCATCTAAGTGCCTCAAAGAAAACAATATGTCAGAGATCTTTAAAGCAGAAAACTTAATGAGACCAAAATTTGTGATGCCTAGACATTTAGAAAACCACTTGACTTTCAGTTCTGAGCTGTATCCTTAGCTAGTCTGTTTGTGCTTTCTGGGTAAGTTTATCATTTGCTTTGGAGTCAGAGAAACTTCAATATTTTTAAATTTTTTTCTTTGGTGTATATATATACATATTTATATATATATATCATTTATTGCTTGTTTGTTTGTATGTTTATTATACACTACAGGAATAGTTGTGAAATAGAAGAAAGATTTCTAGTGCCTGGAAAAAAGTCCTAAAACAAAACAAAAAAAAACCCCAACCACCAAAAAAATCCAGAACATCCCCCAAAAGCCAATCCACAAGCCATAGTATAAGCTATTCAGTAGATTCTCTTAACGAAATGTTTCTGTAATATTTTGCGGTAGTACATTGACCATCACAGGAATGAAATTCTCTTTATTATTAAAAAGTTAAGTTTTAGTTTATGTGACTGCACCTGCAATAGGAGGAAAATGGCACAGCCAGGAAACTAAAATCACACTTTTGCACAAAACTAAATGATTCCATAGTTGTTCAGAAGTTTGTAAGGTATATATGCTTAAAGACATCTAATGTTTCATCCATGCCAATAGTAATTAAAAAGAATACATTCATGTAAATAGTCTAAATAAACATCGTTACTTTGGGGTTCATAACTTTTGTTTATGTTATGCCTCCCGAGATGATTGATAACAGGCATTGCAAAAAATTTGTTGATAGTAGACTTAAAGGTGAAATTAGAAAAATGCTGTTTAAAAATGAGAAAAAAAGCAAGACATTAGGTTAAATATTAATTTGGATGTCTACAATAATGGGTACATATGCTATTTAAGGAAGTAATTATTCTACTGTGTAGTCAACAAGAGTATCGATTAGAATTAATTCACTACAAAAAGTCTCCAATCATTTTTAACAGAAGTTTTTCCTCTTTAACAGTACCCTGAAGCTTGTCTTTTTCATGGTCAATTTAGCAACAAATTTGCAATTAATCATTTGTTGATTGCAATGAATGGTCTGTCGATAATATGCAGCTTACATTGCTAAAAGGGTTATACAAAGCTTTATTGTTTTCCTTTTGTCTTGGGAACACTTTGTCTAGCTATGTTTCCTAGAATGGATTTTGAATAGATATTTTGAAGTAACTCGTGCCAGTTTTAAAGACACACCATGGACTGCTCTGAGAGTATTAATCAAGATATGCCCTAACTTTCCTCTGGCATTACAATATTTGGACATCTGTTCTGACTCCTTATATGTGAAGTAGGACACATTGGCATAAATGAAGGGTTTCATTATCTTAAATGTCATAACATTTGTTTGAATGACTTTGTGTAGATTTTAAACACTGAAATTGTTATCATGGTTTTTTATAGAATTCATTGTCCTTTCAAAAGACTATAAAAATGGAAGACTTGTAAAAATTCTTCCATAATTCTGAAAGCATAATTTACAATTTGTGCAATAACACTGAAATTGTTGTAGATGATACTTTAGTAATTTTGAACAGTGTAAGAATTCTTACTGAAAGAAAACTAAGGGCAAAAAATGCTTTTATTCCAGAAATAGTATTTTTGTCACAGATAATGTATACGTGAAGGGCATTATGAAATGCCCCTTTGGGGAATGTTGACATAGATGATTTATTTGGAAAGTCATGGCCACTTGGACGGCAACTTTCATTTTGTTGGAAGGAAATGTCTGTTACCTCTGTGGTCCTTAAAACAGTGTCTCAATAGTATATTTCTTCTGACTAGGAAATGGCTTTGAATACAATGTACATAATCGAAACTAAAAGAAAGATAAATCCTGATTTCAAGCTTTTCCAAAAGTTTGGAAACCTTTTGTTTGCACTGACCTTTAAATTGCATATTTTTTTGTAGGTTTTGTAGGTAAAAGCAGGATTTAACTGATTTACATTACCCTTATTAATGCTAGCATTATACAAAATAGTTGCAACCATTAAGATAATCTTACTCTGAAATGATTTCTGATATCATATGGATATGCTATTTTTTCTTGAGTAACAGTTAATATTAACAGCATTTGTCTTGGCTATCATTATAAGGATTACTTATTACAAACATCAGCAAGACAAGTGTCTGCTTACTGTGCAGCAAATTTTGGAATTCTAGCTTGTCATTTAGTATTGATTACATTATTTAAGTAGTTGAGCAAAGCAGCACTTTACAAACAGGTGCTCTTTGATTTGCAAATTTATAAAAATCTAGGAGCAGCTTTCAGCCTGCTGCATTGTTGGTTTTTAAGGTAAAAAGTTGAAGGATGATTTGACTATGCTTTCATTTAGACCAAAGATTTCTTTAGATCTCTCTCATGAAGCAAATTGTTATAAAAAAACAATGGGGTAAAATATGTTTATAACATCATTGTCTGGCCTGGAGTTCAGAGAAACTGTCCTGTTCATGTTGTTTGCAGTGAAAATTCATGGACCTAACTTTGACCATGTACTTTGCTTGTCTCCTGAACTTTGCTTTTCCTGCCTCTGCACTGCAGCTGGCTGCACCCTTATTTTGATCAGTTGGAGAGTAACTTTGTAAACTAGACAATTAATTTGCAGAATTGTATGCTACTATTTAGTGTAAACAACTTCGCCTTCTAGAAAACCTCATATGTGTTGGAAATCCTGAGTAAATGGGACAAGGAGTTTTTATGCAGATATAGAATCCTCCCAAACAATTTGAGACTGAGAAGAGGATACTGGCATAATATATTCAAAGCTACCATGAAAACTGTAAGTTGCTAAACAACCATGACGCACTGAGTCTGTCCAGATGGTTAGGCGAAAAGCATTATGCAAGTGCACTCTTGGGGGGAGGAATTTTTTTGCTAGAAAATTTAAGGGTTTACTCAGTTCCACTACACTTCCCTAGACTTTTTCACTAATATTCTGCAAATTTGGATCCTTGGGATGTGGAAAGGCAGCAAAAGCATTTCTTTGACCCTCTCTGAAGGATCAATTCAGCACTTCCAAAGCAATTTGGACATTTTTATTTCTCGGGTTCAAAATTCTGTGTTTGTTAAATCATAACAAAGGGCTCTAATGATGTTTCCAGGATTTCTGACCACATCAACAACTGCATTTTTTATTTTGCTGTGAAATTGCTAATGGTGAAACAATATTGCATAAACCAATAGTTTATTGGTTTATTCAATAGATATATAGAATTGGTAGTTTCTGAGATTGCTGGGTGTTTTTCCCATTTCAGCTGAAACCATTTTTATGTACATGTTGATTTTCTAAAAAAAAGTTTCCAGTTCTTAATTATTACTGTCTTCAGTACAAAAAACCCTAATTTTTTTTTGTCCCTATATATCAATATTTTGATAATAACCTGGGACTTATTCCCTTTATATCACATAACAGAACCTCAATGTGGAATAAATAAATATGTTTAACCTCAAAGCTTTTTGATGTCCAGAGTCTACAAAAATAGGTACTGCACGCTGCGTAAATCAGCACTGCAAAATATTTTACATATCTAAATTATTTATTCAAAGCAGCTATAGAAAAAGCTGGATTTGCTTTGAGAGGAAAATATATGTGAATTAATTTTGTAAAATTTGACTACACATGTTCGTATTTGGACATATTTTAACACTTTTCCATATATCCAAATATTAAGTCCAGAAAAGACTTTTCGTTTTCTAAGCCGTAGCATGTTTTATGTTGGTTGCTTTTTAATACAGGATCCTTTTATTCATAGAGAAAATCTTTTACAGCCCCTAAATGCTCAGTAAGATGGCATCTAGTTTGATTTTTTAGTATACTTTGTTTTTCAGATACCCATTACTGCAGAGCCTAGGCTTTATTTAACTTGACAAAAACTCATATCGAACACTGTTTATATGAACTAATTATATTATTTGGTTAGCAGACGTATTTCAGAGAATAATAATCCTTATTTTCATGGAAATATTGGTCATTGTAATGTAGTACATAACTGAGTTTTGCATTCCAGAAAGGAGTCTGACCATTTACACTGTGTATGAAGGCAAGTATTCATTCACCTTGTAAGTTACAAATTTGATTAACAGTAGCAGTAAAAACAGTGTGTGATCAAGGTGATCTGCTAGGGTGTAATCTCTTCAGTCTAATACTGCAATGAACATTCTTAATTTCATTTTATTTCTGCACTACCCTTTCAGATACTCAGAGAAACCACTCGGGTGGGAGTAAACTTGGCACGAGTAGCTCACATGAATCTAGTGGGTTCTTGGAGGCTTCTTAGTTGCCCAGTCGTTTTCAAACTTGCTGTTAAATAGGTTTGGCTCAGTTTGATACAAAACTTTTCTGCTGTTTTTCCTATGACCTCACCCTGCTGTAAGGCAGACTGTCTCTTTTGCATTAGCTGTAAGCACTGTGGAGAACCAGGCCATGTGTGGGTACTTGCGTTAGACTCTTCCACTGCTTCTTCAGGACTTGGAGGCCCTCATAGTCTGTACAAGTATTTAATATTCTTTAACACCTGAAAAGACTCAGACACCTCTCACTCTTTTCCCATGCCTAAGGCCTATAAGCATGCTCTCCAGTTGCTATTGTTACCTTCTCACAGCCGTATCATACTTTGACAGACCCTTAAGGTCTCAAATGCTTACTGGTACAAGGAGGTGCCTACATGGGTTGAGGATAAAGGAGGGAGTAAGTTTGATGGAACCTCCACAGAAGTGTGAATTGGAAGCCTTATACACCTTAACAAGAAAATAAAGTAGAAGGATTCAGAAAATATTTTGATTGATGCAACATGAGAACGAATGCAGGTATTGAGCAAAAGTCAAGAAAGAGCCTTCTGGGCCTACGAGAAGGAACAAAAAGGCTGTGTGAAAAATGTAAGGGAGAGGATCTTAAAAAGTTTGTCATAAATCAGTGAAAAGAGATAACATCTGTAGCTAAATAATCCAACATCTAGCCCTAATTTATGACTGTGTTGGGTTTTTTTATAAATTAATATTAGTTTGTCCAATAGGGAAGATAATAAATAATATTGTAATGCAAAAATTTAAATTTCAAATAGAAAACATAATGAATGAGGAAAACAGTGACCTTTTTCAATTAAGAGAAAAATATTCTTTCAGAGTGTAAATCAATGAGAGATGTTTCAGTGGTTTGCATATTTCTTATAAAAATAAATATCTGCTATGGAAACAAATGAATAACATAAATATGTATTAAAATTATAAGACTCTGTTGCCAAGGTTTTGACTAACAAGTTATGGGAAGTTGAAAAGGAGCAGTCAGGTGAATATTTATTATTTGATCCCTATCAAGCAAATGAGCGTATAAAATGGGTGATGATACAAGATTTGGCTTGGACCCCAGTGAACATTTCAAAGGATTGCTCAAACTATTGCATTTCAGGCATAACTTCATAAGCTTTAGAAGTTAGGTGTGCTCAGTTTCTTGTATGATTAATAACAAAAGATTTTGAAATGGCAATTCAGAGCAGAAACTTGTCAACATGCCTTTGGAAGAGCCTTTCCAAAGAGCTTTCTTCTTACTTTTAAGTATACTGGGAGGATAGAGGGAACATCCTAGCAGTTTAGGTGCTTAGATTAAGGGCCTGAATTAATCCCCTAAGAAAGAATACTATAATGAAAACTTAAACAGTGTTCAAAATGAAAATACTCAACAGAGTTTATGTTGGTTTGGGATTTTTTTTTTCCTTTTTTTGGGGTGTTGTGATTTCTTTATTAGGAGAGTGTTTGAAAACCATATATTAAGTTGAGTATAATTTTTCAAGACAGTACACAAGCAATTATTCCTTATCCCAAGTTTGTCTTTTTAGGTTTTAATGCAATGGCATTAATTAGTATTTAACAAAAAAAAAAAAAAAAGCTTAGTAATTGAGCAAATTACTCACTTTACTCTTCTAAAAACTGCAAAAGTGCTGGCATGAAAGTCTAGGCATTCATTTCAAACCAGATAGACTTCTAATGTAAACTTTTTTTCTGTGCTTTTTACTGAACATACCTGCAAGCCATTTCTGTGTGCTTCTGAAGAACAGCTAAAGCAACACTGCAGTTGCATTGCTTATATTGACTTTCAGCCTGAGTGAGTTGTGTCCTTGATTGTGTTATGCTCAAACTCATTGTGCAGGATGATTTGGACAATTTCAACATAATTCTCAATCAGCAGTTATCAGAAATGCTACTGAAGGTTTACCACAGAGATCTTTTTAATATACAAGATATTTAATGCACTGTCTATATGGCTCTGTTGGCTAATTGCCATGTGATCGCTTTTCTTCTCCTCTTTTTAGTGACTACATAAACACTCAGCATGGACCTAGAAAAATCCTTCTCTAGTTACAGTAAATTTAGGGTGACCAAATATAAAGAAAGGAAGATGTGCTCATTAACACAGTGTATCCTCAGCAGAGATCATCTTACAGGGTACATGTCCTGTGTACTGCATTGAGTCATGGGGCACATGACACATCTGGTCTGATAATAGCCTAACTGTCTTACCTCCCAGTCTTCTTTGATGGTCATTGCATTTGATTAATAACTTAAAAATATAGATACATAGAAATGTAATGTCAATTTCTAAACCCCAAATTCGCTTCTCAAATAAAGTCCTTGAGATACTGGTACAAAGGCTTGTCTTATAGGACTGGTCTCTGTACTGGTCTTTACACAGTGGGACATGTGGTCACCCTGTATGAACTAATACATTATGATAGTAAATAGCGGTGAGTCCATTTGTGTATATGTCCACATGTTACAGAGTTATACACAGGCAGAACAGCTTGGTGATTTTTTCAACAGAAATATCTTTTCCTGCAAAATGGATTCCACTTTTTATCTGTGTGAAACAATTCCAAATCAAATTGTGCATTAACAGTGTCAGAAACTCAACAGAGATCTGACTTCAAATGAAAAGGGAGATGAAATATGCTTGCATTTGAAGGTTTGTTCCAATTTTATGTTACCATTTCCAGATATACCATCCTCTGGTCTTTTGTCTATCATTTATAAATACTGTGGTTACTGATGTTTCATCCTGGGTTTTGAGATATTACCTATTTAAATGAGTATTTAAAATATAAATTCTTACTTGACTTAGTAATACATGTACCTTTGAAATATATTTGAACATGACCATCAGAGGGCTGACTGTCAAGAATATCACTGACAAAATGAATAGCATTACCTTGACAGTTTCTGTTGACAGTTTCTGTGTTTTTCTTGGAAAGACAGGAACACAAATTTTTCAAATTTTTGTTCTCAGATTTTTTTGTAAGATAGTGAATGATCATTATCTTTTAGTAAAGCTGTTTGAAAAAGCACTTGAAATCTTCTTACTCTGATGTTCTCAAACTATCACCTTTCTCAGATATACTGGCTCAGAATATCAGTAGAAACTAAGACAACGATAGTAACTAGTGTTTCACCAAAAGTAATGTATGAATGAATTAATTTTTTTTAAAATCTCTTCCTCTCTCAGGTTAATTCATGTAATTTAATAAAAAACCTGGGAGTCAAATGTGAAGTGACAACTGGATTCAAACAAGTCAGGATCTGAAGCTTCTTTGCTACCTTTTTTTATACTTGGTTAATCAATGGTTCAATATGATTTGTTTATCTGAGATTGTTATTATGGGGGGGAATACTAAAACAAAGGATGTACCCATGTTTTTTGTGGGTTTTTTGCATATTTTCGGAAAGTAGAATACATAATCATAAGGATGTTTGTTTATCTAGAAAATGACTTTTAAGCCACTACAGTGAACTTTCTTAATCTATTTTCAGTGATTTTTTTTTTACATCTGTACTATTTCACATTAATAACTGATGTGAGTTAACTGGTTGTTCAGGTTAGATTTGCATTCTGATCCAAAGATTGCAGGTTGCTGAGTTATCCCTTAAGCTTCCCAGCCTTGTGGATCCATTAAGCCTTAATTAAAGAAGCATCTTAGAAAAAAAAAAATAATCAGACCATTTATATCCAAAGAAGATGCACACTGGTCACTTGTTTGTTCACCAGCATAAAAATTATTATTTAATGGAAATTTTAATCACAGCAAGCTTATAGATAGACATATATTAAATGCATTAATCTTTCTATAAGGTTATTCGCAATGTATAAGGTTACTCCTCTGAAAAGACTGCTTCAGATTGCTTTCCGGTAATGCTAATACCCATTAAAAAGATGAATATATATGTGTGTAAGTCAATCATAAGGTATTAAAGAGGTGTAGCAACTTAAGCTTCTTTTCTTCTTGGCAGGTCACTTTGAGAAATGTCCTAGTTCAATTAAAATATTTTTTCCATTTCCTAGGAGTAGATTCAGATATGCTCTGTCTGTTCTCTATCTTATCTTCACTGTCAGGATTTAAAACAAACCTGAGTGAGATATAAGGATAGTCCAGCTACTTCAGGCACTGAACAAGTTCAAATGTAAGGGTGCATATATGTGTTTTTGTGTGCATGTTCATTAGATGTGCATCCAGGGTGAATATTTGTCCGATGTAGGGATACATTTTTTAAGAGTGTGTGTACAATTTTGTAGAATTTAAACTCAGATAAACTGCATTTTCTGTTCTTCAAGCACCCATTCTTTCATCTCTACTTTTAAAATGCTACAGTAGTGAGTGGAAACCATATAAATGAGGGAGGCATACAAAAGAGCACACGGTGTGATAGTTTTTTTCAGACTAGATTGGTACTATGAAGTTAAAGTTAACAGAAATTATCATCTAGGCTATTGTCATTTAACATGTTAATGACTGAAAATATTGTATATCTGAAAAAAGAAATGCAGTATTTTAGAGTAGTAGTGTACAACTCAAATATTCATATAATAGTCTCAGAAACACAAAATAGTCAAATTAGTTCCTTGGTTCTGCCATAAATGCTCTGTATTCAGCATTACTTTGTGTCTACATTGATTTTGATGCAAAAGTATTCCTGGAAAAAAAATCTCAGTTCTTGGATGCTTTGGTCTGGATGCTTTGGAAAAATATTAAAATACTTTAGATATAAAATGAGCTCTGTGACTGACGTATAGATGAAGTGAAAGCTAATAGTTTCATATTAGAGTGGTGCCATAAGATCTTCCTTCTCCTTTCATCTTGCAACAGGCTTGACAACAACATTGTGTCTCCTCAGATTATTATTATTAATAATAAAGTTTTTGCAAATTTTCAGCATGTTTGCATGCACTTAAGGTGTGTTTCTTTAAAAAATGGAAAATGTTTAGATTCAGATATGGTAATGCTGGAAAGTTGTATTTCAGGCCCTGATACATATCAGTTTATTTAAAAAAATATAAATAATGCTCAGAGGTGATATTAGTTACGTACCAATATCTGACTGTCATGTCACTTTTCTAAAAAAATCCTGTTCACTTGTTACTTTTCTAGGTAATATGATGAACTGTGTGAGTTTGCTTTACTGAATGCTGCATTTTCTCTTTTGCATTACTTTTATAATAAAATGCAAAAATGATTTCTCATATTTTACTGGCCATCCACAATATGGGGTACTAGGAAAAGTCAGCATAATTAAGGTGACAATATGCAAATATTTGATTCACCATGCATATGAATATTGCTCCATTTCTCAGTATAGTTAATTAGGTGATTTTAATATAGTTTATGACAGAAAAAAAGAAATGAATTTGCCATTGGTCCATCAACAGTTGTGTGCTCCAAACGAGTTGGGCTAGAAGCCACTGTTGGAAATGGCTGAATGAAGTATGCTAAAATTAATCCTGTTTCTAATGTAGCCAGAACAGCTCACAATGAAAGACCCTCTTCTCTCCTAATCCAGCAAATTTCTAATGGTTGTTCCTCAGGATTTGGGGGTGGCATCTGGTAGTTCCAGCAGCTCTTGGGAGACAGTACTTGTATTCCTACTCATTCTCAAGTTCCTCTTACTTTCAATTCTTCCCATTATTTTTCATTCATTTATGCCAGTCTATATGCTACTGTCATAACATATAAAAGAATACAGACATTTGAAAAACAGAAAACTCAGTTTCTTGGTTTTCTTTTCTTTTTTTTTTCCCTCTTATGTTTTTTTCCCCTAAAGCAAAGGGTTGTTCTGCTAATGCACAACCAGCATGGGCTGGTTTCAGATTTTCCTATAGCAGGAAGTTATGGTTAGGAAGAGGTCCCTAGGCTAGGAAATCTAACGACTCTCTACGTTGGATTTGATTTAAGATTTGAAAGAACAATTGGGTAGTATAAACTGAAGAAAACCTTAGCATCTCTGCTTTTGAGCTTATCTGTGTGTAGTTACTATTCTGGTTTACAGTTTCCATTAATATAAGTAGCTCTTCAGCAATTTTTTTGTGAAATTGGTCTGATATGTGCCTGTCTTGTGTTGTGCCTGTCAGAATTAGCTTTGTGTATTACTTTTTTTGCCTGTCAGATCATTAAGTTAGTTGATTCATTTTGGAGTCAGAAAATGTTCAGGGAGGGGAAAATTTTGATCCAATCAACCTTCCATGGAAACAACTGCCTGTTTGCCGTCTGCAGTGGGCATTGATCCCTAGCTTGTTTGTGCCTTGCATTTGTTATGCATGAGTAAGCGCATTAGCCTTTTCATTTCATTCATTAGACAGTTAGTCCTTGATTAGTGTTTCCTAGTTTCTGTCAAAAACGCTACTACTTCTTTATTCATTTTGTCTTGTATCTGCCTTTTGCTTCAGTGCACAGAAAATGAACAGTTAAATACAACAGTAGTCCTTTTATTTCTTTTTCATATAAAACTGGCTAACAAATATACTTTTCTAATGCTGGCACATCTAATGTGGGATAAAGTATGAATGATGGGTCTTTCTAAAGTTAACAGAGTTATTATTTTAGTTCAGCTGGCAGGCTTTGTTTAGAAGTGTGATGTCTCAGGGTTTACTGTCAGCTTTATTTCATCCATCTCCAAGAACTGTGGGATCACCTGGATACTTTTGGATATTTGCCTTATAAAATTGCACAAAAAAATAAATTTAAAATAATGATGAGTGCAGTTTGAGAATACAGCACTGAAGATTTCAGATGACAGTTTGGATGACAGGACAGAACAATAAGGCATTTTATGACTAACACCAGTCCAGTCACTGGGGAATTTTGCTGTGATTTCCTTGTAGAACAGTAAAATGTTGAATGACAATTCAATTCTTAAAAATAATAGAAAAATGCATAAATAATTTTGTGATGTGCATAAAACAACAAACTATGGACATCTTTAGAAACTACATAACGAGATCATGAATAAAATTGGATGTTTTAATGGAGCCAATCACACTTATTTGTGATTTAGATTAACATTTATTAGTTTAAATAAAATTAAAATTAAAATTATTTTAAGCAAAACTTTTATCATGTTTGGAATAATTATTAATATATTATTTAAGTATTTAATTTTTATTTTTTCCTCCAAATTCTCATTCTCATTGTTTTAAAATAGTTTTAAATGTTGCCAGATATACTCATACTTAATTTAATATTTCTCTCTAATTCTTAGGTTTTGTATTTCCATAATTGTTGAAGTTTGTAAAAGGGGGGGGGAGGTTCATGTAGGTGATAGTTGGTTGTAGTGACAGTTTTGTTTGTAGTTTTTCTCAAATGCTATTTACATAGAAACTGAAATTCATTTTAATTTCCTACTAACTGAACTAACTCTTCTTATATATCCAGAATTTTAAGATATAATATGAAGACATGATCTAAATGGATTTCTCTGTGTTTACTATCCTTTGCAAGACTCATGAGTTGGTAGATTTCATACTCTCACCTCATTTAATACATACATTAAGATGAAAAATCAATTTCCAGTTTGTAAAGTTTTAATGATTAGTATGAGAAATAAATATTACATAATCTGGACTAAGGAAAACATTAACTTCATACCTGCAAAGGAGATACAAAAATGCTTTGAAATCACTTCCAAATATTCTATATTCAACAACTCCCACCAGCACAATGATTTGATTCTCATTTAAATGTTACAGACATATAAGTATTTCATACAGCTATTTCATTTCACATACAGGTTATTTATTATGTTAATAGCATAATTTACTTAATTTTAAAGAGTTTTGATAACATTTATTTCAAATAAGAAATCTGTTTTTTATATTAAACTATTTTTACCCCTACATGATTTCACACCCTGACATGTAGCAAATGGGAAGTCTCCTGACATTTATTCCAATCTTCCACCAAATTTTAGAGAAAGTTATTGAATGGCCTTATGCAAATATCAACTTGTATGCATATCAAGTAACTTTGCTGACTCTTATCACTCCCCTTTTTTAAAGAAAAAGATTTCAAATACTTTATATAGTATTTCTACTAGGCAGAAGTGTACCAATGGTCTTTTTGGAAACCTTCACATCTGGATGATATTTGCTGTATGAAATTTGAAGACACTTTCAGTAAATATAACTATCACGTCTGATTTGTAAAAAGGAATAATGGAGACTGCAACAGGAATAATATATTATTAAGTTCAGATATATCCCATTCTGGAATTAGTGTACCTGTAAGCTTTCTAACTGATAAGAGTATTGCTCTTGTTGAAAATGACAGTTCACAAAACACCTTGTTTACAGTTTTGGTCTTCTGTTTTGCAATTTTCCTGTCACAACAGATTTATGGTGTTTTTTTTTTTCCTGTTAGGATGCTTCAATTGCCCACAGATTCCACATCATGAGAGAAAAACACCCAGAGAAGTTCAACAGTAGGTAAGAATCTAAAAATACATGCATATAAAAATGTTTTTCCATGTTATTAAGGTGTGTTCTGTGAGGAGTAAAGTTTTACACTTCCTTTAAAATATTGATTCTTATAGAAGAGAGGAAATTGGTTCATTTTATATTAAGTATATGCTTCCAGACCGCTTGTAATGTAACTGTTTCATATCTGGTATTTCAGCTGAAATCAAAAGCATTGTAAATAAGCTGTTCTCACGGGTGCGATGTTTGACTTGTAAGACTAGCATGGACAAGATGATGCACTGTGGTTGTGAGGTTCCCTGAATTTTCACTTTGCCTTTAGGCACTGAGGAACACTTCTTAGACAGTTGCAGATGGTGATCCTTATGTTTCATTCACACACACACTGGTGCCTTGACAGCGGTCTCTTCCGTATATAGTCTAAGTAAGGGCAAGTGAATGCCATTTTACACATAAATGCTTTTATCTTTAAACAACTTTGTATACATAAAAAAGAGTCAGGAATGAGACTTTGCATCTGTTTCTTGTCTTGCTTCTTGAATTTTCAGTATTATCGCAGAGCTTTTATGGAGATTAAAAATGTATTACATTTAGTGTAAATTTACCCTCTTTCAATATCTGGTTTGTTCAGTAGATAACCTTCATAATGCAATGTTTATGTTTGTCTCTTCTTATTTAGATAATTTAGCACGTAAGTTGTGATGGGTAAAAGCAACATTTCAGAAACTTTAATTAACATTTAAAGACACATGCAGAGAGGAAAGTAAGATACAATGTTATTTGGAATATATAGGGGATGTCTAGAAATAATTATTAACACAAATGTTTTGTCACTGTGAGCCTAACCATAGACTTTCTTTAGTTGTTTTTTTTTTTAGTTTAGTGGGTGACCTGGAAGATCTTGGGTAGATGCAAATCTTCATAGACCTCAGCATGCCAAAATATGCTGTTTGTGTTCTCATCTTAGAGCTGTACAGAATGATGTTTGAATGTTTGAAAATTATCTTACTTCTTACTGTTTTCACATTAAAAGTATATATTTGACATCTAACAGTCAGAGTTGAGGTCTTTTTTCTTGAATGCTTAATCTGTTTAGTATCTGTGCAGTGTCATACTATGAACCCAAGTCTGTGGGTTTTTTTCAAGTCCCACAGTACATATTTGTTTTCTACTATCTCCTTTTCCTAGCTCTGATGCTTCTCATTCTCAAAGAATCATGAGAAGGTCTGAACTCAAGCCTGATCTGTGTATCCCAATGTATTATCCCCTGTCAGCAGGACTAGAGATACTGGACTTTTAGCAAATGCAGATATTCTAGGCCTTGAAGATGAAGCTAGTTTATCAGTGGTCTTTCTGCATATTTTCAGCAGTTGGCAATTATAATTTATAAAAAGCTCAGCTAATAACATGAGTTTCAGATCAGATTTCATGTCACAATAAATCATATGCCATTAATAACATCTGCTAGCAGACTCACCTTGAAATTCATCTATATTTTAAGGAACCTGATGTTTCTAACATTATCTTAAGGAAATTAATTACAAAAATATATAGTTTCAGTCCCTACGTACTTTGGTACTGTGATATTGAAAGAACTTGAAAAAAGCAGTGATTCTCTAGGTATTCAAAGACTATTTAGAAAGATTATGCCTTTCTAAAAAGAATATAAAGTCTTGAGCAAAGTATTGTAATAGAAACTGATTTTTTTTGTGTGTAGTGAGAAAAAAATGTGGATTTCTATTTTTGTTGAATAGAATTTTCCAGATGATGATGGTTCACAAATACTTTGTTCCACTAACAGTTACTTGCATGTGGCAACACTCCATAATATGTTGCAGCAGCATTTTCCTGCAGTGTGTGAAAATAAAACCCTTTTTTAGATGTCTGCTAAGCCAGATTTAATTCACCAGAATGTGGAATTTTCTATGCAATCTAAATGATTTAGCATCAGCAAGTCCAACTCAAGTCTGATTAATAGTGGGCTCCATAGTTAACAGCACCTGCTCCTTTGAAAATCCTACATTACTCATTTGAAAATCCTACACTGTCATATGTACATATCTCTTGTGATTTAAGAAAAATAATACTTTTTTGGTTTTATTTTAGTTTCCTCTTGCCTGATTTTCCAACTTTTTTAGCTTTCACAGCTATCATTCAGTTTTTCAGAGCAGGCCTTTGCACTGACAGTCTACTCTGAAAAATGAACACGCAAAAAGTTTCCTTGAAGAGGAACTTTTAAGTTTATACAGTGTGCAGAGATCTTTTGAAATCCACAGGTGTTGTACTTACTTCAGTGAAGTAAGTTAGGCTATTTGGGGTTGGAGAATCTTTTGCATTAAATCCTTGGTAATGATCCTCAAATTCCTGAGGGCATTCCCTACCACTCTGATCATCTGTACATAGAACATACTAATAGGGAAACTCCTGACCCATTGTACTTGAGTGGAAGCAGAATCTTCCTGTATTTATGTTCTCCAAACGAAGGTGAGAGAATATTGCAAGACATAGAAAGACTTTTTTAATGACTGCTAGCCAATTTTGTGGCATTGTTTGGAACTAAGTGACTAATTCTTGGGAACTGTGACACATTTTGAAACTCTACAGTGTTCATACATTTTGGACACAAAGACTTAGTATTACTAGCTTATTAAAAATAAAAAGAAATAAATTAGGGTGTAGATTTGTAAATTGGCTAGAGATAAACATTTAAGTCTTTGGAAAATCTAAGTTTGTGTAAATGCTGAAGAACTAAAAATCCACATTGTCAGTTGTCTCCTTTGCAATGAAGCACCTGTTTATTTGAGCTTGTTAATAAATTGAAATCAAGTCCTTCGACAAAAGGATCTTCTGTGTTCAGAAGCTTAATTTTCAATGAAAAGATACTTAATGCATGCCTTAATATCTTGGCAATTTTATTCTTCTAAGCTGCGCTATGGAATGGCTCCATATTGTTTTCCAAATAAGGCTCAACATAAATATCTGCCAGTGATTTTAAAATATTTTTTACTTGTTCCTAAAAATGGATCTGCAAGAGAATAGTTTTTTTTCTAGTGGTAGTCAAATAGCAAAGAATGGAAGTGAGAGCACAATAGTAGCATCCCTACCTCAGTCAAAAGAATGAATCCTAATAGACCAGTTTAAGTAATTATATCTTTGGATCATTAGCACACGTTATCAGAAATCAGGCTGACATTGCATTGAGATTTAAATGTGTTCTAAAACTGCAAAATCTGAGCTGTCACATTACCCACTCTACAGGTCTGAAGTGCTGACAACCCTGTGCTTGAGGACGCAGACTTTCCTTCCCAGCATCTCCTGCTTCAGAGTAGGGTCAAATTTTCAGATTTAAGTGTGGAAAGGCTGAGTTTATGCCAGAGGGAACAAAACTTGCAAAAGCAGTATTTCAAGTAACCGTGTCATTAAACTAGGACATACAGTTGAAATAATGATTCAGTTAGGCCAAAATGCCCTACAGGGACCTGTGTAAACATCGTAGGCTCGATGCTGGGAATAACAGATGTATGAATTATGTGACTGGAATATACACAGGGAAACAAAGGATACTTCAACAAAAAAATAATTCAAGTTGATATTAACTATTCTAAAATAATATTCTGTTCAATTAGGTATACTACTTTGACTCTCTAGCATACTGTAGCATAAAAGATATTTCTTAGTTTCAGTAAACTAAAGTAGGATTTATAAATTGCATTTACAGTCCTAAATACATTGTCTTTGAGGTTTTCAAACATCAATCTACTCCCACATTTCATAAACAAATCCAGCATAAAAAGTTCCTAATAACTTGATTTTCATTATATTCCTGACCAAGGACTTTTGAGGTTCCCTCTCAACTTGCTTAATTATGCTTTTTTTTTTTTTTTTGTGCTGCTATCTATACATTTAATCTCTAAGGAAGTTTTTAAGTAATAGAAAGTACTGACTTACTTCATGTAAGTACTCTCCAGGAGAATAAGGAAAGACCACAGTAAGAAAAGTTTGGAGAAATGGCAGGGAAATGAACCTTTAGCAAGTTATTCCATGTGTCCTAACTTGTGTACTGCACTATGCAATGGAGTTATCATAGCATCATATCTTGACTAACCTCAAAAAAAGAAAAAAGGAAAAAATCCTGTAGCAAAGAAACCAGAACACAGTTATTCCACTTGAATACTGGAGTTGAAAGCAAGTTCCAGTTTTGTGACCGAGAGAAAAAAAGATCAGTTTAAAAGCAATTTCATTTGTCATGAGGTGAATGAAATGCTCCATTCTCAGATGTGCTTAGTCTTTGTTTTAAAGCTGGTTTATTTTGCCTTTGAATTGAACAGTCAAAATGTTTTGTTTTGAATAGAACAAGACCATTTCAATATTTTCAATATTCTTCCAGCTTTTCAGTTTAAATGATGGAGTCTCTTGGTTGGAGACACAACCACATATTTGCAGTGAATATACTAAGCATCAACACAACATTTCTAACTCAAATTGCAGATATTTCAGTCTCTTTCCTTCAACTTCTCCTCCCTTCCTGGTTGTGACTGATATGAAAAAGCTTAAAAAGAAGACACTGGCTCCACAGAGAGACCAAACTGCAGACATCTGTTACCTGTCCCACTGAACCCAAAGGTTCCTTTTCTTTAAAGGATAAGACTCCAGGGAACAGTGTCTCTGGACTCAGACAGCATTACTGCAACTGCAGTCATCAGAAGCAGCAAAGTAAGGTGAAAATATTTATGATGGAGTGTGAAATATTTTCCCCTTGAGCAAGAGATGGCTTGTAGGTAAATTAACATCCTCTGCCTAACTCTTGGTTATAATGTTTATAGAGAGACAGAAATAAAAAAGCACAACCAGCATGTTCTTTTGTCAGTTCAAATGTGTAGCAACCTACCTTTAGAAATAATGCCTGAAGAACATAATGTGTGCTTGAGCTGGGACAAAGGGAGATAGTTGGAGTGTAAAGCTGATTCAACCTACCTATGTCTGTTGACTACAGAGCAAAATCACAGCACTTTGCATCTGTGGTATCTGCAATACCTCTCACTTACCCAAGAGTTCATATTTTTATCATTTCTCTAGAAAGTGTTAATGGGCTAAGGCCCTCTGCTTGAGAGACTTCTTAGTCTCTTAAACATTATTCTGTAGTGGCTGTCTGAGACACTGGTGTGGTTGGGAAACCTTAGGTTCAGACTCATGGGGACTAGAGGCAGTGTGCTGTATAAAATGTATGTTAACCAGGAATCCCTAAGTCCTGAGCATCCCCTGTGACTTCAAAGTACATCTCTGAAAGCAATGTGCTGTGTCCGGCCGTACACAGAGCAGTGAATTTATGTTTGTATTCCCAGTGTCCTCAGCTGTCA
Source organism: Manacus vitellinus (assembly GCF_001715985.3). Classification (NCBI taxonomy): domain Eukaryota; kingdom Metazoa; phylum Chordata; class Aves; order Passeriformes; family Pipridae; genus Manacus; species Manacus vitellinus. The sequence goes on from NW_021940535.1 coordinate 27,283,583, forward strand.
AATTCACTACTTTAGGACTAATCAGGGTTCAGGTTTTGTGCCGTTAGAGTGGTAAGGGCATTTGTACTGTTCATTGGGCATTTCTGTTTGTGGGGGTTGTTGTGTAACCCCTGCCATACTGCACTTTTAAGAACAAACAAGAAACTGAAATATGTTCTACTACTATTAGCAAGATATGAGAATGTTGGGGTTTTTTTCTTTAAGGGAAGTTACATGTTTTATAAGATAAGTGATTCCCAGTTTTTAAAGAAATAGTTGCTTTACAAATTGTCAAGTAAAATGTGTCAGGGTTAATGTTAAAGGATGAAAATTATTTAATTTCTAGGAGACAGTCATATGGAGGGATTGGTGCACAGTCATATGGAGGGATTGGCCCAGCATGCACTGCACAAGTAACAAACTGTTGATTCACAAAAGGTCTATCCATATGCTATAGGCCCAGGTCAATAGAATCTAATTTTCTTCAGCTGGTGTCAGGCTGGCAAAGGAATTTATTGCAGATGATGTTTCATTACTCAGAGCAGGTCACTGAACCTTTTCTATGGATTGAGGTGCCTAGTGGATGTTTTACAGATTCTTTAATTAATTAAAACTACTGCCCTTTATTATAATATGTAACTCTATAGGAATTAAATCTCGGTTTCTTCCACTGTATAGTCACACCATTTGAAATAACAATTAATAACACAATGATAGAAAAAGGTTCCTGACTTATTTCATCTGTGGTAAATTCAGAAGCGAAGAGAGTCTATAGCAGATTTGGGAAACACTGTAACAAAACTGCTAAAATACAGCTTGCTATTTGTTGCTTGTTGATAAAGTATGGTCAAGTATTTCTATACAAATGAATAAGATTGTTTTCCTTGTTTTTTTATAAACACACTGAATAAAGTACATTGTGATAAAATTGTTTTTGATCAAATATTGTTTTTTTGGAGAGGGATTATAGTCAGAACTAATTAGTACTAACATGTAAATTTGAAGCTTCAAACTTCATTTTGGATAAATTAATCTTCAAATCACAGATGTAAATGGAAAATCTTTACATAAATTTGATGTTGCTATATTTCATGTTTGCAACAGATGCTAGGCTTTGTAAATGGTTAGGCAGCAACCCTTTCTAATATATATTGCAAAACCAACAAAACCTTCTTTAAAAACCCAGTCACAGTTGTTAAGTGGCCACAGCGCACTTACATATAATGTTATTGACAATATCCAAGCCATTAAAAGCCATGAAATGAATTGTTAAGGGATAAATTTTACACTTCCTATTTAATAAACATAAACAGATTACTCTTTAGTACAAAGAAATTAAAATTTAACAACATGAAAACCTTACTCTGAACTGTGGATGCTTTATGGGACTTTTTTTTTAATCCTTTGATTCCAGTAATTAAGCCCCTACTACAATACCTATAGATAATGAGGAGAGTCCAAATACTCCTTTAGTACAGCACAGACTGACATAATATGCAGTATGTGCTTTTACTTGCCTTGTCCTTTAACTCACTAGAAATTAGGTCTTTGAATTTACTTCAGATTCTGAATCTTGCAACTAATGTGCTCCAGGCTTCCAAGTCTGCACTCTAAAATTGCAAATTGGTTTGTATCATATTAGGCAGTCTTAGGTAATTGGAAAGAAATTTTTAAAGAATTTAGTCAGTCCTCCTAACCCTTAGTACTACTGTTCAAAATTAATTTTTAATAGATTGTCAGAAAAGTAATGCTTTCAACCAGCATGTCAGCCCCTGATTAAATAACCTATAGTTTTTATCTTTGCTAGTTATGTAACTGTAGTGATTTTAAGTACTTAATGTATCAAATAAAGAGCCTGTGTCACCATCTCCATCACTTCAGATAACATTTTCCATTTGCCTCTTCATTCTATTTCAATGTAGTTTGCCTGGTTCATGCCTGAGTGTTTTTTTCATGTAAGTAATTTGGCTGCTTTCTGATCTGATTTTCAGTCCCTTATTTTTATTACAGTAGATTACATAACCCTTTATAAGAAATGTGCAAAGCTAGAAATATTTCCAAACTTATAGTATGCAGCAAAGTATAATTTACATATCTTACAAAATAAGATTGATCCAGTGGGTATTCCTCAGGTAAAGTTCTTATTTACTCCTGATGTATATCTTCATTTGATTAACACAGGATATATTTTACCAAAGACAATATTTTGAAAGGACTTGTTTTTAATAATATAGAGCAATTCATATGATGGATTTGTATGAATAGCAAATGATAGATGCAGCTGTATGATGGTATCTGTTGTTATAACTTCATTATTGCTAACATTTCCTTCAGAATAATTTTGCATTTTGGTTTTACTTGTAAAATAGTAAGTACTGCTTCTTTTTATTTTACCTAATATGAACGTAAGTATATAATCAAAATTGAGAAGTATTTATCTTAGTACTGAAATATCTCTTTAGCATTGATATTACCAAATTATATTTTCTATTCTTTTATATGTGTTTTCATTTTACATTTTTTTATTTTTCATTATGTAATGATATCCAAAATATTATTTTTTTCAGTATCTTTGTGTGTCTGTGTTTGTGAAACATATTTTTAATAGATTATCACAAAAAAAAATTACAAAACAAAAAATATCACCTGGCCTGTCTTCCCCTCATGACGCTTCATTGTCTGCCAAATGGGAGTTCTGATGTGTTTTTGGAATACTATATTGGTCACTTACGCCTTTGTAATTTCTTATGTTCTTTCCCTTCCTAAGACAGGCTTAGGATATTCTCATTTTAGCATATTTCTGTGTGCTGTCATGGCAGTGAAAGAATACCTTCTAGCTTCTCTTACAATTGTGTTGCTGAATGATTAGTGCCTATTGATCTACATCCACTTCTAAAGTAGAAGATTAACAGATGTTCATTTGCTGTCTCACCAGTGCTCAGGGCACTAGCATCCTAGGATATTTTTCCCTTTCTCAGACAGAGAAATTATGTGAATTTAAAGAAATTTTGCCAACCTGCTCAAACAAAAATTGTTTTTGTTTATTTAGGCCTCTACTCTGCACTTCAGGAAATACACATTGTGTGTATGTTACCTGTCTTGAGTGCTCTCCAGTATTCAACTCTGGTTTGGGTGAATGGTTCAGATCAAAATGTTATATGGCAGATTGCTGACTAAAGAACCAGTATACCCCTGACTCCTTCCAGCTCAAAATGTCCACGAGTACTCTCTGGGTAAACTGTCAAGACAGAATACAAGACAGCAAAAGAAACATGTGGCAAACAATGTCATTTTGGTATTTTTTCTCAAAATTTTAATCAACAGTAGTTACAGAATTCCAAGTTCATTTATTGGTCAGGGGTTGAGAGAATAAGCTTGATGTTTCTGCTGCGTTCACATATCATGGCATAAAATGGATCACAATAGAAAAAGAGAAAATCATTGGACATAAAAACTGTTACCTAGAAATTACTTGGAATTTATTAAGCTTGGAAAGTTTTCAAATTCTATCCAATTTCAATCCATGTAAGTCAACTTAGATATAGCAAAACTTAACACAGTTAATAGATTAATATGGTATTTTAACATCATATTGAATTTACATTAATTTTATTCCTGATGTACTAGAACTCAGAATATCACTTGAATCCACATGACATCGGTAGATGTGGTAAAAGCTACTCAGGATTTTGATTTAATAGTCAGAGGAAGAAGCTGTCTGTTACATTTGCTATTTTTTTGTTCAAATTAGACTTAGGGAACAGCTGCAAGTAATACGGTTTCCTGATTCTTGAGAACCTTTTGGTTATGCTGTTTTTAATAAAGATTTGTCCATATGAGGAACAGCAAGGTCTGTTAACCTTTCTTGCAGCAAGCTATTTCTGAGCCAATTATGAAGATGTCTAAAGGCATCGAATGCTCTTTGGAACAGTAACTTGTGATTTGGGAGTATAATGGCCAACTGAAGAACTTTCTCTGTGGTTAGTGTTTTTGTGCTCACAATATATAAAAAACAAGGGCAGCATTGATTTATTTTTTTATGAGCTAAAATACTTCTTGGATTTTTTTTTAGTTATGATGATATATTAATAACTATAGTAGCAGCAGAAGTAGCAGAAGCTTCTTCAGTAATTTGGATTTTGATAGTAAAGCCTTGAAGGCTGTGTTAAGCTGTCAATCTAGCGTTTTTATCAAGATTTTGTTGATGTTCAAAGAAAGAAAGAAGTGTGTTAATCAAAGAAATATGTTCTTGCTGGTATGAGGCAGCTGACTACTTACACCAAATGAAATCTTCAATATGCTCAGCTGCTTTGATTTCATAGAGTATTGCAGTGTAAATCTTCAGTGAAAATTATTTGGGAACATAAATGTAATTGACAAATTTTCAGGGGCTTTTAAAAATTAAACCTGAGTGAATTGACCTAAGCAGGGCTTATCCAAAAAAATGTTGAAGTAGGAAAGCTGCACAGCAGCCAAGACACTGAAGCCTTGGGACTATTTTTACACTGGCGTAATAGTGAGGGCACTCAGCCGGGAAGAGGGAGCTTGGGGTTCAGGTTCTCCTTCTGAGAACCTTTTACTTGGAAAGTATTTTAATCACTGACAACAAAATAGCAGCTGGTCCACAATGCAAATACAAATGCCATAGTTTGCAATAACAGCAGAAACACAGAAAATAACTAAGCAGGTGGGAATTTGACTCTGTCACCAGGTTGCCATGTGAAAAAGCAGTTTTGTATTATTGGAAGTCTCATGAAATACTAAGTTTTTAATAATGTTGTTTAAATTACTAACAGTATTTATCCACTACTTAAGTCACACAAGCAAAATAAGTATCATGGAACCTGGACACACCTGCTGCAAGGGTGATGGTTTATGTGTAGTATATTAGTATCTGCATACAAATGAGAGATTCCTAACTGCTTTTCTTAAATCTAGAACAGACACTAATCTAAAGTATTTGCAGTCTGGCATATTTCATAAGTGCACACAGTAGTCTTCCTTCTGTCTATAAAAACTCCTTTGCCATCACCTTGTTGAGGAATACATCCAGGGCAGGCAGCTCAGGTTGCAAGGGCAGTCTGAGATGCAAATTCAGATACAGACTGAGGGTGGGAGCCTGAGACAAGAGGCGTGAAGACCAGTTGTATCAGCCAGGTGAATGGACACTCGGAGACGCAGCAGAAACCAATTAGGAGGAAGAGCAAGACTTGCACTCACTTGAACTGAGGGTATGAAAGCCCAAGGGTCCCTTCGTTGGGGGTCCCTCCTCAGAAGCACCCAGCTCGAGCTGTTTCTCTGTTACTGCACCATGAATAAATTGCTTTATGAAACTAGACATCTAAGACTCTGCTATGGGAATTCTAGAGCCAAACTGGTAAGAAAACTCGGTCTGACTGCATGTTAGTGGGGTGTGTAGAGACTCAAGTGGGGCACCATTGTCTCACTGGAGCCGCCCACTCTGAAGGGGCTTTGATCCCAGCAGTTAAAGTCTCTGGCATTGGGAGTGTGACTGACAGAGAGTCTTGTGAAGGGTCAGACTGGGTAGTTTCCTTAACAAGCTACAATGCCCAAAGACACTAAAATTGTAGAATAGGGGAATATAGGCGTGGTGCAGTCCCTGTTGGAGAGACATATTAGACACAGCAAACACTGCCAAAGAGAAATCTGCTTTGAAAGAAGATACCTTTCAAGGCTACTCTAGACCATCACTGACTGACAGTTTCTCAAAATGTTTCATGGACAGTCATAGCTAACCTGCGTAGTGAACTACTTCTAAACTGGATGGCACTGCAATGTCTGCATGAAGCACAAGACGTGTTCTTCTGAGGTTTAGAGTAGATTTAATCACTGAAGGACCAGGCAATACCACTGTAGCTGTCTTACTTGTACGTCCAGAGCCATCTTAGTTGGCACCAGCTCTGCCATCCTGGAAGCATGCTCCATTACAAAGTGGAGGTACGACTGAAGCATTGGATAAAATGTGTGCAGTGGTTGAATATACTGGATGACAAGCTAGCAGTCCCTGGTATCTGACATTATACCAACTTCTTATTCCTTACCAAATGTATTTTAGCTGTCTTAAGTGAAGGAAATATTTGAGATTAAATTTTAACTTATAAATTTTTTATTGCTATAAGGCATGCTCATCTTTTCCTTCCTCTGCCATCTTAAGACTTGTCGTTTCTCTTTCTGATCTGACTCCTTTTTTCATTGCCTTTCTTGACTTTACTTTGTTCCTTCACCTTATAAAATAATCAAGGATACAGATTTCAACAAAACTGTACTTTTGGTTAAGAAGGATTTCAATTTTTATTATAAAGCTAAATTAAGAGCTGCTTAATGCTCATGGTTTAGTGTTTTAATAAAAAGGGAAAGGGAGAAGCTGACAGGGCAAGAGGAAACTACTTTTCAGCCATGTCTCTCACTTGAAATCTTAAGTGTTGCTTTGTTTGGTCTATTTATTAATTTTTTTTTCTGAAGTCTTTATTGTATAATGTCTATCATTTTCATAACTCATTTCTTTGTGAAATAAAGTGATATAAAGCTGCATGTGATGTACAATTCTACCAGAATACTCTTTGACAATATACAGTTAAGTAATAAAACCATAAGTATGGCCATTTAGTGCTCTGAACTAGTAGCACACTGAAACCTGTAGCTTGGAAAAGGTTATATTCAGTTTCTGTGCCAAGATTTTGGTGCACAGTGAGAAGTCTGTGAGAGCTTCTAGAGATGCAATCTCTTTTAAAAGCATATAGAAATGAAAGCCCAGTGCCTGCTGAAAAAATGGAAAAGTGATGTTAAGATTTAGAGAAGTGACCCTTCCTCACTAAAGCCTATTCAAAGCATGAAGTATCAATGCCACTGCAGACTAAATAACTGCTATCTTCTTTTCCTAGAGTTAATTATTTTATACTTTTTTGAAAGCGTTCTGTAATACCTAACTGTGAATATTTTCTTACTCTATTCTCCAAGAATTTAGATTTGGGAATAAGCACAGATCTGTTGTCTGACAGTGTGAGACAGTGTATCACTGAGATCCTGATCTATCAGAGCTTTTATATTTTTCACCTTTTGTCATAAGACATGCTTTTGATCTTCACACTTGTAAGTTTAAAAATGTAGAGAGGTAGACTATATCATAAAAACAACGACTTTTGTCATTGTTTCATTAACTCAGTTACTGTCTTGTACATTAAAATTAAGTAACTGTCCAATATTTCAGACTGTCTTATTTTACAGACTACTGGTAATGCTGCATGTATAATATCACAGAATACTGAACAGTTTTTATGTCTGGATATATCTTACCCACAAGCCACAGGAGGTGAACTTTTAACTGTATCAGATAATACTTAAGGAAAATCAGTATCTTTATAGTTCTTTACCTTATGAAATTCTAGATTGCATGTAAGGGCAAAGTATCCAGCTTTTTGGAAGGAGTTAAAAATATGTAGCTAGTAAAGCTTCCTCAGAGATAGTGTTGGGCAGGAAGTAGTTTCCCTGATGTGAGAACATTTTTTCTATTTAAAGAGAAGGCTAATTCAGATAAAAAAATTGGAACCTGCCTTAGTGTCAGAAAGGGAACTTTGCTTCTCCCACCGTTGCTGCTACACTGAGAGCTGCAGTGTTTGCTTGAAATGCGAGAATCCCAGCTGCAGCCCTCTGATTAAGAGTCACCTTCTTCCTCTTTGCTGATTAAGTAAAATACAAGTTGCCCTGTGAGAGAAGGCTTGTGGTTTTGTTTCTTTGTTTGTTAAATGTCGAATGTTTATTTATATGAAGCAGAGCACCTCAACATCTTGGAACTGATGGATACAGTATAGGTTCATCCAAGGGACTTGGATGATGATTATGCTGTCCTCCTGCCAGGGTGACAACTCCAGCAGGTAACAACAGAAACGGTGTCTAGAATTGCGAAGGTAAGAGCTCTTACCTGAGATGTTGGATATTAAGTTTAAGCTTTAGTGGAAATACGGTATACACAAACTGTGTCACCTAAATCCCAGGTGATATATGTTGACTCACGAGAGATAGTTAATAAGGCATAGCTAAGTATGCTTTTATATGTAGCTTTAAGCCGATATTCCATCTGTTACCTAACAACTCTTTCTAGATGAAAATTCCATTAAAATTGGCTTCGTTATGTGTAGTTTTTTTGATTTCACTGCATAATATAGCCTAATCAAAGATAGCTGAAAATAATCCAGGTTAGCTCTACATGGAAGTCATATTATCCTCTAAGGGAGAAAAAACCAAAAGTTAAAACTTGCACCATATTGTTTTACTACCATGACCAGTGAAAGAAAATCTTTAGTTAATGGTGAACCCAATTGGATTTCTTCATTACAGGGCAGACAATATGGCCCTGTATTTGTTCACAAGTTGGATTCCTATATGTATTCACAAGCTGAATTACAAAAACTAAATTACAATGATTGATGACATGGAGGTCAAATTTTAGTCTTAGGTGGAATGATGTTTTAAATAGTGATGTATTAAATATTTCTGTCAAGATTTCTACTTTTCATGGCATAGATTAGTCTAAAGATTTATTCCAGGGGCATATTTGGAAGCACTTCAGATTATGTTTGGATTGGTTTTGTCTTCCAGGTTGAAATGTCGAATATTAATTGTCAGTTTTACAGAAGAAGAGCTAGACATAGAGAGATGTTAGTTTTCTCCCACTGCTTATGATTTAGATCAAAAGGAGGGGAAAAAATTACATTATCTACTTTGGACTTAATATACACTTTGTACATTGGAAACTAGTGAAAATAGTTTAAATGTTTGCTAAATTATATCTCACTATAATAAAAAATGCACAGAGAATATATTTGTTTCTTACAATTTTAGAAACAGTTGATATCCTCATTTGTACTTCATAATCCACCACAGTGAAGGCTTAATAGACCATTAAAGAAACGGTGGGAAGTTAATTTTAATATGTAATGGTGTGAGGGGTTTTATTTTTTCCTTAATACAATGAAGCTTCTAACAATTTTATTTGCGAAGAAGATGATTATTTAATAAAGTGACAAACTGTCCCACTGATAGGATACATTAATTTTCTTCTAAAGCTGTTCCTTGTACTCCATAAGAAGGTGATAATTAGGTTTGCAGATTAGAATAACGTAATCAGACCACTTGTGTGGATGCTTGTTAAAATATATTTTCCTCTTCGTATAAGACTCATAATAATTAAAAAATGTTTAAAAAGAGAACCATTCTTTTTCGGCATGGACTTTTTAAATGAATCCTAATAATATATCAAGTTATTCTTAAGCTAATTCAACTTTTTAAAAGGTTAATATTTGAAAAAGAATATGGGAAGTGATTAACTGATGAGTTTAAGTATTAGCATTAGATTTTGCGGGAACACCTACAGTATAAAACAGCGCTCATTCATATCCTGATTTAATTTCTTCCACTGTCAGTCCTGATTGTTCCATTTAATCTTTCTTAAGTCACATAGAATTATCTTGTATGTGTAAATTAACAATCATTTTCTAATTTCACTGCAAACTTGAAGCACTGTCAGAGAAAAAGAAATATACTGGCAATGATTAATTCTCTATTTTAAACAAAACTAAATGCAGTTACTCTTGAGGTGGAGTCCACACAGAGTGGGTTTTTTGGTGACTCTAGACTCAAATAAAGGCAGTAGAGAAATAACAATGACTGTGAAATGAGTGGTTCAAATCTGAACGATCGGGTCTTGTGTCTATCACACTGAATCAGTGCAATATCCACTGACCTTACATTTTAAAACATTGAAGCCAATTTCCTTTGCTTAGGATTTGTGCAGTATTAAACACTTCTTAAAACTAACTTCCTGGCCTAAGCCCAAGGTGGGAAGTATGCAGTCTAAGATCATTTAAAGTGTCTTTAAGTGTTCCAATTCCATCACTTTTAATAAGACTAAGATTTTTTTTTTTTTCCGTAGTTCAATGAAGTCTTGTTCTAGGGAAGAGGGAAGAGGTTTTGTTTGGTATTTTTTTTTTTGTTTACAACAGACTTGAAATTAGCCTTACACTAAAGAATAAAAACTGTTTTCATAAATATACCTTAGTATTTCATCAGTCTGTCCAAACTTTCAAGGTCTGAGATGTTTCATTATAGCAGTTATGATCATTGTGTTGATTAAGGAGGGCTGATTTAAACACTAATAAACCGGCATGTTCTGGCTAGAAGTTACTTCAATTTCAAATAACTGAGTGCAGAAAATATGTTACATTAGCAAGGGTTCACTGAGTTATTAAATATTTCTTTCATCTAATTTGTACATACATTCCAGTAACCCTACTTTGTGTGCACAGTTCCGTACATATATTTGATATACCAGTCTAATCAAATTCAGGTTGCTGTGCGGACATTTTTTATGAAAAAGTGAAAAATAATCAGTTTCTTTTTATTACCATTATGAAAGAAGTGAAAAAATATTTTTTTTCTAGTGTGCTAAATATACATACTGTAAAGGACAAATATTCAGTCATTTACAGAAGGGGATGCAATACTGACTGATTTAACAGCAGTAGGTTAATATTATAGACTCAGTCATGAAGGGATTCTAAAAATACATTTTTAATATTGTGAAGTCCTTTTTTTAATCATTCTTGGATATTAACAAAATTTTCTTATCATTTAAAGTAAATCATATGACAAAGATTAGCCTGTGCTCTTACTCAGAAATTGATCAATAATGGCTCTATAAGCCTATAGGTCAGCAATTTAGAAACAGTTCACCACATTTTTCCCTTTCTAAATAGATCACTTACAACAATCATCATAGTAAATACCTAATTTGGATGCTACTTTATGTAATAAATCTAGATATTTTTTCTTGAACAAGACATGCTCATAAGGCGTTCTGGAAAAAATGGCATTTTTTAAAATATCTCTAAACTACATAAGTCCTCAAGGTAGCAGTCATTAGGTGCAAGTCCTTTGTTTATGTTACAGGAAAAGGTAATATAGGTAGGGCATTCCAAGGATACATTTTCAACCTTTGTTTCCAGCATCCCAAGCCTGATGAGATGTGCAAAAAACTTTTCTCTTAGAGCTTTTGACTTTTATAGGAAAGCAAACAGCATAAAGACAGCAGGATTATTCTGTCAGATTCTGTCTATTGGATTCCTGACTGAAGTAAAATACCCTAACTGAAATGTTACTGAAGAAGCATGATGGTCTCCCATCAACTTGGAGTCTGCAAGCCATTCTATGTATGGTAAGTTCTTCACAGTTTAAAAGAAGGACCAACAGGTGCTAGGAGGTATAGAAATCCTGTACCAGCTCTGTGTACGACCGCCTGTACTGGCCTTCCTTACATTGCCACATTGAAAGTAGATGATTTATAGAGATCTAGCTTCAACTCCAAAGCAGTAGGAAATTGAAAGAAAATATGCTTACAGATTCATTATGTCTTACCCCACCTCTAGTTTTAAGGTTACCTTTAGAGGCTTACCTTTGTCTTTCGTGTAATAATATGTGCTTAAACACCCTGGAAATCATTGCAAAATTAAGGAAGAGAATGTAAATTTCAATTATATTTACATCATTAGCTTCATGTGTGTTTATAATTTCTCTCTCACATGAATATGTAAGACCTTAGATGAAGTCTTCAAGGGTAGTGAAACAGGTATGTAAAGGTGGAAATGATTTTTCAGGGAGTCTAGGACTGAATTGATATCCTCTGAAATTCAGCTGAAGGCATTGGTTGTCAAAGGATACTTCATCCTTTTTATGTATGCTTCAAAGTCATGCACTAGCGAAAACTGTGATTTAATCTGAGAAAAGAGTTGATGAAGTAGAAATAGGTAGTGAGCTTTTCCCCTTAACCCCTTTGCAACAAACTTAGTAATCTTACTAATTATTGCAGTTTCCTCCATTGATTACATTGCTAAACCGAAGGGTGCCACAGAAGGCAAGCAGAGTGTGCTTTCCTAAATGGAAAAATATTAAGCATTAGCAAAATTATTGTGGAAATTTAAATGTTAAAAATGTCTTTGAGTGTAATAAGGTTAGGAAGTTTAGCAGGTCATCACATCTTATTCATATTACTCAGATTTTAAAGCATTCAAGTGTTAACCTTTTGAAAAGGAGAAAAAAATAAAAAGAAAAATGAAGAGGCCAGATGATTGGGAGATACCTAATTATCTGTTTCTTTAAAGAAGATGTAGTCAGGTCCAACCTCATTCAGCTGCCAACACATGCATAAAGCTGCTGGAGGGAGCTCCTGTGAATACCCAATTGCATGGCCCTAATTTGAGATAAAATAATGCATCTAACTATACTGTTATCAATAATTGATAGGTGCTTATGAGAGTAATTCATTGAAATCTCACCTCTGGCCCAACCTCTGCCACTCCAGGAAGCAAGATTCATAGCACTTTTCTCTCTGGTTATATCCAAATCATTGTGTGAGCTTTATAGGGGGTTTAAGCAGTAAATTGTACACAATAAACATATAGAAGAAGCCTAGCATGAAGTAGAGCCTTTTGATAGCAGTGCCTGCATTTGTTTGTTTTCATTTTCCCTCTTTAAGGATATATATAAAAAAATATCACTTTGTTTGCTCCCCTGCTAGGAGTAAGCTTTTCTTGAATGTCATCCATTTTCCAGAATTCTAAAAAATTGAAGAGCTTTGCCCTTTTGACCTGCTAATACATCTCAGTCACAGTTCACTGAGAAGCTGTGACAACATACACAGTGATAACTAGGTAGACTGTTACATCCCCATTTTTTTATTCTTGGCTATATCTTAGCTATTACTGTGACACAACTCATCAGATTTGGAATAATGTAATTGATTTATGAGATTCCACATAATTAAACTAATCACCTGCGAATATATCCGAAGGGATCTTTTTATGTAACTAGTCTGGATATTTCATTCCAGTTTTGTGTATAACAAAGTATTTAATGAGTGTATTATTGGATGATTGCATACGATATTGTTTCTGGATTAAGCAAGCCACTTCTCTGGTTTGTAGAGGCCAACAAATGTGGTGATACACCAGTATTATTCCCTATACCACATTCTTCTCCTACCTCAGTTATGCAGAGTCTAGAGGCTCAAAAAGGAGAGTAGGTGCTGTGGTTCTCTTGCACAGAGGCATTTGTATGAAAATATGCATTAGGCATATTTCCACTGAAACAAAATAAGTGTTTATGTACTGAATTGCAAAAAAATAAAATGTCTTAGAAAAAATACAACAAATATAGGTTTGGGCACTGGTTTAAGTAAAAGGGTGCAAAATCACCTGTGAGTAAAATCAAGGCAAGAGCTATGTAATGCTCTCCTTGATCTGCTGCTTGTCAATGGAGTGGATTTCATGAGCACAGTGGAGATTCGTGCCCATCTTGGCCACAGTGACCGTGAAGTGATCAAGTTTAAAATCTCTGTTGCCAGTGAAACCTCAACTTTGATCATGAGGAGAGCAGACTTCAGGCTTCTCGGGGAATTATTAAGATCCCCTGGGAAAATGTTTTTGCAGGTGCTGAAGTCCATCAGTGCTGGTCACTGTTCAAACATCACCTCCTAAGGGCACAGGAACAGGCAATTCCTAAATGTTGAAAGTCAAGCAGGTGAGGCAGAAGGTCAGCTTGGCTGAACAGGAATCTTTTATTGGAAATAAGGCAAGAAAGGAAGGTGTATGTCTAGTAGGTCAAGTGATGTGGGAAGAATACAGAGATGCTGCTTGCCACTGTAGGGAGAAAATTCATGCAGCCAGAGCTCAACTGGAGTTGCAGCTGGCCAGAAATGAGGGGACAACAAAGAGTTTTTTCAAATACATTAAATGGCAATAGGCAGTATAGAAATATCATCAGCCCATTAGAGGATGAGAATGGTCACCTCACAAACAGGGTCAGAGGCAAGGGAGAGGTGTTTAATGCTTTCTTTGCCTCTCTCTTCAACATGGATGATGGACCAAGGGGGTCTCAGTGCCCTGAGCTGGAGGATCATGACTAAGAGAATGATCAACTCCCAGTCTACCCTGAAATTGTGTGGTATCTTCTGCTCTAGCTAGATCCTGGGGCCTGATGGGATTCATCCAAGAATTCTCAAAGATTTTGGAGCAGTCTTGGGAATCCGGAGGGGTCCCAGCTGACTGGAAGATGGCAAATGTTGTCCTGATTTTCGAGAAGTGCAAGAAGGAGGACCCTGGAAACTACAGGCCTGTCAGTCTGACTTCAGTGCCTGTTAAAGTTACAGAGTAGATTATTCTGGGAGGTATTGAAAAACACCTGAAAGACAATGCAGTTATCAGTCACAGACAGCAGGCCTTCGTGAGAGGAAAGTCCTGCTTATCAATCCCGATTTCCTTTTATGACAAGGTAACACACCTAGTTGACCCAGGGAAGCCAGTTGATGCAATCTTTTTGGATTTTAGTAAAGCTTTTGATCCTGTCTCTCACAGTATCCCTCTGTCCAGCACACAGCTGGATAAACACATCATGGGCTGGGTGAACAACTGGCTCATGGGTCGAACACAGAGGGTAAAAGTGAGTGGGGTAACATCAGACTGGGGACCTGTCACTAGTGGGGTTCTGCAGAGCTTCATCGTGGGCCCCATTCTCTTCAACATCTTCCTAAATGACTTGGAAGGGATACTAAGGGACTGGAAGGGATACTAAGCAACTTTGCAGGTGGCACAAAAGTGGGAGGATGTGTTGGCTCCCTCGAAGGCAAGGAGGCCCTGCAGAGAGACCTTGACAAATTAGAAGACTGGGCAATCACCAACCATATGAAGTCAACAAAGGGGGTGCTGTATTCTGCACCTGGGATGGGGCAACCCTGGATGTATGTACAGACTGGGGAATGAGATGCTGGAAAGCAGTACCATGGAAAGAGACCTGGGGATCTTGGTCAATGGCAAGTTGAATATGAGTGCCCTGGTAACCAGGAAGGCCAACCATGTCCTGAAGGGAATCAACCACAGCATCACCAGCCGGTCGAGGGAGGGGATTGTCTCGCTCTGCTCTGCACTGGTGTGGCTTCACCTTGAATACTGTGTGCAGTTTTGGGCACCAAAATAAAAGAAAGATATTAAGCTTTTAGAGAGTGTCCAAAGAAGGGCAACAAAGATGGTGAAGGGCCCTTGAGGGGAAACTGTATGAGGAGCGGCTGAGGTCACTTGGTCTGTTCAGCCTGGAGAAGAGGAGACTGTGGGGAGACCTCATTGCAGTCTAGAACTTTCTCATGAGGGGAAGAGGAGGGGCAGCCTCTGATCTCTTCTTTTTGGTGACTAGTGACAGGACCCGAGGGAATGGCCTGGAGTTGTGTCAGTGGAGGTTTACGTTGGATTTTAGAAAAAGGTTCTTCACCCAGAGGGTGTTTGGGTGCTGGAATAGGCTCCCCAGAGAAGTGGTCACATAACCAAGCCTGACAGAGTTCAAGAAGTGTTTGGATGATACTCTCAGGCACATGGTGTGACTCTTGGGGATGGTCCCGTACAGGGCTGAGGGTTGGACTCGATGATTCTTGTGGATCCCTTCCATTCTGTGATTCTGTAATATATTGTTAAACCTTTTGCTGAACAGCCATGGCTTGATCAAGTGTTGACTAGGACAGTTGATCTGTTGCTATCTCTAGACTAGGAGAAATGATTTTTACCTCTATCACATCCTGTTCATTCAGGTCTTGTTTTTAAGAATTCCCTGACAACCAGAAATAATTTATTTTTATATTTATCTCACTGAAAATCCATTCTATATTCCATTTTTTTTAATTAAGGTTAGAAGATTTGAAAATTTTTTGTTTGCTTTTTTCCCTACTCAATGCTAAATATTGAAGGTAATTATTACAATTCTGTGTGTGGATTTCTTTTAATTCAGCAGGAATAACCTTGATAAAATGCTCAGTTTTGAAAAGGCGCTCTTTCAAGATGCAAATTAACACAATTACGTTAGTTGAAAACATATTTGGGAGGTATGCAATCAAAATAATAAACTAGTTAAATAAAGCTTGCATGTGCAATCACATTTGGTAAATAAAAAATATTTTCTAATGAGAAACCTGACGAGATTTGCTTACTGCAGTTTTTAGTTCAGGTTTTACATAGTTTCAGTTTTATGCCATTGTAAAGGTGAATGCTTTTTTGGGCTGTGGGGCAAAGTAGGAGATAAAAAGTCAACAATTCTAGAAACAGTGTAAACTACATGTCTGGAGAAGAAAAACAGCAATATATGATATCCAGGTCTTTCTCTTCACCCACACTCCGCAAAATAATTATGTGGGACAGCAGTATGGGGTTTTAAGTCAGCACTCAGCAAAGAGCTGATGCTTGAGCTCAACTTTGTTCTTCACATTCTCCAGTCTGAGATGTAGAGCAAATGCTTCTTAGAGAGGGAGAAAGTACATAATTATTGTGATAAACCCCAGAGCAGTTCATCTTCAGATGAAGCTAAAGGAGGCAAAGACTCTTCATAGTGGCTCCCAGACAGTCACAGAGACAGGAACATTCCTTTAGATCTGCACACTGTATATGGCAGTGATGCTGCAACTCTGCCTTGTATAGGAGTTGGTCTGTTCTTTTATGCCTTGCAGGGAGTCACAAAGGAATTTGAAAATGTAAGAATAAAAATAATTCGTCATGAATTTTCCAGCAAATATTTTGAGTTATACCAGAAAACCCATGTGAATACAGTGAATATTCTGTTGTAGCACCTGCTTTGAGGGAAATTTTCTTTTTTTTTTCCCCCCTCTTTTTAAGTATGGTACTTTGTGACTTGAGTTTTTAGTGACTTTTTAACATACTCTTTTTGACCATCTCATCCTATTAACTTTAAATGGCAATTTAGAATATGCACTATTTTGATGTCAGACATCTGTAATCTGGGTTGCCCTACTTTTCTAATAGCATTATCAGCAGAATTTATTACTGATTTGGCTACAGGAAACTAATTCCTTGTAAATAGAATAGGAATCCTATCTTTCAGTATCTTCAATACTGAAAGTGAAGGGGAGAGAGTTGATCATACTGAGTCAGAAAGAATGTATATCTTGTAATTTTTAACAGAGAACATGAGTTGATTCGGTTGCAGGATAGCAAAAATTTCTTTTGTTTTTGAGGAAACTTTTTCTGAGTAAGAAATGTAGGATTTCCTGTCTCACTAACCTATGCTGGTTAGGGACTTGCTTTGTTTGATTATCCTAGATATACACATTCTCATTAAGTATCCATCCAGAGGTTTATTGTGGATAGAAGAGTCAAATCTATTAGCTTTCAATTTCTTTTTACTGTAGTAACGTAAACATATTTTTAATAAAATAGACAGGAAGAATAACCTGAGGGAATAGTTCAAACCCTCCTGACTTAGAATTGCCAATCCACAGAATGACATAGCATTTAAGCAAACAGATGGAAGATGGAGATCAAGAGCTATTAAACATTATAGTCTAGTTTCCAGTACAGAAAGTCTCTGAACTACTGATGCCCAGAAAGCAGAGGAAAGTGTTGCTCTGTATTTTCCTTATCTGTAAAGACAGGAACTGAAGTAAACATTTGAGACAGCCAATTGAATTCATTGCTGTCACAGATGACAGTGCAATAAAATTACTCAAAAATGTCCATGTATCATCAGATCTCCAGTACTGTTACATACTTCTCTATCTTCTACCAGAAATTAATGTTAAATAACGGGACACCCAAAATCATATTGCGTAATGGAAAGAATGGAGATGTGATCACAAACAGCAATCCTATACCTGCAATATGATGAATTAAAAACAACCAACCAAACAACCAACCAACCAAACAAACAAAAAAAACCCAAAATCAGAACTAGGGATAAGAAGTCCAAACCCTTCCAAGTGAACCCAAAAGGCAGACCATCATCTATGCTGCTAAGGTAGCAAGAAAATCACAGCTGGCCTGGAGTAAAAATTACCAGGTGGGCAATTGATTTAACTTTTTATAACATGAACATGACTGGCGCTTCAGGTAACTTAGTGGTATCTGGAGTGCTGGCAAATATCTAACCTAAATCTTTATTTCTCTATAGCTAATCTGTAGTTAGGAAAAGAGAGGGAAGAAGCAACTTTTCATCTGAGAGGGGTTACATATGTATCAAGAAGAAAAAAAATTCAGAAAAGAAGAAACCTAATGGTTTGTTATGAACATACCTGAAAGATATCATGCATATATCACAGATTACTGCATTTTAAAATTAACTTTTTAATTTCTGTAATTATTCAAATCAAAGTTCCATCTATCCTGTTACTTTGAACAAATGTAGACATTTAGCTCTTATAGTAGGAGAAGTGGAGTTTTCCTGAAGAAATTAGGAGTCTTTTAGTGAAGTAGTTTATTTTATTAAGTGCTGACACTCAAAACTGAAGGCAGTAGTCAAATTTACAGGGTAAGAAAAGGCAGTGTGTCCTCATTAAATGTCATTAAACAGAACCATAACTGAATTCTATTCTGTTTAATTTCTTACAGTATTTTGTCAGCATGAAGTTTCCTGAATCCCAACTACTCTAATGATAGAACAAGAATATGGTTTTTGAATTTGTGTAATTTACCTTTAGCTAACACTGCCATGTATTTGGTGTCATACTATTAACTTGCCTAAAACAGATGGCTTTTCAGATCTGATCACGTGTTCGTAAACTCATCTGACAGTCATTGTCAACTTTTTTCATGTGGTTTAAATATCCAAGTAGCTGTTCCCATCCTCTGGTGCTGCTTACAGCAGCTGTCTACCACAATTAACAACTAAATCTATATACTTTGGCCCATCTTTTGGCCTGTGTTTTAATTAATACCTACTCGCATATAATTTGATTACATTCCAGATTTTCCCATTCAAGACACTCAGAACTATTTTTGAAAAGTGATTGGGTATATTGGTTATTATTTAAAAAAATTTAAAAAATAAAAAGGAAAAATTATAGGGAGGTTTTGATGTATGTTTCTGACACTTTCTCTGTTACAGTCAATCAACAGTATTGATTTTTATGGAGTAATGCTTGCTTACAGCCAATGAAGATCTTATTTTCTAGTAATGAAGTTGCAACTATTTTGACCGACAGATGAAACAGATTTTTTTCCAGTGGTACAACAATTGTCCACCAAGATACATCAACCATAGCCTTTACAAACAGGCAAATGTCAAGATGCTGCAAAATGTAACATTTGTAAATAATACATCTGATGTACATTTCTAGTGATTCCTTTATTCTTTGGGCAGAATACATATATATTATATTTATTTCTGGAAAAGTAACTTACGGTTCTATTTTATTACTAATTGCACATCCATAGATGAACGTAATACTAATGAACTCTTCTGTAAGCAACCAAGCTAATGAAGACTGATTTCCTACAGATGTATGTCCAGTGACCCTTAGTGTCCTTGCTGTGACAATCCCATTTTCATATATGGTCTTAGTTCCACATGCTGCCCTGTGTTGTGTGTTTCCAATTAACCAATCAGTATTTGCTGATTTCTGGGCTTTGTTACAAATGGAAAAAGTGCCAGAAGCTTTCTTTAAACTGCAATTATCTTATTTGTGTGCAGGCCATGTATCAATAAAAGAAGTAGTTAAATCTTTAAGGGCTCATCGACTATTTGGTGTTTTGTAATTTTGACTCTTCTTCCTCCTTCCCACTCCCACGAAGTATAAATCATTTGTAGCCTTATACAGTCAGATTCAAATAAAATTTTGAATTTGATTGATCCACGGTATTGCATCCAATTTAGACATATTGTATGTGCTAAAACTGTAAGGTCTTAGAGTAATTGACTCTTGAACATAATGGGTTATAATGCTGTCATTAAATGACTGATTGGTTGTTCTATGCTATTGCAAAGAAATACTGTGGAAAAGAATGTCTGGAAAGTGCAGATGTTCATCCATCGCAACTGGGGGTAGATTTGTTTCTTTTGATGTGTAATTGCAACTGATAATTGTATAGAAAAAAAAATCAGGATGTTTATGGTTCAGATCTCTTTCTCTTACTGTGCACGACGTCTATTCTGATGTTGACTTGTCTCTGACTACTAACACTATCCACTTCACTAAACTACCTTGTATGTGCATGCCCGCAAAGGAGTGATCATTTTCAGTATTTCCTAATTTTATTGTCCATGCTCCCCCTTATATCACCTGCTAAAGTTCTGCTGGCTCTCCTTTCCTCTCAGCCCAGCCTAGGATGCAGCATTTGTCTTACCATTCTTGTTTCCTCCAGGAGACTGGTATCTAAAAATGCCCTCAGGATAACCTTAAGATGGAGAGGGCACAGTGCAGGTTATTTCCCAAGCCTCTAAAAGAAATTTTTGGTGTTATGTCATTTAAGTTCGTCTATAAATTTCTTAGCTTTTAATAAATCATTTGAAGGAATAAACTTCATCAATGAATCGTTCATCTAATGTGGATTCTGATTGATTAATAAAAAAATAGGGCAAGTAGCATCTCCTTCTTAAAATTTTGTTCATTGCCTTGTCAAGCCCTCATTTGTGTCTGTGCCTATAGTCCTACATGTCTGTATTGATGTACATTTGTGTGTGAACTGTGTGCTCCTTGCAGTTCTTCCTTTTACCAAACATACCTATTGATCCTCACACATGAGCACATGAGGACATCTGTATAGTGTGCATTTAACTTGAACATGGGGGCTCTTAAAGCTTCTATAAAATAAGTAGATTCATGGGTACATTAAATAGGAAATAACATTGCCTGAAAGAGAAGGAAGAAATAATCCTAACATCCTATGATATAAAATAGAATTTTGTCAATTTAATTTAGTTTAGTCCTAATTTAATTTGCTAACTGTTTTATAAGACACTATCTTATGACATACCTCTTTTCCTCCTAAGTATATTTAATGTCCTAGCTGAAAGATTTCAATGATTTCCTAAGTTATTCCTTGTTTCCTTTGACATTTGTCATAAGTAATTTGTATGCTTTTATCCTTCGATCAAAAGAGGGTGCCCCAGATTATCAACTAGTTTGATAAAATCTAACTGAATAAATTGTGTGGCTGCCCTAAAAAATGTCTGTTTCAGCAGTATTATTTTTATGCTATTTATTTAATCTGTAGAAATGCATATGAATTAGATATATATATATATAAGAATATGAGTGCATGCCCTGATGCAGTGAGAGAACTTAAAATTTTATTTCATACTTTGAAAATTCAAATATTCACTGCACTCAGTAAAGTTCTGATGACAATGATAATGACTATCAAAAATTTTTGTTTGGGTTGTATTTAATGTAATCTAATCTTTAATACTTTGTTTTCCTCATTATATGTATACTACCGTATATAATATTTTCTTTTAGTATATTTGAGTAGATAGGTGTAGATAGGATTTCAAATTTTCAAGAGAGTATCACCATAATTGGATAGATGCCATTCTGAGAAAGCTTATACAAGAGAACCCAAACTCTGAATAATACTAATTTAACAGAATAGACATATCAAACACTGTACATCAGGGTTGTACAATAGCAAAACTATGGTTGTTTTCTGTGTGAATTTTCATAATTGTGATTAGACCTAATCATTCTTTTTTAAGCAGCCATAATAATTTCATATTCTTGTTATAGAAGCATATTACAGTGTATCAAAAAAAATCTATAGAAAAAAGCTTGCACGAAATTGTAAGAAGTTTTTGCATTTGTAGAGAATGAATTAGGCCCATTTTCTTTGCTGTTGACAAAGTACATTCCTTTTAATCTACTCATTATAGGGAAAGTCAGCAAAAGCAGGGGAGGAAATACAGAGAGATTATAGGAAATGACTGTTTAAAATACATCTGCAAATGAGTAATGCTGGGCTTGTGTTGCAATACTCCATCAATTTTCCTAGTATTGTATTCACCACATGTGCTACACTGTGAATTTGTGTGTTATCTTTTTAAGTCTTAAAGGTGCTTCTTTATCCCCAGACATCACAACATCACATAACCAGAATTCAAGGCATGTGTTTTGGACTTGATTTACTAGGAAAAGTACTGAATTTATGGGGTTTGTATGTTGTTTAATGTATCACTGTTTAGAGCTCAAGTTCATTGTTTACTGTGGTGAAAATATGTCTTGTAAATTCCTGCAAGTTTGAACAAATTAAGGATTTAGTTAAGAATTAATAATGATTTAATTTGTAGAAATTATTGCTTTATTTTTGATAGGGATAATTGCTCCCTTTCACAGTAAGATGATCTCGATCTTTTTTTCTATAGGCACTAACTCATTATTGCAATGGAGGGACTAAGTACTGCTACAGATTATTTTATGCAATTGTCATTGAAAACACTCTGGCCTATTTTTAACAAGGAACTTGTTCTGTTTGGTGTTTTTTTTTTCAAAATAACAAATCAATTAGGACCATTTAAATTTTTTTTTTGTCTCTAAAAACCCATTTAAAAATCAATTTTTAATCTTTAAGTCATTCATTCCTGCATTTTATTGAAAACTCAAATATAGATACATATTTTTAATTATTAAATTTTTTAAATAACTTCATTCCTGACTCAACTTTTAATGATAAGTTTCAATGTAGAACGTATTTTCAATAGATAAGAATAAGAATTTATTGATAAGGGAAAGGCAGATTGTAGTGTACCCGGACGCATAATTTATTGTGAGAGTGATAGATCTAGCTGAAGAAACTGTAGGAAACAGAATATAGAGTTCTGAGACAAAATGCCAAATAGTTGTGAAGACTGACTATTTTTAAATAAAAATAATGTTCACTCTGGAGTCCAAAGCTCCTTCTTTTAAAGCTAGAAATAAACATCTGTTAGTTTTTCCATTGTAAACCCTCATTTTTATGGGTTTATAATAGGGTCATAAAAAGTCATTCCATGCTGAAACTTGACATCATAAAAGGCTAGGAAAGTCCTTTGGGTAAGTAGTAAATAGATTAAAGGACGATGGAAAGGTATGTTTTCAGTACAAGTACACTGAAACACATGCAAAATCTCATCCCATTGTCCATTTGACTTGTACCCTTTAATCGTAGTTCAAAGCTAAGCCGAATTTCTTCTTTTAGAAGTGTACTTATAGATTCAGGAGGTACTTTTCCAATTCCATCCCTAAGTAAAGAGAGAAAGCTCATGGGGAGTGAACTATGAAATTCTGGCACCATCAGGAGAGGAAGCCTAGAGGTCATAAGACTTTTCCCAGAACTCTATCAGTTCTAGGCAAGAATCTTGGCCCAATGTATCTTCAAACCTTGCATGTCACTTTCTTGCTTCCTATCTAGTTTTAGCTCATTAAAATTCATAGACATATGAATTTCATTAAAATCTAGATTCTTAGTATGTGCATTACTATTTGCAAAAGTAAACAAAACAAAAATACATGTTCATAACAGAAAAGCCTTGTAGACCAGTTGAGAAAAGTTATGATGATAAGTTTTTTATGTACCAAATGGCAGCATAGGGACACTCCCTGGACTGTCAAGAGAAAAAATTAATTTGTCTTTTTTTGGTTCATTTTGTTCTGGATGCAAAAGTGAAAAATCAAGGCTAATTTCAAGCACTCGTGTATTCTTTTAAGACATCACTGGCTATTTTTACATGAACTGTTTTCCTTAGATGTGATCTTGCATTCACTGAAGCAACTGCTAAATAATTCAATTAAGTTTACCTATAAATAAGCCAAGTAAGTTGTGGCAAAAGTCGTTGAAGCCATGGTCTGAAATATTTTTTTTTAGATTCAGTTGCCAAATTACTTAGATCATAAGTGGAGACAAATCACTTAGAACTAAATAATGATGAAATTTGAAATATCACTAATGTAAGCAAAAAGGGTAATATGTGGAATAAAGTGCTTATCTGTCTCCTGCTTTGTAAATGGTTGACCTGAGTTCTGTTACTCTCAAAACCCAGTGTCTGGAGACATGCACGTAGAGAAGGCAAGTAATTCTATTATAAATTCAGCTTCCTTGGGTTGTTCCTCCTCTTTTTGCTTTTTCTTTAAATGTAATTACTTCTTATCTTCATTCATGATTTTAAAGTATAAAATTTTAAACATTATTACTCTGAATGTTTTGGGGTTTTTATTACTTATTGTTTCTTAATAACTTCCATATATATGTCTAATGGTGCATGACCATTTAAAGGATATTCTATGATTAAGGCATATTAAAATCTGTTGCATGAAACAGAGCCTGGTAGTTTCAGACTTCTTTTTGTGATCCTTTTGTTTATGATGGCTGATCTACTTGTGACTATGTGGTAAGGACTTATCTGATATTCACAGTATATTTTCAAAAAATAAGGCTTCTGCAGTAATTAATATGAGAATTTCCTCTGGTGTGAATCATGCATGATCATTAGAAAGGTAGGTACAAAGGAAATGACTGTTTGATACAAAGGGTATTATTGTTTAAGCTCATAAGTAGTTTCTCAAGCAGTTCCACTAGGGACAGACTTGTTCAACCCAACGTTTTGGTGATGATAATCAACACTGTTGGCTCTGGCTTCAGATAGACTGGATTGACATTATGCGCATTTGAAATGATAGCCCAAGAGATATGAAAGGAGATACACGTTTGGCTCAGTGATGATACACGATGATTTAACTTAATAGCTAAGCTCTGTTAAAATGAGGTTCATGCCAGAATCACAATGAGGCTTTTCCATCCTATAGCTACATCTCTAATTAGTAACATAGCAGAAGAATGATAATAATCTGGAGGAGGGGATCGAGTGCACTGTCAGTTGGTTTGCAGACAACACCAAGTTGGAAGGGAAGAAAGGTTCTGCAAAGGGATTTGGAGACTGATAGATAGGCTGAGGCCAGTTGTATGAAGTTCAAGTAGGTCAAGGGCCAGGTCCTGCATTTGGGTCACAACCACTCCATACAATGCTACAGAACTGGGGAAGAGTGGCTGGAAAGCTGGCCGGTGATAAAGGACCTGGGGAAGTTAGTCGACTGCTGGCTGAACATGAGTCAGCAGTGTGCCCAGGAGGCCAAGAATGCCAATGGCATCCTGACCTGTATCAGAAATAGTGTGACTAGGACTAGGGCAGTGATTGTCCCTCTCAGCACTGGTGAGGCCACACCTTGAGTACCGTATTCAGTTCTGAACCCCTCACTACAAGAAAGACATTGGGGTGCTGAAGTTTGTCCAGAGAAGGGCAACAAAGTTGGTGAAGAGTCTGGAGCAGAAGTCTTATGAGGAGTGGTTGAGGGGAACAGGGGTTGTTTAGTCTGGAGAAAAGGAGGCTCAGGAAGGACCTTATTGCACTCTACATCTTTGTGAAATGGCGTTGTAACAAGAGTGGGTCAGTCTTCTCCCTGAAGTTGCAAGTCATTGGACAAAAGGAAATGACCTTAAGTTGCATGAGGGGAGGTTTAGATTGGATATTAGAAAAGTCTTCATGGAAAGGGTTGTCAAGCATTGGAACAGGCTGCCTAGGGAAGTGGTTGAGTCACCATGCCTGAAGGTATTTAAAAGAGGTGGTGAGCTTGGCAGTACTGGGTTAACAACTGGACTCAATTATCTTACAGTTCTTTTTCAGCCTAAATGATTCTATGATTCTATGAAGACAGCCACCACAGATGAGGATTAAAAATCATCAGGTTGGAGGAACATTTGATAAAGGAATTGTTTCTTAAGGAGAGTTAGATGATGTTTTCCCCATTCAGCATAACGTAATGTAACTATTTAATAGCAAAGATAATTAAAATTGCCAGAAGAAAAACTGTCAGATAAATGTGAATTATAATAATATCCAGTAGTATAATATAACTATTATAATGATATGTAATATTCAGAAATATCCCAGTAATTAGTATAATACATTTGTTCATGTTGTTATTCACAACCTCAAATACTAATTGAATGATTTTTTTTTAAAGTATCAAATTTCTAACTTCAAAATGTTGTGGGAGAAAAAGGAAGGAGCAATTGTTTTAGATCTATTATAGTTTGTGTCTACCAAAGAGGAAAAATGAAGCTAAAGATAGAAGTAGAATCAGGCTATCTACTCTAATACATTTATCTTGATGCTTAACTATATAGTGCCCAGTTATTCACGGGAAGTGGTCTAAATCCTTCTGAAATTAGCATGTCTATTTTCATAAGCAAAGCTTAATCTAAAATGAATGCCTAATATTCAGTAATGCAACTGTAATGAAATGTCATTTATGAAGAACAATTAAACATTTGATCCCTTTCTCTTTTAGTGCTAACCTTTAGGGAATTTGCTTTATTTAGACAATAGCATTTCTTTTTATATCTTTTGTACATGGGAGAATCAGAAATAAAAGATTATTAAGCAAGCTTCAACATGTCCATTTGATGTTTTACTCTTATAACGTGAATTTCTTCAGGAGAGACATAGATTATCTTATCATCACTTACAGAAGAAACCAGCTAATGCAATGCCAGATCAGGGGTATTATAAAAAGCCAAAGGCAGGCAATAGTATTTGCATTTAATGAAACAGTGATTTTTGTAATGTAGCTGACTAAGGGAAAAAAAGATCTTATGCCAATAAAAATCTCATCAGGTGATGGTTTTGACAGAGCATCTCAGTATCCTTGTCACCCAGAGCTGTCGTAAACAAACTACTGATGAGACAATGATAATAATTAGCATAGTGTTAATAGAACATAGATGCTTACAGCTATTTTTCAGCTACAGTGAGCTGAATGCAGGCCAGGCAGTGCATGTGGCATAACAACATAATATGCTTCTTTTTTTATTTACTGTGGAGCTGTTGGATCTTTTCTTATATTCAGCTACAGGTCCTTGCTATAAATCCTTGCTGTAGTTCGATGATATTAATTTTTTTTTACCTCAAAGAAACTGTACATCAAATAAAAAAATTCAGAAATATCTAATGGAGCTGAATCTCATGTATTGTGTTTTCAGAAACTCAGTGTTTTTTGAAGCTGGCTCTCCAAGTCAAAATTCTCTTTTTTATCCTGCAGTTATAACAATAGAACATTGTCAATGAAGATTAATCCTATCTATAAAAAAAATCTTTTTTTTTTCTGGTAAAACTTGTGTTAAAAGAAAACCAAAAATATCCTGAGGTTAGATACAGCAAAAGGCATCAGAAAATGTCCTTCCTTCCTTCCTTCCTTCTTTCCTTCCTTCCTTCCTTCCTCCCTCCCTCCCTCCATCCCTCCTCCTCTCCCTCTCTCCCTCTCTCCCTCCATCCCTCCTTCCACTGGGGTGAGTTGAGCTTCAAACATGGATGGTTGTTACTATAGATTGTTTTTGGCTAAATGCTGGGTTGTTTGGCTGATCTTCCAGGTATGTTCCCTCTCTGGGATGTTTGGCATTGATGTTAAAGAACTGTAGGTTGTTTTTCATGGGTAATTTAGGTAAATAATGAAACACATTCCACTATGTTCCTAGGCATGAGGCACAGAAAACTAATATTGGCTTTTGTCTTGACTTGCTATGCTGCTACCTAATCTCTGACAGTAAAAAGAAATACCACCTCTTTGCCTTGTTTTTGTCACTGTAGAACCTGACTGGAATTTTATTCCTGCAGATGTGGTTTAAATCTGTCCAGATACCACATCTTACTTTTTCTAATCTTCCTGTGCCTCCTTCACCTTGGCTTCCTAAATCTCCTTTCTAAACATGTTTGGTCAGACAATAATCTCTAACCATTTAAAAATAAACTGAGGAATAAATGTGAAATAAATGCAAATTGGAGATTGCTATCCTCTCAAGTAAGACACATAATAATATTGTTCTCATTCTGAGTCCATTTTTGCTATGAATTTTGGCCTGCTCCTTACAAAAGCTCTCTATGCAAATAGGAAGTCTTACCCAAGGACTTTAGGAGACTGTCCTTGAGTTAGAAGTGATTTGTGGAACACAGACTTTTTGATTCCAATACTGGCAAATAGTATTGATTTTTTTAACAAAAAAATGTTAGTGTGTTTGAATATTTCTGGTCTCAATCCTAAATTCCTTATCAGAAAAGCTTACTTTCAGTTGCAAATGTCAGATTTTGTCTTTATTGTGGTAGAGAATATTTTAATGTTATGGTTTGAATGCTCCCTTAGGCAAAGTAACAAAGTACAAATATAAAATAACTAAATATATTTTTTTCCAATGTCATGCTTTTTGAGGCCCAATACATGATTTTTTAATATTGGAGTTGGCAATACCACTGTTCCAAATTGGAAAACACCATTATATAAGAAATAATAACATTGGCATTCTCTCAGAAATCTTCTATCTTTCCAGAGAACAGAAACCTATTATCTGATCAATAATGTGGAAAAAAACACCAAACCTACATTTCCAATAAATGTAAGGGGTTTCTGATTCACAGACCATCTTTTTGTTTTGTGTTTCTAACACAATTGTGTCCTGTTCCATGCCAGAGGTTTCTCGTTGCTTTAGGAATAATAAGAATGACAACAAAAATGTTCCCATAAAAATTAGAATCTTTTTGATGCTGTGACCATCTAGTCAGTTGCACTTTGATTTTGGAAAGTAAGTTCTTAAACTTATACTCATAAATAACTTTAAATAAGCCTACTTGGAGTACCTGATCTCTGTAAGACAGTTCTCTTCAAAGTCAGGGCATTCCTTTGAAAGGTGTATTTTTATGTAGTCAGGAAAGTGTTTTCAACCTGTGGGATGCAGAGCACAGCTGAGCAGATTTCCAATCTGAATAGGACTTCAAACTTCTGCTATGCTTTGAGGACACAGTAGCAGACCAAATGATGTATCAGACAACCGTAATACGTGTGCAGTTTTACCATCCAGTCCTAAACAACTAATGTGCACGGGCAGCAACAGCTTGCCATCTTAGACTATACCGTGTAATACATGTTGTACTTTGTAGAGCACAGATCCTGCCATGGGCTAGATTATACTGTGTCCTGTACAGATGCTACTACTGCTCTATACTCCTGTACATTTAGTCAAATCTCAAGCCTTCTGAGAAGGCATCTGGGTGACTCATCTGTGAGTCCAGAAACATGCAACAGGCACAGCTTTCCCTTGAGCTTTCCCACAGATGTACTTGTACAGCAGTCTGGAAACAAGGCAGGTCTGGGCTTGAGTATGGGATTGAGCTCATACACAAGAGATGCTATTGATGTAACCACAGACTATTGTACAGTTAGAAGTTACTTAGATCTTAGGAACATATGGCAGTTTGATTGATGTAAGTTACATCAATTCATTTTAAACATGATATCTTCTGTAATTTTGTATAATTAAATTGATTATTTTTCTCTTCAAGAAGAAGACGTCAAAGAATGGTAGGTAACTTCAGAGTGCTAGTTTACAAAGATTTAGATTGAGATGTTATGTCATCTTTCTGTTTTTAAGTTAGCTTAAAGTATCATTTATGCAGAGGTTTAACACCAGAAGGAATGATGCATAAATTTCAGATTAATGTTATTTCTGGTAGAAAGCCAAAAGAGGTTACATATTTTCCAGAAAATAACTTTTTTATTTGTTTAGGTAAGTAACTCAAAATCATTACATACCTTTATGTTTCTTGGTAATATTAATGTTTGTGGGTGTTCTGGGTGCCTCTTGTGCTCAGGCTATAATGAGTGAATTTTTATATATCTTTTTTTTCTTATGAAAAATTAAAGTGTATCTTTTGTTTGGATGTGTATCTTTTTGTTTTGTTTTGTTTATTTTTATTTTTTTTGACATTTAGAGAGATTTAGAAAGTAATTTCCCTAAGGAGAGACTTTATTTTAGGGTTACTACTTTATAAAATTGGAAACAAAGTACAGATATATTTTTGGGGGAAAGTTCTCAGAAATTATCTGATACTCTTATAATTACTCAAGAGTGAAAATAAAATTAAATCTATGGAAAAATACAACTTTCCGTTAGACTTAAAAATGAGAGCTGATGAATAACATTACACAAGCGATTTACCAACTCTGTATCAACTTACAGTGTTTGGAGTTGTCAATATTTTACCCCATGTTTGCCCCTGTGTTTTTGCAGGGGCAGACAGCTACTCTGGGAAAGCAGGCTGGTGGAGAACATGCAATGCAGCCCCTTCCTACCTTGGAAAGGGAGGCTTTTATAGATTGCTCGTGCTAGCAATCTAGTTGGATAGCACACTACAGCACTATCCAACTGCAACTTGCAACAAAGATATCTGCTATATATGAATGCACAAGCAAGCAGTAATGCTGATAGAAACCACTAGATCTATATCTCTTTTTGCTGACATGTGAGCTTAAAACAATATGGCATAGTCCTCCCTCAGCCTGAACAGCTCACTGAGCTTGACAAGGACCCTAATAGAAGACAAGCAGTTCTGCATCGTAAGGCTTTTGATGGAAAGCATAAAAGTACTGCTCTGTCTGACCGCTCTCTGAACATGCTAGAAAAATGACAGATTGTCAAAATTAAGTGCGATGTTGTTCACATGAAAACAAAGGAAACACGATGAAAACTTTTAGTGATAGGCATAGGTTTAGTAAAGACTGTTTTGCCAGTGCCATGCAAGTGTACATTAGTGATACTTTCTTCAAACAACTGCTTGTGCATAAAGGAAGAAGATTATTTTGCTTAAGTTTGATAAGTTCTTTCAAAATTGGCTTTTCTTCTCTCTAAGCTCTGCAGGATAAATAACTATGTTAAAAAAATGGCTGTAAAATCCAGACTGAATTAAGACACATATATTAAAAGTGTAAGCTATGGATGTTGACTTTTGAAGCCCTTTGATTATGTCAGTGACAGAAACATACTTTAGATCTTGTGATTATGAGAAAAAGTTGGAAAACATGACCTGACATAACCAGTATCGCTTCTCTGTTTTTCTCTTGGCAGCCTGAAACAATTATTCTAAGAAGTGTGGATTATCCCATTTTCAGTTTGCAAACTAAAAACAATGTGAAAGGAAAACTGCAATACGTTGTGATACATGCATATGAATTTTAAAATTTATTCATTTCTCCAGACTTTAATCTAAAATTATTTTCTTCTTTAAATCATTTTTGTTCTTCTCATTCTTCTTTCTAGGCTTATCTTGCATATTTTTATTTCCGGTTTATGACATATTTACTTTATGTTAAATATTATAAATTAAAATGTCTGATATCTTGGTTTTAATCTTTAACTTAAGGGTTAAATAATATGGCTTTGTTAAAAGGGAATCAGACCTTTGAATATTTTTGCGTCCCATAAGGCATTTTTAGTAAAATCTAGGGCTTGCCTTAGTTGTGGGAGAAGCTGCCAGGTTTTATTGACATGCTAATAATCCCAAATGGGAAAATTTGCAATGAGTACATCCTTTTAGATGACTGCTGTGCTCCCTTGAGATGTCTGGTTATGTAACTTAGACATTTAGGGACTGTAATACAAAAGGAAATATCAGCAGCAAGACAGAAGTCTGGCTCTGATATTTAAAAAGCAGAGGTTTCTGTGCTCTGCATTGGAAAACAGACAATAGCTCATGTTATTCTTTTTGTATACAGTTCTTAATCTAGATGCTTACTTTTACTGCTCTAAAGGTTGTTTGTCTCCTAATGCTCTTTGTATTGATGCTTGATTATATCTTATCTGAATCTTTTGTTCCAGCTAACCACAGTTAGATGATAGTGAGAACTGCAGAAATTTTGCCATCATAATCATCATCATAAATCATAGGCCATAAGATCTGCCTTCTGTTTAGAGGAATCAGCTTTTTTATTGACTGTCTTCCATAATTAATAGCACTTTACTTTGTAAATCAAATTAGCCCACTTTTCCTATAAAGATTTAGTGTGAGATCATTTTTTAAAACACTAAATGACCTTGACAAAAATAAGGGATCAATAACATGTTGATTAGCAGATTGTTTTCTGTAATATTGAATGTTTCTTGTGTTGTTTGTTTTCCCGGTTGCAAGACTTGTAGAGGTTGAAGGTCATTGATACCTCCTGGTAATTCTGTTTCCCATAAATAGTTGGTTATACTCTTGTCTAATACTGATGGATTCTCTTCGGCACATGTGTGTATTTTTAGTGGAATATACACAGGCCCTTACCCTCTTGAGTCACAGTTCTGCTCATAGACACAGAGCCATTAAATATTATCCTGGACTTCAGGTCTCTCCCATGCCCATGTCCAGATCCTAGGGTCAGCTATGAGGCAACCAGGTTGCTCAGGTCTTTATGCAGCCTGGCCTTGGAAATCTGACAGTATGGAGACTGCACAACCTTTCTAGACAAACTATTCTTGCTCCTTCAGCTGTCTGTTGAAAAAATTCATATGTCCTATCAGATCTTATTTCAATTTAAGTCCTCTGTTTCTTTCTGTCAAACACCATTGTGAAGAGCCTGACTCATTCCTGTGGGCTCCAGCAGGCTGTTATTTCCTCCCCTGCCTCCTTTCCAGGCTGAACCAAGTCCAGCCCCCTAAGCCTCTCCTCACACGGGACAAGTGCACCAGCCCCAGCCACCTTGGTGGCCTCTACTGGACGTCCTGAGCTTCTCCTTTGATGGTAGGACTGCCTGTGCCCTGATGAGATTACTTGGATCCTCTGTTTCGCATTGCTTCTTACCAGCTTTTTATGTATACATTGATTAAACTTCAGTCAAGTAACGTAAAAGGAACTTCATGTGCCAGAAGCCCATGGCCAATCGGACTTGACACATGATGTCCCAGAGGGAGTATGAAGCCAGGACACTGCACTGCATTCAGCAGAGGCCTTAATGCCAAAGGAAACCATGCTAAAATGAAATATGTTTACACATATTTCAAGCTGTGTAAACTTTAGTCACTTGAAAGCAAAAGCCTGCCACATGACCTGCACGAGCACCTTATTCCCAAGGTCATGTCATGTAATTGAGAAATTTTTTCAAAAGAGCAACATTAGCAAATTAAGAAGTCTCTCAAGTTCAACAGCTGTCTGCCTGCTCCCAAGTGAAGAATATGTCAAGGGAGTTGTAGGTTAGGTGCTTTTGTCCCTTTCCCCCATGATTAAAATCACTTCTCCTGGCTACATCTCCCTCGGTGCCTTAAGGCTGTCAGGATGCGTTGTGCAAGTCTAGCTGGAGGGGCGACTGTCCTGTCAGCACCTAGGGGCACACTGCTGATCACAGAATAAATTCCACTCTCTGACATTCTCTAAGGACAGCAAAGAAAAACAGGTGTGTCTTGAAGTTGGGCTACTCATAAGGTCTTTGCACCAGAGAAAGTCTATTTACCTTCGCTTTGAAATAATTTTCATCAGTTGTTACTGCTTCTGATAATGTTTTGGTTCTGTTGATGCCATGTTGTTTTATGTACATTGGTGAGACTCCTGGTTTTCTATTTTACCTGTAATACAAAACTTCCACTCGTATATGGATCAACTGAGAATGGTGATCAGCTCTCAACAATCAATCATTTACTTAAACCCTTAGGTATGGGTAACTTTGGGAATCTTGTGACACCTCATCAGCAAAGCTCTGTAAGGAACTTGCCTTCCTGAGTCCTAGCAGTTGAGTAAAACATTTTGCTGTAGACCTGAGAGACAACAGGAGCAGATGAGTGAGAATGTTTATATAGAGGTCATTTTCTTAACATAATCACATTTTAAAATAACCAAATTGATTATTATTTTTTTTTTAGGTCTCTGGCTAAAACCAAAGAAAAAAACACTTTTACAAATGTGCATTATACAAAGGAAAGAACAGTGCTAAAATCAGACTTTCAAGAGTGTATTATACTAATGCCTTGAAAGATCAAGACCGAGATCCTGACCTCATTGAAACACGTGAATTTTATTTTTTAATTAGCAGCATCAGATTTCATTCTAGATACAAGACATTAGGGTGTAAGTTCCCTTGCTAGTTGTTAGGATATGAAAGTATTACAAATGCCTAAACTAATTATCAAACTATGCACATTGTGAAGAGGATTTAGCTCCTGCACAAAACTAGTGCTAAATAGGAATGAGATAAAGATATAAAACTGAACACAGAAGATATTGTATCAAAGAAATATCTTAAAGGGTTTAGTTTCTTAACAGCATCTAGGTTGCAGCACTTTTTAATGTAACAGGAGATTAAAAGTATATTGACTGGAAGGAGTCTATAATATGCTACATGAAAGCCAAAATTAATTTTAAGTATATTTTGTTTCTAGTACTTTCTTATAAGCATGTTATGCAAAATAAGTGTACAGTCTACACAGGCTAATCCATAGGTATAATTACTATTATACATTTTTATACCCAAAATGTTTGTACAGACTTAAGCAGTTATTTCTTACAGTGGAATGTAATGTCTTTGTCAGAGAGCTGTAAGAAAACATTGACAGCAAAGTTTTTGTCTTATAAAAACTGGAAGTGTGTTAAGTAATACTTCAGAAATGTGAATAAGAGTTGTCTGGATTGATTGTTCTTAAAATAGCTAAATGGAGGGTCAAATATCCGGAAAATACAACTTTAGGTCATATGTGGAGAATTATGAACTTTTATTTTAGAGAACACTGACTCTGGAAAGGCCTAGGTAGTTCATGCCTGGTAATGAGTTGAACAGGAACTTTTGAGAGTGATTATGTGGCTTGAAGAGAAGATAAGGGCTTTGGCTTTATGAGCAAGGGAATGAGACTTACATGTAGGAGGGTCATTTTTTATAGTTCATATGGTGTTCATGAGAATACTGCTGTGATGTTCCATGTAATTCTAGTGCCTGGTCTTTAAAAAGAACATTGGCATTTGCAACGGTTTCTGAAATAGCTGCAAAAATTGTTAAAAGTCGGGAAAAAGCTATGAAACATTTGAATATTTGTCATAAAACAGAGAAGATTAAATTCTGAGATCATCATAGCAAGTATGAGATTCTATTTATTTTTAAAATTGTGAAAGGTTGTTTAGTTTAGGAGATAAAGTATTAGAAGGCACAGAAGCTGCAAGTAGGTAGATTTGATCTAGGAATGAAGACTACAAATACTCATCAGTAGACATAATGAGCTGGTGATAGAATTGTCTCACAAGTCAATGCCACTACAGTTCCCTGAGAACAAACATAATGAGAACAGAATCCCACATTAACAATACCAAAAGCAAACAAATATCCCCTCCTAGAATATCAATTGCATCACTTGGGGATAATGTGAACCCCTAAGTCCTATGAAAAAGTAGAGGATTTATTTTTTATTTACATCTTGCATACTAAAAGAGTAAGGACAAGAACCAACATCTATGAAGAATTTTGGAAGGACACCTTTTGGGATGCTTTTTCAGGCACTCCATTCTATGGCTTTGATCTCATTGACTTATCTTTCCACCAGACCTTACTCTCTGCCAAAGATTAGTGACATTCAGAAGACCTCAAGGCTCCATTTTTAGGGTGGATAAGCATTATTCCACGCAATATTAATAGATATTTTCAAAGTGAGATGTACTTAGGAACTTAAGTTCTATTGATTTTCATTATAGTGCTGTGTGGAGTGATCCAAAAAAACTTTACCAAACCAAGTGAATTGCTTTAGAACAGAGCAGAGTTGTTAGAGAGTACATAAGGGGGGAACTCTGGGTACTCTCCAGCTGTCAACTAGTGCTGACCCCAGTACCAATAGTAGCTCACCAGAGACCAAAGCTGCATCTTGGGAATTGGCACTGTCATAAAGTTCTGTTTTTCCTTCCGTACAGCACTGCTGTTTGGACTTAACCTCTCAATTTAGAAGATCCATTTTAAGGATCAGTTCCTTAATCTTTATTTAGGACTATGTCAGCTCTCCTTTTGATTTGAAGACTGTCACTCAACTAAATGTGGTTGCAATCTGGATAGGCAATTCTGAAAGAAAAAAAGAATGGTTGCTTATTATAGGAACTATTGCTCTTCAAACCACTTGCCTGAATAGAGCCACAGCCCCCATCCTTTTCCTGTTTCATTCTTCCTAATAGTTCTTGAATTAGAGAAAAGAAGCTGTGGCAGTGTGGCAGTTGTGGCTGTGGCTCTTATGATATCTGTATAACCCATCTGAGGGCTGAGTATGAGGCTTTAGATAAAATGCAGCACATTCCCCAGCAGGCAGCAGTCTTCATGTGCATAATTTACAGTATGGATCTAGTCACAGCAACTAGTAAGTATGAAGTGGGGTTTTTTAAATGCTCAGATCATCTAGAGAATAGTTGCTAGTTTGTATTTTTTTTAAATGTTCAGTGTAAAAGCTGTAAAATTAATGGTTTATTTGTCATGCTGTGATAGACTGTATACCTTTATCAGAGAAAATGTGTGTATGCAATAATGCAGAGTGCTCAGATCAGAGACTGTAAGTCTTCCTGGCTGAGAGCAGAGCATAGGTTCTGTGATCCGACAGTAGAGCCTTTTAAAACTTCAGTGTTTAAAAATGAGAGAGCTTTCTTGTGCACTTCAGGTAGAGGAAAGAGAAACAATTTTAGTCCAGCAAACATCTGGTAGCTCAAGAATGAAAAAATGTACTGATTGGTTCTGACAGCTGCCTGCTTCGTAGTGGTATTTAACCAGAAATATTTGAAACAGATTGATATGAATAATGAAGGATTTCATGAAGTATGACAGAAATAAACTTCACCACAATTTAACTCATTAACAAAGAAACAATGTTACATAAGGAAAAGTCCTTATTTACTGTTTACCTCATTTGTGATATTTCATTTTTAATAACCTGACAACAAATAAGGTTTTTACAATAATTTTCTCCATCAGGTATTGCAAGTATTTCATTGTGAAATAGGTTGAATGGGATGTCATAGTCCTTTAGCTTTAACAAGTGCTGCTGATGGATGTGGTCCATTTAAATGTACAACAGAGAGCTGAACTAGATAATGAACTTATTATTACTCTCTGAGGATTACAGGTTAGTCCCAAAGGAGTGCAGTAAGCTAGAGAAAATCCATATCTACTGGCTAAACAATGGCCAGAAGGCTGACTGGAG
Organism: Manacus vitellinus; assembly: GCF_001715985.3. Classification (NCBI taxonomy): domain Eukaryota; kingdom Metazoa; phylum Chordata; class Aves; order Passeriformes; family Pipridae; genus Manacus; species Manacus vitellinus. The sequence continues at coordinate 27,320,374 of NW_021940535.1, forward strand.
ATATTGATTTACTTTCTAGGCCATTTAGACCTTAATGGTGGAGAAAAGCTGAAGTGCTGTTTACTTTTCTGCCAGAATCGACCAAACAACCAGTCCATTTTTTAAAGACTTTTGATTGATTTCGCTTAGAGGAATTAGAGGTGATTTATTTTTAAGCTGAAAGCAACTCGTAAATATCTCCCACTACACAGGTTCCATGAGAGTAAATGTTAAGTGGAAATGCTTACTGAGAAATACTTTGCTGCAAATCAATATGAGCAGGCAATACTCCTTGATAGGAACAGTCAGGTGTTGGACACCTTTTCAAGAGTGGTCAAGCCTCTGGTTGTGCTCTGTGAGACACAGAGCTTTTAAGAGACTTAACTTTTGCGAGTGGGTATGAATCTGATTGCTCGGCTGAATTTGTGCCAGCTGTACCCTGATGACTTAGAAAAGGGCCATGGCTCTGGGAGTGTAAGTGGTGCTCAAGGTCAGTAGTGAGCAGCTTTAATATTTGATTGGATGAAAACAGTAATTTATCATGTGACAATTGCCCATGATACTTCATACTCACAGCAATATCTAGCTCTAAGGAACAACTTAGAGAAAAAGCAAGCTAAGATGCTGGAACCTAGTATTTTCAAAATTAGGCAAGCTTTAAGAAAGAGCTTTAAGAAATATTTCTGAGCATACTACCATATAATGACATACAACTAAATAAAAAAAATATGATTGCTATTTCCTAGAAATAGCTTGTCTGGGAAAAGCTGTACATTTATACAAATGACTGTTAGGTGTATTAGGATTGTATGTGTAAAAAATGTGGTACCAAAATGATTCTTTGGCATGTTCTCATGGAACTTACAAGAGTAGAGCTGATATGTTAGTAATATTCCTACTTAGAGATAAAGCCACAGTTTTACACGATTACCGACACATAGTCTATAATTACTGCTTAGGAAAATTCTGCAGGAATATTTTTTTGAAGTCCACTTGCACAGATGAGACCTCTTCTCAGAAAGCATTGCACAGTTCTGCCTTAACATAATAGTCTCTGTTTATTGGAAACAGCACTGTTTTCACTAAACAGGCTTGGCTTTTTCCCTCCTCCCCAACCCCATCTCTGAAGGCAGTTAGACTTGGTTAATATGTTGCTTATATCTTAACACAGAAACCTGTACCTGTTACCTGAAAATTACTAGAATTACAGTCAGCTCCAGAGATCCCACAAGAATGTGCAAATATGCATCTTTTAAATATGAAAGTTATATTTCAAATCCTACATGTGTCTTTTGCTACCTCTCCTACCAGTTAAATCCTCCACAGAGACATTAGATTCGGCCTTGGCACCATGCTACACAGCTGAAAACTGATGGGAAGAAGAAATATTCAATTTTTTTCCCATTCTGTGGGAAAGACCCTAACAACAAAGATTGCATTACTGTAAGAGTCACTAGGACTTTGTTTCAAATTGTGCAACAATAATAATTTTACTGCCCCTTGGAGCTTGTAGACTGATGCAGAGGAACTAGAGAAAAGCTAAGAATTTCAGTGTATAATTCCTTCTAGTTCTGCAGTCTACATTAAAATGAAAAATGGTGGATTCATGTGTGTTCTCCACTGAAAAACTGAAAAAGCTTGGTACACCCTGGGTTTCTTTAGAGTATGTCTTTTGTAGTCAGCACACTAAGTTTTAACTTAGTAAAAATGTACAACATGCTTTTGTGAAGTCCCAAGCAGAAAATTTTAGAGACTGCTTCATACATGGTTTCTCTGGGTTTTTTTGTTAAGGTTTGAAAAAGTTCCTTTGACCTTTCTCAGATGAATATTGTAGACCTATATTTTATGGTTCTTATTACTTTTCTTCAGTCTTCTAAAGTTTATGGCAGAATACATTTTGCAGACCTGTTTTAGATGCTAGGCTTATATGCTTTAATACACTCGTAAGATTTTTTTTTTTTTTAAAGAAAGCCAAACCTTCAAGCTAACTTCTGTAAACTTTATACATCTACAAGTGTCAGTAGAAGTGTTACCTGCATTTCTCAAGTAATTGTGGCGAATGCTGTGATGCAGCATTTTATGTGCTGATAATTTGTATTTCTTTACTGAGTATTCACAGTTTATCTGCGCATGGATGTTAACAAAAGCTGTGCAGCTGATGTTTTCTGCATGTCAAATAAGATGAAGAGACAAAAAAAACCCCAGTTTAATATAAGCTTTGTTTGTTTTGACAGGTTTTTTTGTTGTTGTTACTTTCTAAATTTAATCTAAAGAATAATTGGAAAAAATTATACACTAGATGTATTTTAACTTTCATTTAGGAGTTGGTTAATTTGGCTTAGTTTAGATCACTTAGAAAAATATTATGTCACTTAAAATTATGAATTATAGTCCAAGTTCTGTAAATTTGAAGAAATTAGATCAGTGCTTCCAAATGACAGTAACCCCATTCACCATATTTGATTTCCTTATGAAATTTAAGTCCTAAAGTATTGCTGACTTTACAGCAAAGAATCATTGTTTCCATGAATTTCAGGAGCCGAAAAGCAGTGAGTAAGGATGAGAATAAGAAATCTAAATCTGGGGGGTGGTGGGGGTGGTGGGGTTTTTTTTGGTTTGTTTTTTTCTCCTTGCAAGTGAAATGCATTAAGAAAGAAAACAACAGCTGGTAACATGGAGCTGTGAGAGCTTTTAAAAAGCTGGGGTGAAGTAATGATTAGAAATGCAATATGGAGCTGTAGTATAAGAAGTAAAACTGAAGGCACTGAACTAGACAAATATAATTTAGGCAGAAGCATGGGTCTAATTACTAGACTTGATAGTTTAGAATTATCACCCATAAAGGTTGATTCCTCACCAACTCTCTGACTGCAGAAAAGAATCCTACCAGACACTGGTACTAAATTTACAATTCCTATAGCATATGATTATCAAAAAATTAGAAAGGGAGATTTCTTAAAGTGATCTTTGTGTATATTCCTGTATGAAGGGTTATATAGACTTCTCCAAAGTGAAATGTATATAATCACAAACATATTCCATAAAAGAAACACAGAGAACCATTTTACAGGTTTACTTTAAGTGTGCTTTTGAAAAATTAATCAATTTCTTCTTGTTTGTATATATTTTGAATGTTAATGGAGCACAGGGATTAAAGAATAAGTGCGCTCACTACAGGCATATACTAAGTGAAACAATGACATACTGGGTATATAACTGTTATTTGCTGATAATCCAACAAGATTTTTGGAGGAATGATCCTTGGTCACATAGCTTTGTACACAGGAGCAAAACCACTATACTCTTCCTAGCTTTACTCTTCTAAATTGTTATTTTGAAGGGTGAGATGGTAAGTAATTATAGTAGTAGAATTTATTATTTATACAGCTATCATGTACATTTTCAATGCTAAGTCCCGGTTTCTACTAAGTAAAGGCCTTCTGTCACACTAAAATTGTATTCTGAAGTCTCTGCACATTTACAGAACAGCATTTTTAACCACAGCTGATGACTGCGTTCAGTCTTCAGGGGAAAAAAGTTGCCTAAAAATATAGGCTCACAAATACAGCATTAATTGTAATATTTTCAGGTTTTAAGAAAATCAGTGGCCTTTGAAAAGCGACACTCATCCCATCCTAATCTAAAAATAGAAAGGAATATACTGTTATTTAATAATTATGAAATTTCATTTCACAAAGAGAATAAAACTTGCCACATATTTTACCTACCTGTTCTCTCCTGAATGATCTGCACCTGAGAGCTGGAAGCTGTGCTGTAACCCTTCTGTAGGAAAGCAGGTAGCAGAGTGTCCACGCGTAAAGTGGGACAGCTTAATATCTTTATTTATGTTCTGGATGAGGGGATTGAGTTCACCATTAGCAAATTTGCAGATGACACCAAGCTGGGAGGGAGTGTTGATCTGCTGGAAGGCAGGAGGGCTCTTCAGAGGGACTTGGACAAGCTGGAGAGATGGTCTGATTCCAGTGAGATGAGGTTCAACAAGGCCAAGTGCCGGGTCCTCCACTTTGGCCACAACAACCCCCTGCAGCGCTACAGGCTGGGCACAGAGTGGCTGGAGAGCAGCCAGGCAGAAAGGGACCTGGGAGTTGGGATTGACAGGAAGCTCAACATGAGCCAGCAGTGTGCCCAGGTGGCCAAGAAGGCCAATGGCATCCTGGCCTGGATCAGGAACAGTGTGGCCAGCAGGACCAGGGAAGTGATTCTTCCCCTGTACTCAGAGCTGGTGAGGCCACACCTGGAGTACTGTGTCCAGTTTTGGGCCCCTCAGTTCAGGAAGGATATTGAGGTGTTGGAGCAGGTCCAGAGAAGAGCAACAAGGCTGGTGAAGGGAGTGGAGCACAAGTCCTATGAGGAGAGGCTGAGGGAGCTGGGGTTGATTAGCCTGGAGAAGAGGAGGTTCAGGGGAGACCTCATCACTCTCTACAACCACTTGAAAGGAGGTTGTAGCCAGGTGGGGGTTGGTCTCTTCTCCCAGGCAACCAGCAGTAGGACAAGAGGGCATGGTCTTAACTCTGCCAGGGGAGGTTTAGGTTGGATATTAGGAAGAAATTTATTACAGAGAGAGCAGTCAGATATTGGAATGGGCTGCCCAGCGAGGTGGTGGATTCACCGTCCCTTGAGGTTTTTAAGATGAGAATGGATGTGGCACTTAGTGCCATGGTCTAGTAACCATGGTGATGTTGGATCAAGGGTTGGATTTGATGATCTTGGAGGTCCTTTCCAACCCAGTTGATTCTATGATTCTATGATTCTTTTGCATTTAAGGTGCTACGGGGAACACAGGTGGACTGGGTTCAGATCTTGGGTTTATCTGTGGTTCTAAGTTACTAAAAGCCCTAGGTATAATGGTGCTTAGATATATTGTCCTACTTAAATACTTGCAAGGATATATTTTGTAAATTCTTTTTTAGCAAGTAAAATGAGAAATAATGAGACTTCATTTATCTTGAAGGATTTGGGGGAAGGACAGTCTGCTATCTAGGTGAAGTGTTTTGAAACAAGATGAGTTTTCAGTTTGAGATTAGACAGCTTAATGCAGGACTCAAAAGTGCCTGCATACATAGGAACTAGATGTCAGTGCTTTCACTGTAGTCAGTGGAGAGCCATTTATTTCTCTCAGTGAAGCCTGGAGAGCAGTTCTGCTCGCTCAGGCCTGGTGAATCACACCTTCAGTTCCACTGAGTAGATTTTTTTTTCTTGAATAGGAATGCAGCCGTCTACTTCCCAGGTAGACAAAGGCATTGACATGCTGAAGTGTGGTGTTAAGCTCAATCCAAGGCAAGCCATCTCATTCTTAGAAGTGGTTTTATTAAAGGGATAGAATCAGGAGACAATGAAACTTCAAAAGGGTGAGACTTCCTCAAGTCATAAACCAGCTCTTCCAGTAGAAAAAGAAACTTAGAATTCCTCCGAATCCCAGTCAGACAGGCAAAGTCTGTTCCCAGTTCTGTCAGGTTTAAATATTTCTTGAGGGAATACTGAGGAAAAAAGATTCAATCAAATATTTTCTCCTACACAGAGTCTGATGTTTCTCTTGTGTGTTCACAGAAGAGCTGCTCCCTGTTCACCTTAAAGTATTTGATTGCTTACTTCTTTTTTTTTTTTTTTTTTTTTTTTTATTTTCACCTCATCTTCTCATTGTGTCTTACTTGGGAATGGCATAAAGCACAGTGTTTCAAGCATTTTAAGGGAATGGGAGGATTTAGTTGGCAAGAATTGAATAGCAGTATTAAGATACTTCAGCTTTTCAGTTAGAGTTAAAATATTGGGTAGAGAAAAATATTTAATTACATATCATCACCTATATTACAGGTAAACAAAACTGGTTTGTTTGTTTGTTTTGTGAAACAAAGCTACAGTTGTGCATGTGAAGCAGCCGATAAGGAGTTACTCCTTCAAACCTGTCCCTGAGCCTCTGAACTGTCTTAATAGTGGTCTCATTAATATAAGTACTGCTCAGTGTCATGTCTGCTTTTGCATATCCATATTAGTGGGTAAGGGAAAGGACATTTTTTTTATTTGTCTGACATAATTTAAAGATGAGATGGGGAGGTCTGTGTCCTTGTTCTGAGATAGTAGATCTATTATAACATATATGGAAAGGGCTTTTTTTCTTCTTGTTTAAGGAGCTTCATTGGTTCTTGAGTATGATCGAAGCTGGTAAATGTGAAACTGTTTATGGACTTTATTTTTGTTCATGATGAAAAATCTCTTGAGATTAATGAGTCATTGGTGCCTCAGCATCTGCTCCCAAGACTGTGGAATTTGAGAAAGAAACTGAGGAGAAATATGAGGATAAAAATAAGTAAAATGTTAAGAGCAGAAATCTTCATGATAGTGAATGGACACAAAGGATTCAAAAAATGTAACAGGGATGTTCATTTAGTGGAGCAAAATGACAGATTAAGTCACAGATATAATGAAGACACTTTTTTAGTAAGTATTTTGAGAAACTAAACTGTGTTTTTTTGGTCTTACTAATAAATTTGTTAAAACAAAATGTGTTCTAAAGCAAGCATCAGAATTCCTTATTTCAGAGATATTACTGTTACAAATTAGAAACAGTACCCTCTTACATGGAGGAATATCTTGTAAACTATGTCAGTCAGGTATCACATTGTTTTATAGTAGCTAGGTTTTGTATCAGGTGCTGTAGGTTAAACAGTAATTTGTCACAGTTGAGTATACCACTTTTCTGTAACTTGGGAGTAATATTTTTCTTTTTTCCTCATGAACATCCTGTTGCATGTTGGCACAAAACAGATGCAACCTAAGGCACATCTCAAAAGTCATGAGTTCCCCCTGCATTGTAACACCTAGCATGTGGTCCAAAGATCTTAACATTTTTGGGATATGTTGCTTATATTTCAATGTGGGCATTTTTACTTGTATTTTAGGATAAGATTCTCCTCTGTATAGATGTTAGTAGTAGGCTTCTCTCTGTTGGAATCTATAGTGTAAAGAGGGTGTGTAAGAAAGGCATCATGGTTAATCCAACAAAAACAGGTTTCATAGCTAATAAGTGAAGATTGTGGCTTATGGATATGATTATTAACCTGGTGTTGCTCTTGTTTTTGGGTTTTTTTTCTGGTTACTCTAGCAAAGGGAGCACTTTCAGTTGAATTCATTGCACCTTTTTGCACCTTTTATCTACAAATATACAGACAACAGATGATGTTTGGGAACATGAGCACCTGGCTTGAGTGTGTGAACTGGTATTGATAGCTGGACTGTCTGTACAAATATTTTATCCAAATGGATAGTTTGAGCCTGACATAAGAAGTAGTTTCCTCTCTCCCCCTTCACATTATTCCCTTCGAGGTGAGGAAAGCTTCATTCAGCTATTTGTGAGACCAAGACTTTGTCCTTGAGAACTAATCACTGTTTGTAAAATTAGAATTATTTTTTATTTTCCTCTATGCATCACTTCAAATTTATCTGCATTAAATGTCATCTATATTTATATACCACAGCCACTAAGTTGCACGGCCCTTTTGCAACTCTTTATGAGTTGTGTTTATTACTGAAAGTGGTTTGAGTGAGCAACGTGTCCAGGAGTGGATTCTCGGCCAGATGTGAGAGCATAGCTGAGGGCAGGACTAGAACTGAAAGGGCAAGGGGGAAGAATGGGAGTTACAAAATGGAATGAACTGCAGACGGTTTTGAGAAAATTGGGCAGAGAGCTGAAGAAGGGAGGCAAGCAGACAGGCAGCAGAGATGGCAACCCAGCTGCATGCAGATCAATGAGCTACAGTGCAAAACTGTGTTTTAAAGCATGAGAGAAAAACGGAGTCAAATGCAGCATTGCAGCAGTAGAACTAATAAATGTCAGGGAGAATGATCTCCCAGTGTTACTTATTGTTATAAGCATTTATGGGTTAGCTTTTCAACTATGGATGGTATCATTTTATGATAATATGAAAATTTTATTTATTGTGTAAAACTGGAAGTGTCCTATCAGGATTTTAACTTTTCTTCACTTATCTGTAAAATCTCTGCTTATGCTTTGTGCCATAGGAGATTAACACTTAGATTTTCCAGAAGAACAGTTGGTAATGGAAAAAAAAAAAAGAAAAAATTGACAAAGATATCTCTATTAGAATCATGCCAGTCACACATAAATCTCTTATGGATGTGCATCTCCACTGGCTATTTCCTTACCTTTGCATATGATTCATTACAAAGCAGAACAGGAATTATATGATTGTTAAGACAGAAGTAGAAAGAAAAGAAGAACATTAGAAAAAGTCATACATTCTTATTAATATATATTATGTGCTGCAATGAAATCATTTTACCTAAGTATAAAATTACCTAGATAATAGATTTATGAACTGTAAGAAAAGATGGAAAATATGTTGTCTGTTGAAAACTTCTGTGAGAGACTTGATAAAAATATTCTTTATATTGAATGTACAGTGCATTAAGATATTTATCAACCAAAGTTTTATTTTATCAGATATTGAGTATTTATTTAATTAGATAAAATGCAATGTATCCACCTATTTTTATTACCAGAAATATGAAGTACAATTTCTGCAACATATAACATGCTGTAAATTTTTACTTCACAGAATCACAGGATCAATTAGGTTGGAAAAGACCTCTGAAATCATCAAGTCCAATTTGTAATCAAACACCACCATGCCAACTAGACTATGGCACTGTGCCATATCCAGTCTCTCCTTAAACACCTCAGGCACAGTGACTCCACCACCTCCCTGGGCAACCAATTCCAATGTCTAATCACCCTTTCCGTGAAGAAATTCTTCCTAACACCCAACTTACACTGTCCCTGGAACAGCTTACAACTGTGTCCCCTTGTCCTGTTTCTGGTTGCTGGGGAGAACAGGCCAAGTCCCACCTGGCTACAACCTCCTTTGAGGTGGCTGTAGAGAGTGATAAGATCACCCTGAGCCTCCTCTTCTGCAGGCTAAACAACCCCAGCTCTCTCAACTGCTCCTCATAGGACTTACACTAGACTCTTCACCAGCAACATTTGCCCTTCTCTGGACTTGCCTCAGCACCTCAACGTCTTTCCTGTAGGGAGGGGCCCAGAACTGGCGACAGTACTCAAGTCGAGGCCTCACCAGTGCCAAGTACAGGGGAAGAATCACTTCCCTGGTCCTGCTGGCCACGCTATTCCTGATACAGGCCAGGATGCTACTGGCATTCCTGGCCACCTGGGCACACTTGTTGATCATGTTCAGTTGGCTGTCACCAACTGGTCCTTTTCTGCTGGGCTGTTTTCCAGCCATTCTTCCTCCAGCCTGTAGCACTGCATGGAGTTGTTGTGGCCAAAGTGCAGGACCCGGCACTTGTTTTATTGAACCTCATACCACTGCATTTGGCCCATCTATCCAGCCTGTCCAGGTCTCTCTGCAGAGGCTTCCTACCTTCCAGCAGATTGATGCTTCCCCTCAGCTTGGTGTCATCTGCAAATTCGCTAAACTCAATCCCCTCATCCAGATCATCAATAAAGATATGAAACAGGACTGGGCCCAACATTTACCCCTGGGGACACCACTAATGACCATGTGCCAACTGAGTGCAGCACCATTCAGCACCGCTCTCTAGGCCTGGCCACCCAACCAGTTCTTAATCCAGCAAAGAGTACCTGTCACTTGCTCTTGAATGTACATCTTACAGGCTGGGAGTCATTAAACCAAAAGCAGAAATTTCAAACACACCTTAATATACTTCTTTTTCCAGACAGACTTTTATTTTCCCCATACATTCCATTTTTGTATTGCTTTATGATGTAAGTGGCCACAAACTCTCTGAATTAAAATCATAGAATGGTTTGGGTTGATAAATATCACCTAGTTTCAACCCCTCTGCCATGGTCAGGGACAACTTTCATTAGACCATGTTGCTCAAAACATCATCCAACCTGGCCTTGAACACTTCCAGGAACAGGGCATCCACAACTTCTCTGTGCATCCTCTTCTGGTGTCTCACTGCCTTCATCAAAAAGAATTCTTCTTTATGTTTCCTCTAAATGTAACCTCCTTTAATTTGATAGAATCATAAATAATAATAAACCTTCCATAGAGCTAGATTATTCCCAGCTGTATACTACATGGAGTTTTACCCTATTCTCCGAAGTCTCTGGTACTAACCACTGTCAAGTGACAGAACTTTGGAACAGATGTTCAGCTTTTTTGCCCAGCATGGCATTTCCTATACTCCTAGTTTCATTTTTAGACCTTATTATCTGTATTTTCAGACTTAAGAAATATGTGTTTTTACTTGTATCTCCTTTTAGGATTATTTTTTTTTCTTCCCTCTGTATTTTATCATAATACTTTTTTCAGCTTTGCAGAACTTCAATGCATTTTGAAATTAGGTTCCTATCTTTTCCTCATTCTTCTCTTTCTTGATTCCTCTATTTTCCGTGATTATAATCTCCTCTTTTTTCACATATACTTTTCATCCCCTTTTTCCTCTTGTACTGTGCACAGTTTCTCCTCTGTGGAAATGCATCTCCATTTCAGCACACTTTTCTGGTATTTTTGGTTCCCTGCAGAGGTGGTTCTACATGTTGTTCCACATTTGCTTGGAGCAGAAGACAAAAGAGTGAAAAAGGAAGAAAAGGGAGAAAAGGAGGTAGAGAGACCTGTTCCTTTTAAGTACATAACCTGAACCTAAGGGTCTGAGCACCTTCCAGACATATAGTGGATGAAATGATAAGCACCCACTCTATATGGCTTCTTTCCTAGTATTTTTTTCCTGCCTTAGAATTACTTTCTCTTTTAAATTCATTACATTCTGTACATTGTTGTTCATGAATGCTGCTCTTAGAATGGGAGCTATGAGTTTATGATATAGATTGAGATCAACTCTTGACACTCACTAACAGAGAGACAGTATTTCTGCAACAAATTGGAATAACTTTAAAAAAAATGTCTTTAGAAGGCAGTGCTTAGAGATTATATTCTGGGAAAGGGTATACTTGCTGGAGGAATTCAAGTTCTGCTTGTCCATGAGCAGACATTCTTGCACAGATTTGTGGTAGAGATTGCTTCCTGTCAGTGGACCTTTCAAGGAATTTACCTTGGAAGAATGAAGAATTATAGTACTTTCATGGGTAAAAAAATCTCTATATTTAATGTAGCTTAAAGGATAAAAGTTGACAGAACTAGAGACAAAAATTTCTTGTTTTACTGCCATATGAGAATACTGAAAATAAAACCTTCCCAAGTGGTCATAATATAGTTAAATTCTGTATGTATTTTCATGCAGACGGCTAGAGACATATTCTTGATGCAAGGCCATCCTTATGCTAAAATTAAAATGTCTTCTCAGAAAGTGTAGCTGTATTAAAACAGTTCAAAGTGTATGTTATCAAACACGCTTAATATAAGCAAATATAGATGTTTTTCTCCAGTCATTTTCAAAAATGGCCAAAATATTTCAGCTGAAATTTTATAAAAATTACAGTTGAAAATTTTCTGATGTAGAATTTTTTATCTGAAGTCATTGAAGCTTGACACTGCACATTAAAGTGGAAATAAATATAATAAATATAATAAATTGCAGAGGATTCTATGAGGCCTTGAAAACAGCATACGGGCCTACATACCAGGTCCAAAGCCCTGTGTTCAGCGCAGATGACCAAATACTTCTGACAGATAAAACCTCCATTCTGTATCAATGGTCTGAACACTTTCACACACTTTTCAGTACTAGCCGTGTAGTTCAAGACTCAGCAATTTTGATACATTACACAACAACCAGTGAAGAATGAATTGGATATTGTCCCTACTATGGGAGAAACTCTTAAGGCCATACAGCAGGTGAAAACTGGCGAGGCAACTGGGGTTGATGGAATTCCACCTGAAGTCTGGAAGCATGGGGGCCAAGCATTCCATGCTAAATTGCATGAGTTTGTGGTACGCTGTTGAGAACAAGGTGTACTACCATCAGACCTTCATGATGCAGTCATCGTCACCTTGTATAAGAAGAAAGAAGATAAATCAGACTGTTCAAATTATTGAGGTATTACTCTGCTCTCCATTGCTGGCAAAATCCTGGCAAGAATGCTTTTGAACAGACTAATACCCACTATAGCAGAAGGAATTCTACCTGAAAGCCAATGTGGTTTCAGAGCCAACAGGAGTACCACAGACATGGTGTTTGTTCTCAGGCAACTGCAAGAGAAGTGTAGGGAACAAAGGTCTCTATGTAACCTTTGTTGACCTCACCAAGGCTTTTGATACTGTGAGCAGAAAAGGTCTGTGGCAGATTTTGGAACATTTAGATTGTCCCCCCAAGTTCCTTAAAATGATCATCTCACTCCATGAGGATCAGCACGGCCAAGTCAGATATGGTGATGCACTTTCTGAGTCCTTTCTAATATCCAATGGTGTGAAACAAGGCTGCATTCTTGCACCAACCCTATTAACAATCTTTTTCAGCATGATGCTCCAAAGGGCCACGGCAGACTCTGATGATGATGATGGTATCTACGTTCGATATTGTACTGATGGAAGCCTTTTCAACCTAAGGCGACTGAAGGCCCACATCTTGTCCAGGAGCTGCTTTACGCTGATGACAACACCCTCGTCACTCACACAGAAGTAGCTCTGCAACATTTAACGTCCTGCTTTGCTGAGGCTGCTGAGCTTTTTGGGCTGGAAGTCAGCTTAAAGAAGACAGAAGTCTTCCATCAACCTGCACCTCAGGAAGTCTTCCATCATCCCCATATCACCATTGGCGAATCAGAGCTCAAATCAGTCCAGCAGTTTAATTACCTAGGTAGCCTCATCTCCTCGGACAGTAAGATTGATGGAGAGATAGACAACAGGTTAGCAAAGGCATATAGAGCTTTCAGAAGACTCCATAAAAGAGTTTGGCGAAGAAAAGTACAAAGATCAGTGTTTATAGAGCCATTGTGCTGTCTACTCTTTTATATGGGTCCGAATCATGGGTCATTTACTGCCACCACCTGCGACTCCTAGAACGCTTCCATCAATGCTGTCTCCGTACAATCCTAAACATCCACTGGTCAGATTATGTGACCAATACATCTGTTCTAGAACAGGCAGCAGTCACAAGTATTGAGGCCATGCTGCTGAGAACACAGCTGCGTTGGGCAGGGCACGTCTCCAGGATGAAGGACCACCGCCTTCCTAAGATCCTGCTTTATGGTGAACTTGCCACCGACTGCCCCAAGAGAGGAGCCCCGAAAAGGAGATACAAGGACTCCCTGAAACAACATCTCAGCCTTGGCCACATCGATCTTCATCACTGGTCTACTCTGGCCTCCAATCAGGAGGTCTGGAGACACACCATCTATAACGCTGCTGATGCTTTTGAGAACGCACGCAGGGTCACTCTCGAAAAGACAATGCAGAAAGAATCGTGTCTTGCCGATACCATCCAAGGAGTCTTTCTGCTGTGCCTTTTGCAACTGGACATGTCTTATTTCCCATTGGCCTCTTTAGCCACCAGCGTGCTTGTAGCCAATGTGGGTAGCGCCCTTTCCAAATCTTTGTTCGCGAAGCCTAGCCGTGATGAAATAGTAAATATAAGAAGTGTAAGTAGGATGTGGTAGAAAGTGTGACAAACTTAAAAATGTAGCAATAAGCTCTTGCCTGAAGTGTAGACCTTTAATGTCAGAATATGAATTTGTTATTTAACTTTAAAGTACTCCTCTTTTTATTGTCATGACCTTTTATTAGCAGCCTATAACTGGTCTATTGTTATGCATGTTCTGACAGAGTATGCTTACTGCAATGAAGTATAGATGCTCTTCAGGTGTTGAATAAAGTATTTACTATTTCCATATTTAGATACAGGACAAATTTTCAATGACATGCCTTTTAATTGCTTAATCAGAAAGGTTATATAAAATAGTTTTAGCAGTAGGGGGGTTTCTGATTAACTGATAATGGAGCAAACCCATATTACAGACTATTTTGATTATTTTGCCTTGATTACCAAATATTAGTCTGATCTTTTTCAAAAAACATATCCAAGTTTCTAAGTCTGATATTTATCCACAGTATAGAAATGCTGTAAGAAATTGCAGTTTGCCTCTCTGCTGTCTTGAGAATTTGTTTCATCCCTGTTAAAGAAGGTCATTCCACTTATCAGAAAACTGACCAATACCTGAAGATGTGGAACACTCCCAGCATAAAAGGTGTTTAGGTTCTCGAAGTACAGTTTTGTTTTGTTGCTCCTTCATCCATAGGCTGTATATTTTGACATATTTTAGTACAATAACAAGATTAGATGGGTCAGCTTTTAATCATGATGGAGGTTTTATTTATACTGTATTTTCAAACATAAAGTTGTTTAAGAATTTCACTATGCACTTTGAATCTTGGGAAAAAAAACCTTTTTTGTAAAATAGTCTATTCCCTTTGCTATTCCAACAAAACCAGTGTTTTAAAGAAAAGTGCTACTGTATAGCACTTTTTTTTTTTGAAGTGAAACAAACTTGAACTTTTTCTGGTCATGTCTTATTAAAAGGTGAAATCATCAGCTCCTCTAGGAGTGAGAGAAAATATACATGACAGCAGCCTGTGACTCAGTTTCTTACAGTTTTAATGTGGCAAAATTGTCATTAAACATGTGTTTGTTTACCAACCTAAAATTTAGTTATACCATTGTGAAGGAAATTAGAGTGGCCTTAAGAGCAGTTCATTAATCTTCTAAATGGGTTCTTCAGCTGTTTGCTGCTGTCTTGATAAGATGAGCTTCACTTGTTTGAAAGAGGAATGCAAGTGGAAAATACAGATTTAGAGGGTTTTTTTAAAATTGTTAGAAAAAATATAGTATTTACTAGAATAATAAGACTTGTCTTTCTTATAGAAACTTTAGTATAATTTCTCTGGATTTCTTTATTCAACTCTGTTTTGTATCTGTAAGAAAAGTTCCAATACAAGTTCCTGTCCAATAAAAGATACAGTGTATTTGAATAAAAACATGGAATCTAATCTATTTCATGGCTTGTAAAGGAAGTTGGTAAATCCTTTTGAAAATGAAGAATAAAATTATTTGTATCTACATCTATCTTTGTACTCAAAAAGTTGTCAAGTTGTCTTTCTATGCTTAAAAACAGAGATATAGTCAACTCAAGAATGGAGCATGGGCGCACAAGACTGCATTTTTGACCTAATAGAATCTTATAGGCTATATTACAATTACAAGAAATACATCTACCATCAAAACCTCACCTGATATATTTCCTTAATCTTCTGTCATATGATCCTACAAGTTTTAGATCTATAGATCTAGATTTTTCTAGTAATCCTTGAGTGCATTGACAATGATGAGTTTTGTATTGCTGAACTCAAAGTACTTGAATTTGACACCATATTCTGAATGACTATAAAATATATGCCTATTTTAACTGTTTAAATCAAAGAGTTTGTTATATAAGTGCTAATAAGTGAGTCAATTTAAAGCAGTCTTTTCAATAAAGAAAAAGAAAAGATGCTTCATTTGGGATAAAAGTCACTGAATCAAAAGAGGAAAGGCTATCAAAGGAGAAGATTCAAAGGCTTGTTACTCAATAACAGGATCAAATAAAAAATTTTTATTTTTATGAATATTTACATCAAGGTTTTGGTGTTGGAATTTTTTTTCGTTATTCATTGTCCCTGCGTGGAAAGTAGCAGGATAATAGCTGCATCCAGATTTTCCAAAGGGATCCAATGGAAATTCAGGACTTGGTTCACATTTGTTTGGAAACTAAAAGACTCTGAATTGCTTCATATACATTGACACAGATAGAGCACTTGATCCCAGGTCAGTATTTCAGTGTGATAACTAATCTGCAGGTATAGAAGGAACATACATCAGATCACTTCCATTCATGGATTTGTGAAATCTGGATGCTGAATCTGGCCTGAACATTTCTGTTGTTGGAACTCCTTTGAGAATACGCCATTTAGCCCAGAGCAGGTTCTCAAAAATTGTTTCCTAACACTTTTAGATTTTCTGCGTAAAAACGTTTGAAAATTCCTATAACTTTTTTCATTAGGAATGTATCAGTTCCTTATTATTCTTCTCTCCCCAGTCTCTGTAGGCTGCCAGGTTGGACACCCAGACACCCTTCTCATACTGCACCAGGAATTGCTGGCTCTTGTGCCAGCAGGTTTCTGGAAGTGGCTGGTACAATAATGTCCCTTCTCACTTTGTAATTCTAAGAGTCATTAAGTGGACTGTAAGAACGACTAAGTAGACTTGTATGTGTAATTTGAAATAAGTACTAGGTAGGGTTTGTACTTTTGCTGACATGTTTTACAGTCATCTACGTCTGTGTTTCAATCTGCACTTCTAAGTCATGCAGACAGCCATTTTCAAGTTACAAGCACGCTGTGCTGTGCCTGTGTCAGAGAATAGTTTATAAAATTGGAGTAACTGAGTTCATATCTGATTCTTAAGTGTGAATAATGAATTCTTATTCAATGTCTTTTGTTGTTGTTGCTCTTTTTTAGCTGCTTTTTTTTTGTTGCAAAATAATAGTTACTCATGAGAGTTAAAAAAAGTACACATACTTATTTGAAATGGTTCTATTTGCGTCCTGATTGTATTTAACAGTATGCAGTAAATCTAGTAAAATAGAAGTGCAGTCTTTATGTATTTAAGAAGAAAAAAGGTGTAAATTCTGCCTGCTGTCATGATAAACTCAGCAATTTACTAGCTTTAAATACAGTTTTATTTTCCTGTAGAAACTGCTAATGATCTTCAAGATGCAGGTCTCACTGCCCATTTAAAATGTCTCTATGAGCAAATTACCTGATAATACAGCTCTTCTACTGCAAAATATCTAAAGATTATTAGATCTGGAATTTTTATTTTCTTCTAATACCTCATCTGTCATCATGCACAGTAAAGGCATTTGCCTTTACTTTTATCTAACTTAAGGCAAGCTACATTTTTGTCTTACCTCTTCTTCATGATGGGATTGCCCTTGCACATTCTACTACTCTGCAGGATAGAGATGTTAACTGTGAATCAGAAACCGTATTGTAGGTGTAAGGCATAAAATAAAATCGATACATTTTTCTGAGCCATGTCACTGGTTAAGTGATAAAAAATATTCTGATAGTCACTGAAAAAGAAAAGTCAAAGGTACATTTGAACCTGTCAGTTCAACACATTCCTGTTATCCCTTTAGGGGATATCATACAACTTGACACCAACATTTAAGCTTTGAAAATTATGAGCTCATCTATTTAAAATGGGATGTCACATGTTCCCAAGACTTTGCCATTACTTATAATGGAAGACAGGATGATCACTTTTGTCACACATTGATAGTGAATAAGATCTTTCTTTTTTTCTTTTCTTTTTTTTTTCTTGTTTCAGAATGAAGAACAAATTTTGGTATTTTGAATTTGGCACTTCGGAAACTTTCTCAGCCACCTGTAAGAAGCTGCATGAATCTGTAGAAATAGAAGTAAGAAACTAATTGTTGCCTTTATCCTTGAAATGTCACTAGTTTGGCTGAAATGCAGGGAACAAGGGTACAGAGTGCCTGAATCCAGTAAGGCAAAGGAGTGCACATCCTTTCGACCCTATATTCCAAAATATTATTTTTATCGTGTCTATTTGTAGTGTAGCCCTGAACACTGGAACAAAGTTCAGTTTGATGATTAGTGAAGTCTTAATACAGTAGACAAGGTCAAGAGGTGAAGTATAGCATTAGAAATCAATAGGGAGTGTGGCTAGGTCAGATGGAAAAATGAAAGACTGTTGGAGGGAGTGAGAGCTGCTGCAGGATTAAAATAAAAAAAAAAAATCTTATTATTTCCAGGTCCCAAGATTTTATAACCTTTAAAACTCAATTCCCTAAAATTGTACTTACTTTCCTGAATAAAGGTTAAAGAATATATGTATTTTTTTGAATCATTCCCCTTCATTAAATACCTTTTCTCTCTGCACAAGGGGTCATCTTTCCATTATACATTGAACATTAACTGAAAAGACACAGAATAGTTACAGACAAAATAGGAATTTAAAATAGTGTGCCACTGCCACTTTGATGGCTGATGGAATAAGTGGCTATATTACATAAACTCTTTGGGGGATTGATGTTTATAAATAAGGACATGAAAAATGTGAAATGAGTGAAAGTACAAACTTGAGAATTTAAGTTAAATAATGAAATCATTTCTCAGGAGGATTATGGTGCTTTTCCTTTCCAATAGTAATGAGGAACTGCACGTGTCAATGGAGTATTTGTATAGCAGCATGAGGCACTCGGAGAGGTATGGTGAGAGCTGTGAGTCTGGTCAAAGCCTCCTGAAAGGGGAAGTCTGAAATGATCTGAAGGGACCATGAATCTGGTAGCAGAACAGTAGCAAAGAGTACTGAGACTGAAACTGTAGGACCTGCAATGCTAGATTTGCCTGTTATCGTGTTATGTTTCTTCTTAAAGTGGAAACATGCTCCTCACAAGTTGGATTAAAATATAATAAAAACAAAACAAAACATCAACCAGAAACCCTAGAAAAAAAAAAATCCCCCTTGATTCCCAAGACTGCTTCACAAACATGCATTTGGGGAAACAGTGTGTGAAAAATATTTCATTAGTTATTGGAAGAAATGCTTACTGGTTTGATTAGATTTGAATATACTGCAAGTTAAATGTACCTTTTGATTAAATTCAAATTGATGAGGAGGCTTTCCCAATAAAATACTAACATCTGGTGAAAATCATACATATCCTGATACATACTAAGAGGTGAACTTATATAATTGTAAACACTGAAAGGGTGATTTAATGTTGACATCCCAAAGCAAACAAGTAGGTATACGAGTTTGTGGTGCTGCTGATACCAGTTGTGTAGTTATTACCAATTCATGTCAATAACTATTGTTACCAAGATAGTATTACATTGCCAGTATATGAGACGTTTGTTAATATTCACTTCATCTATCCTGGTCATTATCATTAGTCCTACAATTAGGAACAAAAAGCATAGTTTCCAAAAGTTTACAGGAAGTGGTAGGAGGTGGTTATCTGCAGATTTATTTACAATGAGTAAATTACAATGCATGCCAATATGCTTCTTTGAACATTATCAACATTTGGAAGTAGCACTGTTTTAATCTAATTTTTAACCTGCTGCCCCTTACTTGGGGATGTCACTGTAAGTGAGAGCTTGATGTATGAGACCATATTTCACTCAATATAATGCACAAAGAATGTGTTTGCTATACAGCCAAATTTTGAATTAACAAAGCCCAGGAAGATTAAGGTTGTGTATCTCTGAGCTTTGAGACAGTGATCAAACGTTGTATGGGCAAATATTTGTTCAACCCTATATTTGATTTCTAACCTAATTAAGATTGGTTTTCCTGATGTTGGTTTTCCATGACTCATGTTGTGCATGTTTTCTTCTGTGTGAGTGTGAAATGCAGAACGAAGTTGGACACAAGTCTTATGTTATCCAGAATAAGATGTGTTTTTGTTTCCAAACTGGGATCCAAGAAGTTGAGGAGAGAAACATAGGTTCTAAAGGGAAAGAAACTAAAATGGAAAAAACCAACCAAACAAACTAGGACAAAATTAAGTATTTATTTTTAATAATAATGTGTCAGTAAACAAGGCTGATGATTTTAGAGTTTAAAGAACTTGCACTTTATTTCTGCTTCAGTAAAAAAGAAGGGTATGTGAAAGGTATTTAATGAGAGTAGGTAGAGATGAAGTGTAAGCGGGGATGAGATGGATCATACCTGCAACACTGTAAAAGCATTGTCAGATCAGTGTAAACCTTCTATACCACCTGGTATTAATGGGTGAAGGAAAGGAGTTTAAAATGTTCACATACTCTGGCATTATATTGCCCTTGGTTACACAGCAAAGCCTTAATCTCAGCTCTTTTCAGGCATAGATATGGATATACTCAACTTAGAGATGATCTGAAAATGTTTGATATATTAAATAAAGTATAAATAATAATATTGAAAAAGTGACTGAGGCCAGGAAAGAAGGCAAAAAAGAACTAAAAGAGATGGATTTTCTTTCTGATCTAGGTAGGCATGCTCTACATTTTAAAAGCATATAGTAAAAGCTTTTATTTTTAACAGCATCGTTGCATTATTTGAAATTTAAAAAAAAAAGGAAACGAAAAGGAGCAGAACACATCTGTGTTTTGTTGTTGTAGTATATGAATGTGTTAGGACAAAACAGAGCTACCTGTAGCGCAAACTTCTTGTCTGTATATGAACAAAAGAAAGGCTTCTTTCCTAATTCAGAAAGTTGCTCATCACTCTGGGACTCTGAGGCCTCATCACATAATTGTGTTAGTGTACTACCTGCTGTGCTCAATATTGAGTGAAAATGGAAGCTAGACCCCGCGCCATCCTATTTCACAATTCGTCTTTTATTTAAATAATTCCAGTCAGTTTGGGGGACGCCAGACCTTTATAAATTAACAGCAGGGAAATACCAAAGGTGTCAGATTGCATATTTATCATCTTTCTCGTGTAATACTTAAATATGTATTAAGAAGTGACTGACATAAATTAGGCAGATTTCAGAAGCCACAGGCCGTGGCTTGTAGAGGACCCCCTTCTGCTTGACATTTCATCCTTGTCAAAGATCAAATTATTTTAATTTAGGCTGCAAATTATAAGAAATGAAGACTTCTTTGTGGGAATTCCCTGTGGTAATCTGACTTTTGTTGTTACTGCTGCTTGTCAGTGTGCAAAAGATATAATATGCATGCAAATAAGGTTAAAAAATATGTACTATCTAATTATCCAGCCAGTACATTCCACTTGAAGACAGTGGGAGGCCTGACACACAGTATGTGTTTGATTCATTGAGGCCTGCAGGGTATTTACACAAGATTACTTTTAATTATGAAATTAATATCTGTTTATCTAGAATGTATAGCAGTAAGTGAGCATACACATGAGCAGAATTTTTAGCAAAATAAATCATCTTAGTATTTAATACATATAAAATATAGGGGGCAACCACAAATTTGTTTCCAGAAATCAGTGAAGTCCTATACCTTTTTTCTTGTAAGAAAAGTGTGATTGAAAAGTTACACTTTCACTTACAGTTGTTGCCACAACTGCCAGCTCACTTTCAGATGTCTTTTGACTTTAAAGGTTTCTGTGTATGAATATAATCTACAGGTTTAAAATTTAATTCTTGAAGAGTAAATATGAAATGGAAATCTTAGTGTTGAAATAGTTCTCTGTCCAGATTTATGCTCTTAGAAGAATTAAGATGTGTGTGCATTATAATACAGTTCTGTTTTGTGATCTCAGAAATTTTCAGAGTAAACAAATAATTATTCACAGTTATTTTTGAGTTATACTTTGCTTTTCTTCTTCAAAGCTGCGATAAAGGTTTAAGCAGAGAGGAGGAAGTGCCAGTGACCCACAGAGCAGCAAGCTGCAAGATGTCAGTGGACTATTACTGAAGCATGGTTAATTATTTTTCCAGTTTTCTTCCTGATTATTGCATATTGCAATTACAAAATAATACCCTTAATCAGTTTTCAATGGATCACTAGATCCTTTGCTAGCTTGCAGAAGAACGTTGCAGAAGTAGGATCTAATGTTTTAAAAAATATGCTGCTCTACACTGTGGTGCATATGACTTGCCAGGATATCTATATACTCCATCTTTGTTGTGAGGAATGAAGCTAATCTAACTCTAGACAGGGTACATGTATATGAATCCTGGGAATTTTGGCTGGTTCAGTGAACTGATCAGTAGAACTGAATGCTTTGCCTTTCACCTGCGGGTTCCACTGTAGTAATGTGAAGTTGGGTCTTTTTTTTATTCTGTGGAGTTTCTTCAGTATTTTTCTACAATTTTTTGTGAGTTAGGAGGGTAGAGTTATGAGTTATGTTGGTAGAGGGACTTAGCTTGAGTAAATTATAGCCAGCGAGGGGAAGGTGTATCCTATCAAGCTAGGTGCATCTCATCCAGTGTGTCTCAGGTGAACTGTATTTGCAAATGTCATAGCCTTCAGCCACTGGAGAAAATGCTGCAGTTTGTCACTCAACAAGTTGAGTGTCATGCAACAAGTTGAGTGACAAAGTTGGCTGATAAGTTAAGAACCCTGAACCGTTCTCCAGAAGTGCAAAATATGGTCCCTTATAAGATATAATTGGAAGCCAGATTTAGCAAAGAAATGTACCTCTATCAAATGCCTATAAGTCCAGGTTTGCTCTAGGAAGCGGGAGAAATACATACTGGTAACACAAAATGCCCTACAGTCATTATTTCATCACTGAAGGGACTATCCCACAAAGATTACTTCTGTGTGTCCAATAGGTCTTGGTAAAATTTTAGGTCAGTGATACCTCTTCTTTAGCTCCATAACCTATGTTTTCCTTTGGCAACGATGTGTATTTAAGAGAACTGGATAGTAGAGGTTCTGGGCTAAGAAATGCTTTAGCTGCATCAGCATTTGCTGTACCCATTTCTACTAATCTTACCTCCTAGTAGGAGTTATTAGTCAGGTGTAGCCCTATGCTGATATGCTTGTTGTGCCTTTGGATTGAAACTAATACCTGTGTGGTGTTCTGTGTTCTCAGGGCCTGTTCCATGAGGCTGTGTATTCCCTGCCTGCAGGGACTTTTATATTCAGTTTCATGTGGAAGGGACTCAGTTGTTACAGTGACAAGTATCATTGCAAAATCATCAGACAGACAATTTAGCTGGAACAGGCATCAAAACCCCTCCAGTTATTGATATAGAAATTTTGGTAGTATAAATGGTTTTCTGTTAATAGCTGTATTGAAGCTTAAGCAGTCAAAAGCTGACTAGCAATCATGTTTTACCTTCAGAATGATGATCTGATCTCATACCTCCTTTTCAAATTTAAGTATATATCTTAGGTGTAAATATTGAATAAACTATTAGCAGTGTTAAGAATGATGAATTGCTGAAGAAAAGTATCTATCTGATAGGTAGAATATTCAGATTTTTCTTTCTCTCTTATTGTTTTCTCTCTCTTTTTTTTCCCTTCTTTTTCCCCTTTTTAATCAGTGTGATGGAATTCAGCTAGACTTAATCAATATATCTCTGGAAGGAATTGCCATTCTGAACATCCCAAGCATGCATGGTGGATCGAATCTTTGGGGAGAGACAAAGAAAAGACGTAGCCACCGTCGGACAGAAAAGAAGAGGTCAGATAAAAGAACCACTGTTACAGATGCCAAGGAATTGAAGTTTGCATGCCAAGGTAAGCTTACAGATTGATATAGGCTATCTGGCTCAATACAGTCAACTCAGCTGTATAAATGACCTTGTATTGCCTCTTGTCAAGAAAAAGGATAGACAGTTCTTAGATATTTCCTTTCTTGTGCATTTAGCTTTTCTGATGGGAAGCACTGGCGCAAAGGCATAAACAAAGATGTGCTAACAATTACAGTCTATATACTTGCAAACCTGTCTCAGATGTTACCTGTTAAGCAAACTAAACACACCACTTGGTAGTTTGCTACTGTGACATTCAGTCTAGAAGTACCTGGAGATTCTGGAGTTGGAAAATGCTTCCTGAGCATTTATAATGCTTCTTAATGTCAGTGTGCATAAAACTTGAGGATAATCATGCCCTGTTTCTAGCAAGCTTTGGATAGAGGCAATGGAAAATTAGAGTAACAAGTACAAGCTGCCTGTACATTTTATGTTACTATACTGTGATGCTGTATGCAATCCTTGAATACATAAGCTGAAGTTGACTTGCACAGGCAAGACTCATAATTTCCTGGTGATTACTCTTGATAAAGCCTATAATAAATAGTAATTTCTGTTCTACTCTGAGAATCTGAATACTATGCATTGTAACACATCGCTGCATATCACAAGTTCTAGTGATTATAAACCATCACTCTCTTTACACCAAAGGGATGAACAGACTAGACTTTGAAAATATTTAGGTTTTTTGTTTGTTTTTTCTCTTTTTATTCTACAGAAAATATTGTCTTATCTTCAGAATATCTTCCTGCTTCTCCTCCTTATTTGGACTGAATACAGATCAGGACTGTCTTATACTATTATGATCCTTTTACTAATATTGATATCTTATTTTTACATTTCATCAGCAGTAATTTTTAAGTCACTAGTTATATTCATTAATATGTGTTGTAGTTTTAATTCAGATAAATTATCTGGATTACAAAAGTTTAGGAATAAAGTATTTTTTTATGGCTTGGAGGCTGCAATAGGTACTAGGACTCAATTTCTGTAAGTTTGAGCAATTTGGTATGTGTTCTCAGTATTTCAGTGTGACTCACCAGTACAGTTTGTTAGCTGAAGTTCTTTCAGGTGCTAAACTTCACTACAATGTCTGTATTATATCCTGATGTTCAAGAGTTGGATGCAGGCTGTTGGGTAAAGGGCTCACCAAAATTTTTCCTTTTGTTTTGCTTCTGAACATGGGGAGACAGGACATTTATCCTTTTGATAGTGATGAAGCAGACATTATCACTTCTTTAAATATTGAAGTTATGTATGTCTTTGCATATGTAACAATGATTTCAATCTACTGACTATATTTGGGGTATTAAAAGGGCATTGCTACACTCCATTTTCATTTTCCTGGACAGGATAAAATAAAATTATAGTAAAAATATTAAAGACTGAACAGGAGTTGCTACATTATCTGTTGAAGTGTTCATAAAGCAGACGTTAAGCACCTTAATTTAGAAAAGCTACTCTCATGACTTTGTTTCTAATCACTTCATATGCACTGTGGATGGAAAGTAGCTTCATCCAAAAGGCAATTTTAAAGCAGAGATTAACTTTTCAATATCATAAACTATAGCACCTCTCTCATCATTGATAGTATTATTGTTTGCGTCTACAGTAACATTTTAGTGCTGAACAGGAGGATGCTTCTTGGGTTTCAGTCGTCCGTATTTACTGTGTTCCAGTTTGCAACATTGAGCAGTCTTGAGCATGTAGACTGGATTCCTTTTAAATGGAGGTAGGAAGGGGGGGTGTACATACTCTGACTGCAAGTGGGTGTTCAGTCCATGGAATAAGGTTAAAAGAACTCAAAGTAAAACTCCAAAATGAACATGGTGAGAACATTTGAGAACTGATTTGCTCTGTGGATCCACTCCTGTTTTATACTGCAAAGAACAGTCACTTAGGTTCTATCACTAAGATAAGTTCTCAGGCTGAGTGTGCTTCTTCATCTCAGAATTCAAGATTATTGCTGAATAATGGAATTCAACCAATTTTATGGCTAGACTTCTCAAATAGTTTTGATAAATCTGAATCTACTCACTGTGGAAATAACTGACTGTTTGTCAGTTTTAAAGTGTTATGAGTTCCTCAGTGGCTGATTGCTTTCTTAGGCACACTGTACTTTTGGCACACTGTACTTTTGGCACATTTTACTTTTGGCACATTGTACTTTTTAGCTGGAAAAAAATATTTTGCATAGTATTAATGCCTGGTGCAGAAATAGGTATTGCTTTATTGAGAACCGTGATAAATACATACCTACCTGTTAACTTTTGTTTGTTTATTAACTTTTTCTGAATAAATATCCATGTAGTTCATGTTATATTCAAATAAAGCATCTAATCACTTTACAACTAAACACTGCACTTTCTAGGAGACAGTAATCAAGCATCATATTTTCCTATGGACATATATATATGTATATATATATATTTATATATATATTTATATATATATACACATCAGGTTTTGGTGTTGGATTTTGTGTGGAGTTGTTTTTTTTAAAATCTAACCATTTTATATGGGACTTCTTGGTGTCATGCACATTTAGTTTTAGACTTTTTAAATTGCAGTGAAACTGTGGGGTTTCTTTTAACTGTGTATCAATCTGTATTCTTTTTGTCTCTATTTTTATGGTTTTGTAAGTTGACCATAAATACCTGAATTGAAGCTCTGAGTCCCTAAATGGGGTACTTACATAGACTAGTGGAAGCTGTCTCCTCACTCTGGGTAGTTCAGTGCCCCTGAGCATATTGCACTGCTCCTCTCAGAACAGCCCTGGGAGGACTTTGAAAACTTCCAAAAAGTCCTCTGTGAGATCCTGCTGCTGTCCTCCCCCTCTTGCACCTAACAAGCCATATACATGACAACATGTTCATCACTGCAGGAAAAAGGGTCAAATTTCTGCCAAATCATTTTTCTTTCTTGTATATCTGTACAATGCAGGGAAGGAATATTCCTCTGAGCCTAGTTCCCTCTTTTTTTTTTTTTAGTTTGTTTTTTTTTTCCTATTTACTGTTTCTGCCTCCTGATGCAAAAAGGCTTCTATTTTCTTTGCCCTTCCCATTACCCACCTCTTCACACTCAATTGCCAGACCACAATTTACACTTTAAGTAGTCAAATGGACATCTGCTTGGAAAATAATCTGATTATGTGCAAGTGGTCTGAAAAAACAATATATTGAAATGTAGCAATTTAAAAGGTGCACTATTTAAAAACATTCCCTACTTATCTCATTAGGAGTTTGTGCATGTATGCTAAAGAGTAACATGAGACACTCATGGCATATAGGTGTGTGTCTCTGTGTGTATTCTATTTCTATTTAACTAGTAACTGGCTTTAATATTTTTCTATAAAACATGTATGAAAATATATTTTTCTGATTATCTTATAACTAGTTGGGAAAAAAAAACCTCACATATTTACCTGTACTGTACTAAATATTATCATAATCTTTGTTAATGGAAAAAAATACTCCAGATTTCAATCAGCTTCTGTGCAGAAGTAGAGAGGGTATTTCATCAGATGTTGTTAGGGTAAAAATCAGGTGGGTTTTTTATAAATTAATTTAATTTTAATTTCTAATTTATCGGTACAATTTCTTTTTTACAAAGTCAATGCATTTGGAAAAACTATAACTACAGTTATATGTGACAATCTGTGAAAGTAGATGACTTAATTAGTATTTTGACTTTATGAATCTGACACTTCTAATGTTTCTATATGTTGTTTTGTTTAAAATCTTCTAGTATGTACATAGCTATGATATATGTATCCACAACCGATTTACAGGTTTTAGGTGTTACTGTGAACTATCCTTGAATATTATTTGGGTAGGACTTTTGTTTGAATATACACAGATATTGATAAATGCCAAAAATTAGTGCTTTAAAAAGATGAAGATAGTGCACAGAAACTAAACTATGAGTTGAGAAACATAAATGCAAATAACTGAGCTACTTGTTTGGAAATTGCATCCAAAACGTAAGTTGAATGACAACATGTCTTACATGAAATATATATTCCACTTATGTTAAGTGTTAAACAGTTTTCTTCCTCACAGAGATACTAAATAAAATTTTCAAACCTTTTGTGACAAAAAAGAAATAATATTTTCAAAATCTCTCCATTAAACTTTTTGTTAAATGAAGTTGGGTTCCTTTGGGGTGGCTATTGTACTTTGATTCACTTTCATTTCTGAAGTTCAGTTAGGGCCTTGTCCTGAAATGGAATCTCTTTTAAAGTCTCTTAAGACTTTATTGCAAACATGTACGTAACTTGTTTTTGCACAAGTAGTTCCACTCACCTCAATGGACTCGTTCCTGAAGACAATATCTATGAACTATTAATGGGTGAAACCTTTAGACTATAAATATTTCAGTGCAATACTTTCTTCATATTTATTTTGTACATCACCAGGCACACTGATACTTAACCAAGTACTTACCAGGTTGATCTGTGCATCTGGTTAAAAGCTGCAGTGAGCTGTCACTCCGTGACATGCCCCTAAACTAGTTCAAGACAATGTGCATTCATGTCACAGCACCCAGGCCTAAGCCAAGCTTACTAATATGATTCAATACCTCTGTGTGGAAATCTCTGTTAATAACTGCATTATGACTTTCTGACTGGAAATGCAGAAGTTTTGGAGGTAGAATAATGTGTATGCAGACAGTTCACTGCAGTTAAAAGCAGTTAAAAACATGCAGCATGCAGAGACTGTGAAGGCCTTAAAACACTTCAAAATATCTATATATTTTAAAAGAATACAAAATACCTTTCTTAGGTGTCAAATTCCCCTCTACAGGATGAAGAAGAAGCTTGCCTATAGCAAGGGGATTCCTGACATGTTCTCTAAACAACTTATGACTTGGGCTAGCAGGCTTATTTGATTTATGGAGGTCTTTCATAAACTACACTCTGGCCACATGACCTTTCCTTGTTGAAAAAATTAGAAACTGTGTTCTATATACAAAGTATATGTATTATATACACTAAATATACTCAGTGTATATTCACTGTTGGTAGACTTCAGGTTATTTTTGACATGGAACAAGGCATGTATAAAGAACTCTGTATAATAATATTTTTATTAAATGCTATTGATAATGTCATGGCTAGATAAGGTAATAGCCCTTATTTTGTATCTTGTTTAGACAGCTTTCAGCAACATAGACATTAAAACATTACCACAGAGAAAAATAGCTAATTAGATCTATTTCATAGCTAGTCTATGTTAAAGCATTAAACCTGTAACATTAGTCTAAACATTGTAAAAAATTTTTCTAAATTTATTCAAACAATACTTTTTTTCCTGTCAAAGTATATGCCATAGCTCTTCTGAACATTTTACAGCATAAAATGAAGCTTTAAGGTAAAGGTCACATATTTCTGTGTAGAATTTTTTGTTACGATTATGTGAGTGTGTTGTTTACAGTAAATGAAATCCTTCTGAGGGCTGTTCAGGTTAGGGTGACATTAACTTCAGTGTCTGAAAATCAAGCCCATAGCCAGTAGATAGAACCACCTCAACAAAAGTGTTTATCCTGTACTCAAATAAGCATCTAAGGAAGAGTAAAATGCTCACTGGAGGTGACCCTCTCCAGTTAAGTGGAACTTAAGGAAGAGGCCGGGGTAGACACCTCACTTCCTGCTGACTAGATGGTGAGATAAATTTCTCTAAGTTCTGCATATGGTAACAGTTCATCAAGCACTTGAACAGTCCTTGGAGCAGGAAAGGGAATTGGGCATCACTCTGCCAGATAAGACTTGAGCTGAACTGTGTTCTCTTCTATGGATCTGGTGCCGATGTGTCCCATGTCTCTCATGAGCTCTGTAATCACCAATCTAGTGAGCAGAAAGGACTGTGACAGAAGGTCTGTCTTTCCAGTGTGTGCAAGCCCCGCTTGAAGTGTAGTTTCCAAGTGCTGGGGACTAGAGTAGGGGAATACCTGTTTGAGGTATTATAGTATAAGCAGGGTCGGGAAACACGGTAGTATTCGATGGTGTTGTATTTTGCCCTGTCTTTAGTTTGGATTGCATTATTTTGTCACCTTTTAAACATGTGAATGACATGCTGAATAGCCTGTTTCCTTTGTGTACCTTTGTGTTGCAGCCCCCAGCCAGTGTACACTGGCTTCTTCTACCTGCTGGACAGCAGTAAGTGGCCACTGTCTCAAGCAAGAACTTAGCAGGCAGTGGGAGCTGCTGTCTCACTGGGGGCAGCTGAGTGGTGTAACTCATCAGTGTGTGGTGTTGATCTCTGACTTTGCTGAGGTTGCAGATTCAACAAGGGCAAGGAAGCCTTGCTGATTTCTCCCAGTAGAAGGACCTGTGTAAGGCAGGATGCAACTGAGAAGCTCCTTCTACTGATATATATTGGTTTCCAGGTTTTTGTTGCTTCTTGTAGAAACTGTGGAACAGAATGCTCCATAATGTGCAATGTGTAACTGCCAATCAGCAGTATCTTATCTCCTTGGAGGCAGTGATTTCCAGGCAGGGGGGTGGTGGGGTGGGGGTGGGAAGGGACAAGAAGGAAAAAAAAAAGAAGAAATGAAGGAGGTAAGATGTAAACATCACAGTTTTCTCACATTAACAAGTTTCTTCATGGTAGAGAGGTAATTTTCCTGACTCAAAACTTGGATTTAGGCTGACTGTCTGATGGAAAAGTTGGTATTCAAATGCCTTTGTCCCATATTAGCTACCGAAGATTGTGTAGCCTTCTTGGCTCCTTATTTTTGATGCATGCTCATATTTACTGGAACGACATATTCAGATATCAAAAAGGACTAAGTGGCACTTTATCCTAACCATTTAGTTAAATTGTGCATTGCACCATTAGTTTGTAAGATCTGTGTTCAAATTTTACTTTACCAAGCTGGTAAAGATAGTACAGGTTTCATAATAGGAGAATGTGGGCTGGAATGCCATGATTTGATTATGCTATTAAAAAGGCCTTTTCCTGTCTTCTCTTCCACCTCCACCAACCTCCACCTCCCCCATCCCCAGCAGTAAAGGTTTGGGGTGCCTTTATCTTTTTCTCTCTTTAAGAGATGCTGTGTTTAACCCAAGCCTTACTCATACAAGTAGTTCCATCAGAGTGTAGGATGGAGTCCATAATTCATAACACAGTTTGAATCTTTTAGAAATACAAATACAATTCCTTTCGACTATGAAATACTGAGTTTATTTTTATTAGAAAGCAGTAGAACCTTGAAAAGTGGCTTGATAGTCTGATTTGGTTTTATATTTATAAAGCATGTATATATGTTTCTATGCAATATAGATCATAGTAGAAAAACAATTTCCTTTTATTTACAAGGCCGTTGAGATTGTCATTGTATTATACATTTTGGTGCACAGAATGTTCATTTTCTTTCAAACGTTATTCATCGAAAGAGGATAATTACGGTGTATTTCACAGTCTGCCAGAAGGAAAATGTATCTTTGAAAAGTTTCATTTCCCTTAAGTTGCTCATTTTCTATAGGAAGACAGAGCTATTAAGTAACATACCCATGACAAAGATTGATTAAAATGGCATAAAGGAATATCTTATCTCTAAGTACAGGGATTTACATGTATAACTCCTATGACATTAAATGCAGTAGGTGAAATTAACTCTAGCTATTGTATAAAAAAAAAGTCTCAGTAAATTGGTTTGTACAGAGAGGTGAGGGTGGGAGGTATGGCATGTTAAGTAGCAACAAGAAGTAGGAAGTTACTTATTGTTTCAGGGTACACCTACAACGTAGCATCCAAATTATCACACCAAGTTCCAGCATTACTGAAATATTCTGCTTGGGCTCACCTTGACTGCTAAATAGTGGAAACATCACCTTGTGATGTGGCCAAGATTCTCGTATTCAGCCAGCTACTTAGAGCAACTCAGGATCCTCTGCAGCATTCCAGGTAAATTTAGCCTGGGTCTGACTGACCTGGAAAAGGGATATGGCCTAATGTACACCTTGTGCAGGGCCTATGGCACATACCTCAGCACAGGTGTCTGCAGAAGGTTCATATGATCTGTTCCACAGTACTTCCAGTGCTTAACTTGGCTTTGCTGGGAACCCTTCATGAGTCTTTCACCTCATTATCCCGGGTAAATGAGCACTTACCTGATTGACAGCCATTAGTTCAGATGTAAATGGCAGAGGTTGTCAACACAATAACTAGATATTTTGATTCCTCACACACACTAACTGCAGGATTAGTAGCAAATACCATTTTTTGTTGTAGCAAAACTAATCAGCTTACCAAGGTTTTTTTCTTTTTCTTTTTATCTTTTTTTTTCTCTTTTCCTTTTTCTCTCCCTTTTTTTTTAATTTTTTTTTTCCCCCATTTCTAGTACTGAAGGCAACAGTTCTACTGCTATTTATCTGTGTGAAGACTTCTTTTTCATTTGAAAATGCTGTGAAGCTTTGCAGGATGTGAAGCTCTGTAATACCCATATCATTTGTACATGATAGGAGAAGTTAGTTTGCTTTTCCTGAACTGTTTCCTTGAGCCTTTCCTCCACATTGGTCTTGCTCGGACAATACCTTTGCTACTGTTTCAACTACCATATACAGCTTAGTGGCACAACAGCAGATATAGCAGATGAGTAGCTGTTATTTAAAATTTACCATACCATTCATCAAATATAGATATTTGTACAAGATTAACACAGGGCATAACTCCTTTTGAGGGCAATTCCACTGTGACCAGATTTATATGAATGAATAATAAAGTACCATAGCTTAGGGCAGAATTTCACATCTTTTATATGTTGAAATGCGACTAGAAAAAATTAACAAGTCTCAGATTAAAATAATAATTAATAATAATAGTAATCTACGTGTGTATTTTTAAAAGTATAAATTTAATTGACATTTTGGGGTTTGTAATCACATGCCTTTTTCTCTGCTTCACCAAGGACTCCATAGAAACAAGTGAATGATTTTTTTAAATTTCTCATTGAATATATTTTCTACACTGTATAGTGATTTATGTACACATACATTTATTTTTTTTTCATTCTCATGTTTTTGTAGAGGGTTTTTTTTTTTCCTACTGCTGTGTTGTGGCATGAGTAACAATTATTGTAGAAGTGGAACAGAACAGAAAGTAGCCCCATCTTAGTTATAAAATAACCATATCCTATTATGGTACTTTGATACAGAGTTTTTCTTTAATTAACAGAGTGAAAACATCTGTTACTATCTCGACATAGGTTTTGAGTTTCATATCAGTTTTAAAGTTTGGGTGTTTCTCTGCTTCTGAAGTTTTTCAGATATAAATTATTTATAAATGTTACTTTTCTTCCAAAAGCTTACAGAAAGTCAGCAATTAACCAACTACAACAGGTGTTTCCTTTCTCAGGGAAAGCAATACATATGATTATTGTAATTTAGGTTCCTATGTGAATTAAGGAATTGGCCTGTCATTAGAAAACATTGCAAGCACTTGGAAAATGTATAAACTGAATTAGAAAGGTTGGATGAGTTTAAGACTGACACAGATTTAACTCCTTCAGGCTCTCTTTACAACTGAATGACTTAATACTTGCATATATGGCTTAGATTTACAGTAACATTTTTTGATTTCAAACATACGTTTTTATATTTTGACCTTTGTACAAAAAGCTGCAATCACCATTTCACAATATTCAATTTGTGTAATGGCAGACAAGTATTCCATAGGAATACTGATAGCATATTACTCAGATTGTTTGCTCATTTAACCCTGCCCCAGGTGCCAGAATCTTTAGATTAAAGATACAGAAATAAAAATAGAATAGCCTAGCAGATCATTTTTAGCTGCTGTAACACATAATCGTATTCTCTGATACATTCTAGCTATTACTTGTTAATAGAAAATTTCAAGTTCTTGAGTGTCTGCAAAAGGTGTCAGATTGACAGCAATTTAATTTTGAGTAACAACAGGAGAGACATCTTCAGCACACAGTAGTATTACTGATAAAAAAATATGTAAAATATTCTAAAAATGTAGTGATGTGAAGGACCTGGTAAGACCTCAGGTTGGGTGTATATATATTTGCATTACTTACTAGAATTTACAACAGAAAAATTAGTATTTGTGTATGAAACAGAGACATGTAGAAAAAAGGAGCATATAATAAAGCAAAAGAGTCAAATTCAGTTTGTTATATTAGAAAAGCTGATTTTTTTCTGCTAGTGATGGGTTTTTTCCCCTCACTCTGCTAAGACTTGTACTAACCAAAGCGGTCAAATATGTGTATCTATCAATACGTACTGGAGTCATGCAAGTATTTTATTAGTGCCTAATTACTCTGCAATGAGAGAGGGATTTGGGTGGGATTTTTTTCTTACTTGTTGTTAAAATCAATTTAAAGATTTCTTTTTTTTCCTCTTTCTCCATTTGTTTTCTAGCACCCATGGGCTGCTAGCAAATATGCTGTTAGCAGAATGCTGTGTAGCAAAAGCATGTATCCAACCAAACCAACAAAAAGCACTGCTTGATAGTTGCATTGTTTCAGTTGAATATTTACAGAAACCAAGTGTAAGTCTGGCAATTTTGTGCACTTGTGCTGACGGTAGTAAAATTAAAGGAGAGGAGGTTTGGTCAAACCATGTCATCTCTGTGACCTGCTCTATTTTTCACCTACTGCCTTTAAATCGTAGCCTCCCTCCTGACACTCTTAAGCATTGCCAGTAAACCACCAGGTTGTTTATAAGAGCACATTGTAAAGTAGTTTGTGTTGGAAAGTATGAGCTGCCCAACAAATTAATGGCATTGTGAGGTGCTGCCTGCTGGGGTGAAAATAAATTGTAAGAAAATATAGGGAGACAGGTAATGGGCACTAGCTATGCTGCACAACACTTCTCAAACTGCTGCTGAATGTGTTCCAATAGATATGGCAATAACTGTCAACAAGATTTACAATACTTTCACATTTACACAGTGAGAGTAGAAAGGTTGAAAGAGTTCTATAATTTTATTTAAAGTTTAGCGCCACTATTTCTGGACCTACTATTTCCAGGCAATAGGGTCACAAACACACTGCTTATCTTTCATATGTGTCAGTGGGGGGGTTTATTATCATCATCGGAAGTCCTTGAAATTTGACATAAGAAAAATAGCAGAAAAACAGAGGTATATACTTAATTGTAAAATCCAAGTAGGTACAGATTTTGCCATTTATTGTATATGTTGTGATTTCTGATAACACTAAATCATGCTGCCTATGTATAGCCCCAGTGGGTGGTTCCTGCAGGCAACACATTTTCTGACTGTGCTTCTTTCCCTGATATTGAGAAGGTGCAGATTAAAGCCACTGTATTTGCTTTGTTGTCTCCTTAGCACTGCATTCCATGCTGTAGAAATCTTCATGAGGCTAATTGAACAATTTTAAAGGTCCACTGTGCAAGGCTTAGGAGTTGTCCCATCATCCTCCTTATCAGTATTCAGACACATATCTTTCCACTTACAATAACTTTCAATAGTTGTTAGCACTATAGAAATAATAAAATTACAGTCTTGAACTAAATTTTCTTTTTCTGGTTTGCACATCCTCAATGGAACTTGTAAATACCTTCTATGTGTGTTACTTTATAATGAAAACTCTGGTTGCTAGTTAAGTAACTTCATCTCATCAGAAGGCTTGCTTATGTTTTTCAGTGGCTTTGGCTGCCAACCATTAAGAAGCCTTCTTTAAAACATGGACTAAAGAGCCATGGATTTGCAATAGATTACAGATGATATTTGTGTACTTTTTTTTTTTAGTTTCGTGTGGATCTAATATACTATTGAATTCAGAAAAATAAGTAATATCCTTAAAAAAAAAGAAGTAATTTTAGAATCCAGTAAATAATCTGAGGCTGACCAAACCATTCCTTGTATTGCTTTATATTATATCAAGCACATGAACAAATTGGCAGTTAGTGATTATTATTTATTTTTTCTGTGATAACATCCAAAGGTCTCAGACACTAGGAGCTTTATAAACACAGATCAAATGAACATTTCCTGCTTGAAGTATCAGAAACCCAAAGGATAATTTAGGTTGGAAGGAACCTTAACAGGTCATCTAGATCAGCCTTCTCTGCTCAAAGCAGGTCTAATTGGATCGGGTTGCTCAAGGGCTTGTCTATAACTTGCACTCTAAAATGTCTAAAAATTTATGATCTG
This sequence comes from Manacus vitellinus, assembly GCF_001715985.3. Classification (NCBI taxonomy): domain Eukaryota; kingdom Metazoa; phylum Chordata; class Aves; order Passeriformes; family Pipridae; genus Manacus; species Manacus vitellinus. Next base: position 27,355,711 of record NW_021940535.1, read on the forward strand.
AAGTTCATTTGCTAAAATCTAAGGGCTTGGTTGTTGAATGCAAGGTTAAGAAGTCCAGTTTCAAACTGCATGTGTGTGGCAGTCAGTATGTAATTTGTTTTATTTTCATCTTTCTTATTCATTCGATCATAACATTGGCTGACCCAATAGTCTTATCCTAGATGCTCCTACTTCTTTCTAAAAAATAAGAGTTCTCTACTGTGGACTTACCTTTTGGAAAAGGTCTCAGAATACCCACCCATGAGCAAAATCAGCACTGTCATGTGAAACCACAGAGGAAGTGTCACCTCTACTGGAAAATAGCGCACTGGAATTGATCCTCTCATTACTTTTCATGATCAATGTTCCCTGCCTTTTCATTTCATCTGAAGTTTGTAAATAAGCTCTTTTGGCTGCTTCAGGTGAAGTCCCAGTATGTTCATCGGTTCCTTACAGACCTGGTTAGCCCATTGATGGTCAATGTGGAGGCACATACTGAATTTTAAGTTTGTCTTTAAAACCGTTTAGAGCCAATTGAACTTAGGTGAGTTCTCAAACCCATAGTATCTTCTAGAAAGCTTCCTTTCCATTTATCTGGACTCTAGATATAGCTGAGAATATAATTTTCCCCTTCTAAAGTATTTAATTTCTGCTTATTGACCTTCTACTTTGTGTTTCTTTTGATTTCCATCCTATTTTATTGTAAGAAAATGGTTTAAAGTTTAAGACCTCTGGATCCCAAAAAGCTTACAGACCTGTAAAAATAATTGTAAAAAGCTTCGTGGAGTGCAAATGGCATCATATTTATATGACCTTCTACAGATAGTAAAAAGTTTCTCATATGTTGCCATTTTCTCTAGGCTGTGTGGAAAAAAATTATTCACAATCCAAGTTTTTACATTTATTCTGATATAAATTCAAGAGTCACAGAGTGTTCTGAGTTGGAAGGGATCAGAGTCCAGCTCTGAAGCAAATGGCCTCTCCGGGGATCAAACCCGTGACCTTGGCATTATTAGCACCGTGCTCTAACCAACTGAGCTAATCTTAGTTATTCTTTGCCACATTGTGAATGTTTAGAACCATTACCAAAGAACTGATGGAATGGATGATTAAGTCTTTAGAGCATGAAAAAGTTATGTTAGTAAGAAACAATCAGCAATTTTTGTTATAACATCGGAAATAATAATAAGATGTAGACACTTTGAGAATTACTGAGTAAGACGTAATCAGAAGACATTTAAAACATCACAAAAGTAATTGCTGTATAATTAATTGGAGTGATGGAGTTGATTAATCTAACTCTGTCTGAGGCAATTTATTAAACTATGATTTTCTACAGGTAAAAATCTGTATGGTTAGTCCCATATATACTGATAATATTTTTCAGCTATAAAATTGCAAGTCAATTATCAAAGTATATAGAGATAGTTATTTAGGAATCAATTAATGTAGAGATAAATAATGTTTCTTTTTAATATTTTCAGCCTACAGGTCCTCTTTTATAGTAAGACACAAAGACTTAGTTCAAATGTCCCTGTGATGAGGTCACTCTGTTTGTTTACATATGTGTCCAGGTTTGCAAAACTTTGATGAGTACCTAAGCTCTAACTGGGTGTAAGACAGCTTACTACTAAATTTCTTTGCAGTAACTTATATTTTAAAGTAAGAGTCAACCCAATATTAACATAAAAAACAAAGGAAAAATTTCTACATTACAGACACCTACTGGAGGGAGGAAATCATGATATGTACCTGCAATATGTATATTTTCAGTGTATGAATTTTGTGCTTGTATGATATCAAAAGAATTGTTTGACTATAAGGAATTAGAAGCTCACTTTGATCAAACCTCTATGAAATAATTTCTCCTTCTGGAAGGAAAGAACACTGAACATCAAATCTAACATTGCTTGCTATGATAATAATTTTAAAACATATGTATTTATAATGATTGAAATTAAGATCATCTGCTAGTTACTGTATTGAGTGGTGACCCCTACTAAAGCATTTCATTGTATTGCTACAGTATTGTCTCAGAGTTGTGATTCCTGAATATATGAAAAAGTCAGTTTAATAAAGACAAACAAAAAAGATTGCAGTACAGCATATGAAAATCCCAAATATTTTATCCCAGCTAGAAAAACTGCTGTTATATTTCTTGTATTTTATTCACCTCATAGAGAACGCAAGTGAATGACTAATAAGGCTTTCCTACCTGGGCATCTCTCTTTGGCCCCACTAAAACTCCTTGGGAAGGAGTCTAAAGCAGCTTTTATTGACCCTCTCCTCTGAGCTGCTGAGGCTGGTTGCTGAGATCTGTGTAATAAACAAAATATTGCTGGTCTTTCTTTCTGCAGACATGTTCTTACTACCTCTATTCTGAGTATGAACATTTGACATCATCTACATAACTGTATTGATCCAGTAATATTTTTTTTATTACTTCCTTCTCACGAGTCCACCTTTATGAAGTACTGTCTGCTTTGCTAAATTATTTTAACATGTTGTGTCTTGTATTCTGTTGAGTTATGAAGTAGTCATATGTCAGAAAATTCATGGCAATTTGTTGGTAGTACCAGAAGAGACACAGATCAGAAGGGCTTTGACCATTTTTATCTAAGTCAGGTTTAATTTTTGTATAGCCAAAGTTTTGTGGGTGAGATGGCAATTGTTTGTTTGAATGATTAGAGGTAATGTAAAAGTTCACTTTTACATTACTTTAACTTGGACAGAGTCAAAGGATGTCACTGGTATAAAACTAGTACTGTATTTATGAATTCTTTTTTGTCTTTCTCTAGATCACATTACTGAGTTTGACTCTTATTTTATTATTGAAAAAATAGAAAAAGAGATATTTTATAAAACTGACAGGGCAAAAAGTCTGCTTAATGGCATATTGTCTGTTTAAAACATCATCCAAAATGCTGTTAGGACTGCCTATACCAAATTGGCAATATGTCTGTTTAGTGCCTTAGAGTTCAGAAATTATTTCTTTACAAGCTAACTGGAATATTTTATAAAATCTATTTTGAATAACTTGAAAAATGTGTGGAATACTATGCCTTGTCAAAATCTGAAAAAAATCCCTAAGTTGTCAGACATTTCTTGAGGGTAATATCAAGGCTTTGGGTGGCTTTGAGAGACAGATAGTTAAAGAAAATTTCTCTTGGCAGTTGGCTTATGGAAAAAGATTTGTTCTACTGGGGAAATGAAAGAAGTGTGTTAAAACAAAAGCTAATAGGAGAGAAGATGGCCTTTTAGCTTTAAAAGTGGAGGAACTACTTGCAAGAACTTGAAAGAGAGAGTGACATTGTGACCAGTGAATTCAAAAAATCACTAGATTCCTTTCATTGTACATGCATTAAATATCTTTTGGTCTAGACCACATGTTTGATTTTCTTTTTTTTTTTTTTTAAGGGATTTGGGGGTCTTCTTAACATATGTTCCATCATTATAGGAATCTGACAGACCTATGAAGTTTATGACAAGTCTTGCCAATGTGAGTTGCTAGATAATTGACAAAATGTTGCTAGATAATTGAAAAAGAAAAATCCATTTAACTAACATATATTACTTGTAGAACATGGTAGATGACACTGTTACATATCTAGCAACAAAAGGTGGCAGAGCATGTGAAGTGGCATAGCTGGGTTATTTTGGCAGGAAAATGAAGTCAGATGAGTGTGTATTTCTGCTCCTTAATAGAAAATGCTTCCTGCTGTATAAGACCCCAAAAAGGCATTACATACCACTAAGATGTTGTTGTGATGGGTTTGCACAATGATAGTTCTGCTGCAGGATTTATGCTCTAAAGTATGTGTGTTTACAGTGGCTCTGTTTCCAGTGTAATCTTGAAAGCTACCCCAATCTGAAAAGTTAATTAAACCAGTAAACAAAGTAAATCTCTTAATTCAGTGTTATGAAGCATGTGTGTTTGTTGTGCATCAGCTGAAAATTTCCCAAGTATTTAGTAAACACCTGTGCAATCAAAGGATACTTACTAATGAGTATAGTAGCCTGCCCTTATGTGTGTAACAACTTTTAAATGTAAACATTGGTTCCCAGTAGTCTCTACTAATGCAGTCTTCTTAGTAATTTAGATTTTGTGCATTAAACCAACTGCATCCAGAGATCACCCATCTTCATCTGTCAATGGCTACTTTTTCTCTTCTTTGACTTCCCTGACCTCCCACAGCAGCTGTTCTTACAGTGATTATCATCTAGTGGAGCATGCTTCTGTAAAACAAGCTTGCATTTTTAAAATAGGCATGTTAATTTAGTGTATACTTTCATTTTAAAAGAATAAATTCAAAATTTGGAGAGAAGGTTGAGAAAAAGAAGCTATTTTAAAGCAATTGTTTACTTTATTATGGTATTTACATATCCCCATTTCACCCACCCATAATAAAATACTTTCTAATTGGCATGAGTTCAGCCCGCTCAGAATTGGTACATAAATACAGAACTGCATAGCTAACAGTTTCATTTAGAGGACCACACACAGTTGTTGCACATGTGAGAGAAGCAAGCTGACAGATGTCCACATCCCCTGGCTCTAAGAATAATAATAACCCTCCAACCTAACAGACTGTAAGCAGGAAAGGCTCTCAGAGCACTGTCACCTTTTCCCCCCACTGAGAACCAAGTACGTTCTTGCAACTTTTTACATTATTTTTCCCTGGTCGTTTACATGATTTTTCCCCCTACCTAGAGGTAGAAGCTATGTATCTGAGTGGCTTATAATAAAAATCCCCTTAGGAGAGGAGATTAATTTGTGTTTCTTTATTATACAAAAATAGTGTCACTTTTCTCTAAAATAATAAAACCTTGAAAGTCATCTCAGTCTTCTGGAGGCAAGAATAAAAAGTGGGTATTCTTCCACACCACAAGGAAGACTGATGTGATGGTTCAGTGGTCATCTGGAATTAGTAGGTAAAGTACTTGTTGTCCCTCCACCCTGCTTCACAGAAGACCTAATTTATTTTGCCCCACATGTAGTCTGCACCAAGATCTCGAGGTCTTTTTGAAAGCTTGGATTTCAGTAAGAAGGTTCTGATTTTTGGTTCTTCTGGTTGCAGAAAATTACCTGACTGAAACTTAAAGACTCAAAAATTAGAAGGAAAAAAAAAAAAGAATTATATTTCTTTTGAGAAAGAAAAAAAATCTCATGACTATGGGATATTACTCCTAAGTTCTAACTCCCTGAAACTAGTGGCACTATCAATTTTTGCCACCCATTATAAGGAAAAATAGCAAAAGCAGAATTTAGGTATTTGGAAGAGAAGCAATATATTATTTACAACTAAAATTTCCTAAACTCAAAAATTAGAAATACTATGGTAACTGACAGTTAAGAACATTAAAAAAAAATGTGTGCTTTCACCTGAGGTGTTCCTTCAATTTTTCCCTGACATGCTGAGTAGATTTTGAAATCTGCGTCACTGTATGAGATACTCAGAAAGAAATGTTTGTGTAGGAAGAGTCATGGTCTTTTAATTACAGACTCTGTTTACACTAATACCAGAGCCATCAGCAACTGCATCCATGCAATGTCAGCAGTAATTAGTACCGAATATATAGGCCTCTACTCAGGAAGAATTGCTGAATGTATGATTTAACAGCACTGGAAGTGCTCCCACTCTATCCCACACAATAGCATTTTTAATATGAACTACAAGTGTCTAAAAAGGAGTTGCTGTTTAAGTCTAGTCTAGATCCTAGCTTACTCTGTGCTAACCTTCCCAAGAAAACAAGACCAGAGTTAGTGGAATACTGAAGGTAAGAGACATATGAACAGTATAATGTAGCAGCAAATCTCATTTGACATGAAAATTTTGGTCCCGGCACCTTTGGTCAAGGTGCTGACGTAAGAGTGCTTCAGTGGACTCATTTCTGACTTGCAGTGCAGCTTCAGTTACTGTGATGGAGGCTTAAACCCTCTAAGTTGAAGAATATTGCAAGTTTAGTATCACAAGTTACTTGGACTAACTTGGCTACACAGATTTATGCCAGCCTATTCTTCAAAAGTGGGTGTTTCCCCTTCAGTGCTAAATACATCTCTGCAACATTTGTTTACTTGGTCATTGGTGTTCAAATCTGAGTTTCTTCTTAAACCAAAATCCTCCATCTTCTTAGTAGCATGCAGAACATAGTCCCAAAACCACAAGGGGGGTAAATTCATTTTTATTTTATTTTTAAATAATGGAGCCTTTAGATGAACCTCCTGCCTTCAGCTGGAGGTTTCTCCTCTTCCCTCAGTAAAGGGGTTTTGGGTGCAGAAGGCTCACTGAAATATGGGTGAAAATTGTAAATAATTTAAAAAAATACCATACATTCTAAAATCTCCTGCTCCTTGCTGAATTTGTTTTGGCATGCAAAGACACTAATGCACCTGTGGAGAGAATGTTCTCTGTAATGGATGACATCTGGTTTGAAGACAAAAGTGGAATGTCAGTAGACATAGTTAAGGGAATGACAGTGATAAGAGCCAATCTTGCTGGTAACTGCAAAGAGGTCTCTGAACAACTGTTTGAAACACACACAGCTTCCTCAGAAAACTCTGCATATATATCGAAAATATCTGCAACTGCTTACAGACATGTTAAAAAAACCCACCTTTTTTTGTTAGAAAGATCTGCCTTAAGTTTCCAAGATGTTTTAGAAGCAGTCTTGAAACAAACTTTCACTCCCAATAGTGTGTATAAAAACAGCACATCTGTTCATAGAGGCAAAATTCTGCAGTCTGTATCATTTCTCATTTAGACAAAAGTAAGGATAAACTTTTTTGAGATTTTTTGATAATTTTTGAAAATTTTTTTTGTTCTATGTTAAATTTAGCTACAGTAAGTCTAAAGTTGTTCAGCCTTATGTAGCCTTAATTTCTGTTGGATTATTGACTGCATGTATGATTAAACATATGCATAGTCCACTTAAAATTAGCTTGTTGATGAGCTTTGAAAGTCTTGATTAAAATTTGTTTAATAGTTTGACCCAAAATTAAGATATGAAGTCAGGTTAATGCTTAACTCTTACACAAATTCCTTAATTCCCTAGCTGGGAATTTCTCAGAAACCATCCTCTCTTTGTACAGATACTGATATTTGAAGACAGGACATGATCTGTATATGTATACTTAAATGTGTAGGAATCAAATTATTATTTATCTCTGCTTCTAAAGATCCTACCTAAAAGGAACACCTCCTAATTTGCACTGATGGTACTCCTTTTTACTGCATGCCTTATTGTTAGAAATAAATACAAAAAACATATATTTCCATTCATTTTTATAGTGAATGCCATGTAGTTCTTTTAGAAAGCAAGTAGAAAATACTTAGACTACTTTGTTATATGTGATTGACAGTTCTTTCCTACCACCTGCTTTCAAGAGCAAGCAAAGATCTCTTCTTAATTACACTTCAAATTCTGTGTAAGACCTAGGTAGAGAAAGACTGTAAAAAAAAGTAATAGTGGAAATTGAAGAAGACAAGTAGACTTTTTTAATTGTACAGTCTAGATCTTGCAAACCTCAGCATAGAAATCAGTTCTCATGTTCATCACACTTACCTTTCAACAGCAGCTGCACCATAGCTGTCTGCCCAACCAGGGCATGGTTCCTCTTGTGCTCCTGAGGTAGGTGTTTGAAGTAGATCAGATGTATCAGATTATAGTCATGTCCGTTATTCAGACTCATAGTCATGAATAAATGGAATTAATTATCCACAGGAATATTGGCCCCAGAAATATTTGTTAACCTGTAGCTGATGAAAAAGATGTCCCAATAGCCCACTCACCAATGCAGCTGTGATAGGACAGTCTAAAAGGGGCACAAGATAAACCTGAAGGGCTTTGCTGTGGTAATCCTTCTTCCTACTGTCTACCAGTTTCCTTAATGTGTCAGTATTTCACTTACATTTGTGTGACCATTCTCTGAAGGGAATACTAATAAAGCCTCCAGATGCTAAAATCATTCTGAGTTACTTCTGTGTGGGGAAGTCAATGTGACTCAAACCAGGAGAGAGACTTGGTTGAATGAGTCCACGATAGATGCTGAGTTTTCCAGCACGCTGTCTCAGAAATTTCTGCCCTCACAGCTGTTTGTATGCACCTCTAAACTGAAGACAGGCCACGAGGAGCAGACGGGGACCAAAGCAACTATAGCTGGGGTAGCCAGACCGAGTAGAACAGCCTTCCCTATACAGTGGATCAATATGCTGCAGAGCATCTTGGTAATGACTAAGAGTTTTTGGTGGCTGTGTTTTTAAAGATATGTTTCTCCTACAGTAAGATCAAGAGATTCTCTTCTGTTTCCAAAAGCAGCAAATCTCTGTGATCCTTTGTAAAGATTTTTCTTTTTTAGCAGAAAATCGTAAGTATGGCCAATGTATATCTATTCGAAGTCACTGTGGTTTTTGTTCCTACAGCTATGTGTATATAGATGTAGCAATGCTAATATGATTTAGGGAAAGAAATGGGGGCCAATTGTGATAATGAGAAAAGTATTATGTGAAGGTGAAAGTAATCATGAGTTTCTTTCTCTCTTGTCTACAGGAGTGTCAATATATAATTTTTACAAACTAGCATGTGAAATATTTGAAAATATAACTCAATATACCTGTGAAACATTCAGCATTCCAAAGGAGTTCAGAGTAGAAATAGCATTACATAAGTGACTATTTATTTTTTTTCAGTGGAGATATGTTTTTTAATATCATTACTAGCAGGCAAATAAAATATTTGCAAGTTTATTTGTCTGCATCTGGAAGGCTATACTCACTCATTCAAGTAGGCCAAGAGCTCTCAATTGTTTGGACCAGGGGAGACTAAGAAGTTGTATTTGAGTGCTGGCAAATTGAATCATTCAACAGCATTTATTATTTTGTCCCTTTATTAAGTGCAAAAAGTATAAAGCATAATAAGCAGCTACAGCTCATAAATTAAATTATTTATGCTATTCATAACCTTTTTAGTAACAGGCAGATTTCCAACACAGTGATTTACAGGTGTTCTTCAAGAAACCTAATCAAAGTATCTCTTGTTTTTAATAAGCCTTTATATGAACAAACAATGAATAGGCCGTTTTGTTTAGTTTACCTATTTTTATTTTTTTGGGGTCCCAGGAAACTTAGATGCCAGGTATATAAACATACATCTTCGGTTTTATGGAAAAAATATTTTAAGGATCAGAAACTTCCAGCCCTTTAACAACCAATATGTGATATTAATGGTCAAATTTCAGAGTATTAATGAGGCTTCTAATATCAGTCAGGAAATTAGATATTAATAATGGACCTGAATCTAACGCAGTGAAATACTCCAGAGCTTTGAATGCATTCACATTCTGACCTGAATAGGAGAGAAACAGCTTATGTCACCAGGCGAACAGTCCAGCTAAGTCACTTATGTACAGGACAACCTCCACATGGCAGCCTAATATTTCAGGTATCTCCCAAAGTAAACTCTTTCCACATCTGACTTCTGCTGACAAAGCAAGGTAGGTAACTTTCCAGATGTTTTCAGACCAGTGTGTCTGTGAGGAAGGACAAGTGGAAAGGACTCTTTCTGGGCAAAATATGTACTTGAAAAACACCTAAACTGAACAGGTAACTGAAATAGTATAGTATATACTGTTAGTGTTTTATATGTTATTAGTCATGGAAGATATTCATAGACCAAAACGAAAAATTATGTTTTCCTGAAGCCACTGTGAATTAATTTGTGTGTCAAACAATTTGATTTGTGAGTTTCTCCATTATTTTCTATCAAGGGCTACAGCCCATTCTCATTTTCATGATAGCATCTCATTTTTATTAGTTTACAAAGACTCCAATGCATAAAATCCCCAAGAGAGTCATAGCAGGCTTGAGTTTAGTAGTAGTTATAAAATATACTGGAAATAACTATTTCCAGTAATTGAATACATTGCCTTTGTCTTTGGGTTCCAAAAGAAGTCTTAAGAAAACTATTTTCCTACAGGCTATACTTTACTTTCACCAGTCTCTAAGCTGGTCATATAAAGTAGCTTGCTTTCACATCTTAGCACTTTGCAGTAAAAGCGATGATAATTTTTGTCTGTTCTTGTTTAAATGATAGACCTCCTAATATACAGTATATAAAGCTGTATTTCTTCTCCAGAATAAGATGAAACCTTTGGGGGAAAATGTGTTTGTTTGAATAGTGCATGGAAGGATGGAGGGTGAAAGACTCAATCCAGATCCAAGTGTAACACAGAGTGCTCTCCTGGGGCTTGTTACTGAAGGTAAATATATCATGATTATAAGAACAAGCAAAATTCAGGTTGCACTTTGACAGACTCAGTCATGTTTCATGCTCTCAGATGAAAAACCCTTCCCATTCAAATTAATTCATAAGACACTGATGATCCCTGTACCTCTTTAGTCTGTATTACATACTGTACCTCCATACAAGTCTGATTTGACTGGATCAAGTTTAGCAAAAAACAAAATGATTATCCATATATACAAGCAATCTGAATAATTGGAAGAACTCTAACCCTGAATCTTGTTTGATTTCTCTCACATGCATAACATTCAGTGATCTAGATCCAAACTACATTTTCCTCGTGATTTAACATAATGGGATATGTGATAGATATTAGCAGGGAGGAAAACAATGAAGAATATGTAAAAGATAAATGTTAGGAAATTTAGAAAGCACCCCCCCATAAGACTTGATTTTTTAATGCATTCTTCAACAATTTAAACAGACTCTTTCCTAGTTTTTGCATCCCTAGTAGTCTTCCATATTGGTAAATAAAATATTTTAAGAATGTTGTGTGGTTTTGTTGTGTATCAGGAAGAAACTTGCTTTAGCAGCAATCAGTTGGCTTTTCCACTCTCTATATTTCTGTGTCAAACATGAGTAGTTAAGTTAATAGATAAAACATTTAGAAAGAATATTTAGTATGTTTAAGTCAACAGGTTGGTCACCTCACTTTGCCAGTGATACAGTGTGGAGAAAAAGCTATAGAGATCTACTACATGTGAAAGGGATGTGAATTTTGTTGGTAGATTTTATGCCCACTGAATAAGGCTAAAGTCTTCATAATCCCAAATTTCAAGTTCTTCATGTTTTGGTTGGTCGGTTCACTGGTTTTGGGTTTTTTTTTTTTTTTTTTGTAGCACTAGCTTCTCCTTTGTCTCATGCAGAAAATAAGAAAGGTTTTGGGGATTGATCCATACTTGTGGGCATTTGAAGGAGAATTTGCCCAGTTTTATACATGATATGGTGGGCTCTGTTATGTGGAAATTACTTAAAGCATTAATTATTTTAGTTAAGATCAAGAATTTTCAGTTTACACATTTACTGATGAGAAATGCTTTCGTTAGGCTGACTAGACCAGGATTACCAGTGAGAAGGACTATGAAACAAACAGTCCAGTCTGCCCTATAGAATTTTCTCTGTAAACAAGGTACACATTCAGGAAACACAAAAACAGTCTGACCACATGAGCAAGTGGCAAGAATAAGCATGTACTCCTGTTTGTATAGTACCTAGTATACCCCCTGTCCTGGCTCTGAATAGCATTCTGTGGCCATGGTAATTCAGATGAGAAATAACCACAACTAATCTTCTTTCAAAACTTTGGTGTAAAGAATAATAAACTTTGTTCACCTGAGTGTAGAATTAAGAAGTGAGTAAGCATTATGCAAAACATTACATTGCAGTAGTCTTTAGAGATGATTTCTAGGAACAAATGACATTTCCACTGCCTAACTTAGGTACTGATGTTAGGCTGCTGTCCAATGCATGTGATTACTTTTCTGGAAAAGGTGATTCTAGGGACACACATCTCCTCATTTAGATATTTCATGTAGGTGCCTAACTGCGGGAAGTCTGTTCATATCTACCCACAGCTCCCAGGTGGCTGTTCTGGTGCGTCACCATGGTTTGATATATAATGCTACCAAAAGTATAAAGGCATTTGAGCTGTGGACTAAATATGCAGACAGGCTTTCCTTAGTAATTCTTACTTGGTCAACTTTCTTTGGATAAAACTAATTTATTAAATTATTTTTAAATTCAACAGCCTTCTACTGAAAAAGAGGATTTCTTTGTTCTAATCATGACACTGCGACAGCAAACTCTTCTCCCATCTAGTGAGGTACTTCCATACCTGCTAGTATTACTCTGCTTCATCAAAAAATAGATATTAAACAGTAAATCAGCAATGGAACAAGGAAAAAGTTGTATGAAAATACATAATGAAAGCTATTCACTGTATATTTTATAGGTGCAAAGTAAGCCTTAATCATAACCCTGTTAGGTGCTAACATTTAGTTTAACAACAATGAAGTGTTCCAATAATACCAGGATATTATATTGGTTGTGTTTCCAGTAGGGAATTACTAAACTTAGCTGAGAAGGACTCCATGCCCACTTTTACATGAGCTGCAAGCTCACTGCTTTTTGTGGTGGATATGGTGTTAAGTGTAAGCAGGGATATTGTAAACTGAAGTCAAAGTTTGTGAGCCCCTACCACATGAGGACTGATAATAGAGGCCCTTCATTTAAGGAATGGGAAAACTCTAAAACTGCTTTGAAATTTGTAATAGATGAAAACATCAGCCTTGTACAGATTCCATGTTTCTGTTTGTCCTTTGATTGATCATTAGATTAGTTTAACTTTGAACCTACAAACATAAAACAGTAGCTAAAAAGTAACATGTTGCACTTTTACCATAGTAAAATTATGATTAAAGATTATTCATCTGGGAAAATTCAAATCTTCCTCATAAATACAATGGCACTTCAAAGGGGAACTAATGATATAGTTTATGAATTTTAATTTCTGTTTTAAAAGTCAGCAAGTGCACTTTCTATAAATGTAAACCATCTGTTGGCACCTTCTAAAAGACTAGAATTCAGTTCATCCAAGTATGAATTATTTATTTAGGATTTTTTTCCCTAAGTAAACTCTATGTTTTCTTTTTTTTCCTCTCTACCATAATAAACCATGTTTCTGTGTAATGTGAAGTTTAAAAATCAACATATTCATAATGGTGACATATACAGTGTGAAATGTTTTGAATTAGTATTACATCATAAAGATAGTGGAGAGTAGTTCCTTTTTTTACTGTGGAAGCATATTTTGTCACATGTCAACTTTCACTACTTTTAACGGGTATTTTTAGCTACAAGTAGCATTAATTTCATGTAAAGAGTAAGGCAGTGGTGGAGTTGCTATTGTAGGTCTGTCACAATGCCTTGGAGAAGTATGTTGCTTACCTAAGACTCTAGAAGCTTAATGTGAGCATGTATCTGTGTAGATTTGATGATTAATTTAACAGGACCTAGAGTAAAACTGTAGGAATACACTTCCAATATGCATTCATATCAAAACAAAGGTATGTTGATGACTCTTTCCCTGGTAGGAATTCTTAGCAAAGAGCAGCTCTAGATCCTAAAGAAGCTCTGGCTGGCACTTGATAGTTTTCATGACACTTCTATCTCACGTGGTTTATTTATTTATTTATTTCCTGGCAGCTGTTCTTGATGAGATATATTTGGAGACTAGGGAGAGGAAGCAGAAACAGATGATCTATCTTGTTGCACTTTGCTAATTAGAACAATTCCCAGTGACCTCCATCTGCATAGTTTCAATTTTGCCTTTGAATCATGAATCAACAAACGTTTTTTCTATTTGAAAGCCCACTCTTCCTTGTGAACAAATAGTATGTTAGCCTTGTCTTTATTTTCTTTTCAAAAAAACCCCTATTTGCTAGGAATTAACATTTATTGCAATGCGACCTGCAGAGACTTGTTTGGCAGAAACAATGACCACATCATGAAACTTAAACCAGTTTTGTCACAGCACAATGGGTGCTAACAGGCAATGCTATAACTGCTTTTAAAAATCACCCTTATTACATACCTTGTTTCCATTACAGCTTTGGACCTGTGATTCAGTGGCCTATCACATTCAGTCTCCAACCATTTCCTGTCTTTACTAAAGCTAGTCTCTCAATTGCTATTATTTTGCTGTTCTTTTACTAGGTTATTATGAAGTGTTTACTATCCATAGATGTTTCTTTCACTGCTGTTAATTGCAGCATGCAAAAGGAGGATGGGTTATACTGGAAACATAGATCAGTAAAAATTCCTTTTGGACAGAATTATGTTTCCTCATCACTGGCTTCCAAAATCTGTATGCCCCTTAGCAGTGGTTTCTTCATAAATCCTGTTTAATTTAATACTAGGTGTTGTCTTCTTATTTCTTTTCTGTTTTGTATCAGTATAAAAGTTGAACTGAGGTGTGATGGGCATTGTCTTTTAATGATTGCATATTGTGGTGTGATGAGTTTCCTATGTGTCTGCAGACACATAGAAAACACTTGTGTTTTCAGGATCACTAAGGGAAGGCTTGGGAAATGAGAACTCATAAGTATTTAAGCACTTTGAGACTCATACAGGGTCATCATCTGGGACTACCCATTTCTCTCCATTTGTTGTAGGGAAGACCTGGAGTGACAAACTGACTTCAGGCATTAAGTGGCTAAATGCAACTGAAATGAAGGTGTACTTTCTCCTGCCCAACTGCCCCCTCTCCATCCCCTGCTTGGACAGGTTTTGTTTCCTGAAATAATGTATATATGTTGTTTTTAATAATTACTCAGAGCTATCATTCTCTAAGTTCTTCAAGTACTTTCAAAATTATTTTTTAGAAGCAAACACATTTTTTAAAATAAAAGGCTTTTTGATGTGATTTTAGTTTCAAACCAGATTCAACCTAATGTAGATCTTGTTTTGGTTAGTTGTATGTGTCCTTCAAGAACACTCCCCTGTTACATTATTTTTAATTTACATTCACTGGATTTATACAGGTACTAAATGTTCTCATAAATACTTGCATCAGTTTCTCAGGTTGTAAGATCCCATCAATTCATTAATGTAATTTAAATGTTGAATAAGCTTTGTAGTTAGAGATCCACTATGGACATGAAACCTGAAACTTCCTTTAAATACATATTATAAAAATTATTTAAATAAGATTTTCAATGAAAAAATAAATACAGTAATTTTTACTCTTACTGTATTTTAATAATGTTGAAATTTATTTATGATATTTATAATGCAATTAACCCCCCATATTATTATTTATATGATAAAACAGATTTGTCAGAATCAAAATGAAATGTTTCAATGTTATTAAAGCAAAATATTTCCTTTAGTTTAGAATAAATTTTGTAAGAATTTTAAGAAAATTTCAACATTTTGAATTTTTATTCCAAAAGCACTGGAAACATTCTTGCCTACATGATGGAATTCTAAGCTGGCTACTAGCTATTCAGTCTCTTCTCATTTTGGATTTAGACTCAAACAGGTAAAATTTGTATTTCTTTCAGCTGACTGTTATGTAGTTTTTATCTTTGCTAACATGCTTTGAGACCACATTTGCACAGCAGAGCCATCTTTTAGATCAAGTAAATGAATGACCCAAATTCTGTTCTGTTAATTGGTGTGAGTAGTTTTACTTATTTCAGTACAACTATTCAATGAGTAACAAAGACAAGTCAGCAAGCACAGGAATTAAATAGTTTTTATTTAAGCCATTTTGATCTTTCTTTGTTATTTCATTCTCCTGCCCATTCCTCTGGAGAAGGAACCAAGTTGTTGGGGAAAGAGATTCACAGTTTGAATTTTAAGAAATTATTCCATCTCATATATATATAGCAAGCACTGAAACAAAATTCAGTATAATGTGCAGCATGGTTGCATGGGTTCAGTACATCATTTAGATGGGAAGAGAGCTGAGCTGCTCCGCCCCAACTGAATTCAAGCCTGCTTTCCTGAGATAGCAACGAACTTTGTGCACCTGCATTGCTATGTATTTGTCAGTATAACACATGCCTTCTGCTTTCACCTCTCTGCTTGCCCAGAGATGCTGCTGGCTGACGCAGAGGGCTGTGGGCCAGCAGAGCCAGAGCTCCGCTGTGTCCGCTTTGGGGGGAACGTGGAGCATGTTTTCTTGTGAGAGCTCTGTGTACGGTGGCATCTGCTATTATCCTAATCAAGTACCTGCATAAAGTTGGAGGCAGCTTCCCAGTGCCATATAGGCATTTAACTTAAACATTTATCATTACACTATAGCAACTGTATGAGGCCAACATCTCTCAGTCTAGTTGGCTCAGGGGCTTGTTTTGTAACACTCTCAGAGCTGCCAGCGCTCAAGACATTTGGTGTTTTTCTTCAGTCCCCAAACCATGGTATCACGTGATGCAGTAAGAATATCTTTCATTTTATTAAAAAACAAACCAAAAAACAAACAAAAAAACCCCAAAAAAACCCCAAACAAACAAAAAACCACCAAACAAAACAAACAAATGAAACAACAACAACAACAAAAAAAAAAAACAAAAATAAATAAAACAAAGCTCTGAAACACGAAAGACATTTTCAGCCTCTGTGAACACAAAAGAACACTTGGAAATATTTCTTTCATCACACCTAAACCTGAATAAAAGGACTCTTCTTCCAAGCTTTTTGTTTGTGTTTTTAAGAAAGTCTCATTTCAAGGCAGCTGACAGATGATTTCTTGAACAACTGAGGATGTGTGTTCTACACTGGAGATACATTACGTGTTCTTAGGATGGAGCCAGAATACTTTTTCTTTTTCTTCTGTTTATTGAAGAGCTTTCATGTCTTTGGGTATGAGGTCTCCTTAAAATTTACTGTCACTGACATTTCTATTGAATTTAGAAGGTCTAACTTCATATTCAAACATTATTATTATTGATTTGGGAAGTCATAAGAGGAGAGTTATATTTTAGGTATTAGCACTCTTCTTAGGTAGCCAATTACATTTTATGGAGAATAGTTTTCCTCCATTCTGTTAGTGATGTAAGTTTTGAATAGTCATAAGTTATTTCCTAAGGGTTTATTTCACATTTTAAGACATCAGTGGGTCTGGAATTCTGGTGAAAGCCTGACCTAGATTGCCTAGGATGAAAGCTTGATAGGTCTCTGCCTTTTTTGAAGTAATAACCCATGCCTGAACAGAAAACATGGGCACTGCAGATTTTCCCCTTGGTTCTGAGTAGACAGCATCCAACTCCACAAATACAGACAGATATTTTGGCCAGTAATCTGTACTGTGGAAGGATGAACATATTGAGCATGTAGCCTGAATTCTCTCTCCTCTAATGTGGTCTGGAGATCACTGCTAGGGCAGCATAAGAACTGTTTCTTACAGTTGTTTTGGCTTGGATGATTTATTTAGCCTTATGTCCAAATGAGGATTGCTCGGTAATTTACAGAAATATCATTTGTAGAAGATGGAGTCAAAATTTGTAGCCACCAGAGACTAGTAATAGGAAAGGAAAATTATGTCAGCCTGCAGGCAGGTCATTGACTTAGTTAAATGAAATCTATTTAATTTCTTGCCTACTCTGAACTGAAGAATGTAGATTTACCTTGCACTTGGGCTTTTATGTAAATGTGTGTGGAAATGTACAAATTATAAAAGTTCAATAATCTGCTGCAGTTTGTTATATTTTTCTGTCTTATTGTGTTACAGCTGCTGCTAGTACAATACCCCACCACAAAGTATTTTATTTCCCATTTTTCCTTACTTTTTATAGTGCTCTTGAAGAAGAGCGTTTGACACTCTCCTTTCTCAAATATATGCTTTAGTAAGTTTTGTAAGTGTGATGCCATGTGGTTGTTCTCCCAGACATTTTCCTTTAACGTTTTCTGAGACTACAAAATTGGCTTGTGCAATAGGGTTTCCAATTCAATAAATAAATATATGCACATTCAGCTCAAAAATATTTTTTCTAAGAATATTTATCGTCAAAGTAGTGACTTTTTTTTAGATGGAAAGCACAAGAATCCAAGAAGAATAACTGCTTTGTAAGCAAACTATGTCACTTACTCATTTATCCAGTTCTTCTTTCTCTAAATGTCTATCCTGGCTGCTTAACAGAGATGGCAAGAATTCCGACAAGATAAACCTGAATACCTGAAAGGAAGATACATCCTTACCTCAAGCAAATTATGGTTGCTTTATATGTCTTGAGGCACAAAGTCTCTATTGCCCCTGAAACTGCAATCATAGCTCAATTAACATTTCTATTTATCTTTTTTTATTGGAATTTGTTTCAGAATCCTTCTTTACTCACTCTTCCCATAACATTTTCTGCTGTGGGTTCAATAGTTTATTCCATAAATTTATTTCATAAGGAAGCTGGTGCTTATTTTGAATTATCTTTTAACTTTGTCTTCTTTAAGTTCTCTTTGAGTGTTTCCATTTTCTTGCATTATAAAACAGTATATCGGCCTAGTTAGGAAGCTGTGAAGTCTTGTATTTGGAGAAAAAGCTAAGATGAGAACTGATGATGACAGAAAAAGTAGGACAAAATTATTCTGATGTTCATATGAAAAAGATTTATAGTGGAGAGGCTGAAGCATCTCTTTGGGCTTAGTGATATTTATGTAAACTTCCCTTAAATTACTTTTTTGCATGCAAAATTATAGGTGAAAAGGTAAAAAGGGACAGCCTTTGTAAGGTCATGCCCAAAGAGTTTGTTGTCCTGTTTGGAGGAGCTCTATTTTGTTGCCTTCACAGAAAAAAGCCAGATACCCTGTAAAGTATTTCTTATTCCTTGACATCAGAAATCTGTGATGATTCCTACATCTCGGATCCCAGGCGTTTCTCATTTTTCATGCCTTTGAGCCTAGCTGACAAACTTTCTAGCTGACAATTTTGAACATTACTTTTCTCTGGCATCAGCAATAACCTTGTCTAAGCTGTAAAAGCTTGGGTTCAAGCTACATTCTATTTTATGTTCTCATACCCTTTCTTGGCTTGATTGCTTATATAAGTTTAAAAAAACCCAGCAAGCTGGAAACAGAAGCAGCAAAAATTATATGAAAAGGATGCAGTAGCTGCTGCGCTGTTATACTGTAGATGAATAATAGACTAGTATGTAAACAGATGCAAGTCAAAGATGCATGCAAAATGGATGACAGGAAGCAAGCAGAAAAAAAAAGTTAGGAAAATAGGATTTGGGAATATTTTATCATTTTTCTGGGAAAACGTTGTGCCAGTGTCATGGCAGATCTTTGTGATACAGTCAAACAGAATTTCAGAAGTACCTTTCTGCTTTGGGCATACACTTAAAAAAAAAAAAAAAAGGCTAAAATCTGCACATGCACTTACTGAACTTTTTTTGATGGGGGTTCAAAATGAGCTATTCATCAGATATGTAGTCCTAGGTTATTACTAGACCAAACAAAGTTCTGCTTTGTGAACTCTGACAAATAAAAATATCTTAGAAGAATCATGTCTGTAGTGAAAGTGAAAACCATTATCTTATGTTTTCATAACTAAAGCATTGTTTAATTCAAATTTAGTACCATCACCAAAACATGAAAGAAAACAGAGGGAAGACATAGAAAGAGAAGACAGGCAAAGGAAAAATACTTACAGAGAAAATATGCAGAAAAATAACATTCTGGCATTGAAGAACTGAGGTGTGTGTTATTTCTATCATGCTGGTTTTGTTTATGTTGACTATAAACAAACTGATAGACATCACTTGCAGTGTTTTGAGTTACATAGGATTCAGGAAAGATTAAGCTGTTGACCTGCATGCCATTTGGGGACTATCACCTCAGGCAGAGAGGACTGAAAGTCATACTAACCCCTAACACAAGGATAAGATGGAGCAAGAAGAAATATCTTGTTTTAGGTAACTTCAGTGTAAGGAAAAAGTGGTTTGAATTGCTCAGACTTTTAAGCCTTATATTGTTTCTTTTAGCTAAGAACTTACAGACTGGGAATGTTCATCTAAGTAGGCACAGAGCATGACTGCAGAAATATTCCCTCTTCAAAATATATACTGCTGTGTATCTGTTCTTTATAATCTTAATCTTCTCTCCAGTCTATAGAAATCTGTGCTGTGCTAATTCAGGAACAGTTTGTAACTCTTTCTGTAACTCTCCTGAGTACTCTGCTTTTGTACTGGGAAGGTCTAGCAGCTGATTGATAAATCTACCCTCAGCCGTATAATATTCAGCTATTTTTTATAATAAATTGTCATTTAATAATTTTATATTTCTCTTTACTGTCACAGTGGATTTTTCACAATGTTAAGAAATAAACTTTATTTTTTTTATTTTAAAAATAATTGTGCTGTGATAGGCATGTTGAGATTTGAACAATTAAAATCCCATTTAAATGATTTTTTACTGTCATAATTGGAGTTGGATAAGCATAGCCACATTTGCTGTAGTGTTTCCACATATATACATTTCAGACTGAAAAGTACAGTGCACAGTCATTCAGGGGCCACAGGTAAAATTAATCGACTCAGCATATTTGTCACCTTAATAATTTTGACACCAAGTTTTTATAAAATTAGCACCAATGTAAATTTAATGGGACTGACACTATAAAAGAAAAGTAAAACAGGCAGTCTAGAAACATTTCTGTGCAATTTAGGCACATCTCTCATGTTTACTGTCATAAAATTTTATGGCTGCATAGAGCAGTCAAATTATCTACAGGAAGCTAAAAATTAATAAATACCTCTTTAAGTATGCAAGAATAGATTAGGTGTTTTCAGAAGAAGTGAGAGCAGCATTAGACAAAGGAATCTACAGTCATACATGCACGTATCCATCCCATTCTGTTCCAGTTGAACCAGTGGAGATTTTGCTGTTGTCTGAAGTAGATGCTGAATCAGAACTGCAATCTAAATAAATACTTCAGTCATTCAGTTTTATCTTGTTATGGATCTTCTTCTTTGTAAGAAGAATACAAAAAGGTAGGATGACCATGAGACCTGAGGATATGTGTCAGTGCTGGGCTGGACTCTCCCAGTGCTTCCAGATGGCATAGAGAGAGCAGCGTGTGTGTGCAGACAGCTGGTCACAGTAAACCTATAGGTCTTCTGGCCTCTCTTTTAATCTCTGTATGGGCTGGGAGAACATCCCCTCTGTTCATTCTTACTGCACCATTACATGAGCTTTTAAAGACAGTATAGGAGTTAACGACTAGTTTTTGAACACACGTCCTGCTTCCCATTCCAGCTTGAGGCTGGTGCCAATTCAGAGGAGTTAGAAGGAAGCACTGGGGCTTCAGCTACCCAACATGCCAGTATGTTGTTACAGAGGTGAATTTAGTGCCTTTTTTCCTTTCCTGATAACCAATCAGTAGTTATGTGTTCTCTTTCAGACAGTGGTTTTCCTTTGATTATTTTTCTTAAGCACAAAAAACATCTCATGTGACTACAAACAAAACACAAATTCTGAATCAGAAATTCCCCAGGTGTCTTATGCTTTCTTAATATTTTATTGTAATTATGACTTTTTTTTAATTAGGGAGGTTATATAGCTCTTTTAAAGTGGCATAAATATTCTGAAATATTGTGGAATGAAACAGAAAAGCAATGTACTGTCATAATATGAACTGTGCAGACAGACAAGGGATACTCTATTCAGAATCTGGCTTTGTAATCTGACTTGCTGCAAATTTTTCAACTTGAAAGAAAAAAAAGGGTTGCATTTTCAAGTTTTTAATATATTTCTTAAACCATTCCCCCCGAGTGAGGGAAAAAAATTAGCTAAATAACTAGTAGATAAATAATTAGTGTTTTCTAGATTTGCAGCTTGACAGTACGATTCGTCTTGTGCATTGGAAAAAGAAATTTGCACAAAGACGCGTATCCAGTGTCTGGAAAGAGCTTGGCTCCATCTTCTTTGCACCCCCCCTTCAAATATTTGTACCCATTAATAAGAGCACCTCAAGCCTTCTTTCCCCAGGCTAGACAGTCTCAGCTCTCTCAGCCTTTCCTCATAGGAGAGATGTTCCTGATGCTTAATCATCTGGATGGCCCTGCATTGGACTCTCTCCAGTGTGTCCATGTCTCTCTTGCACTGAGGAGCCCAGAATTCGACCCAGGACTCCAGGCACAGCCTTACCAGTGCTGAATACATGGTAATGGTCACCTACCTCTCTGCATCTGCAGGCATTATTGTGTCCAATGAAGCCTAGGATACCACTGGCCACCTTTATAGCAAAGGCACATTGCTGGCTCATCTTTAATCTGATGAAGAACTCCAGGTGCTTTTCTGCCAAGCTGCTTTCAGCTGGTTAGCCTCCACATGTACTGGTGCCTGGGGTTGTTCCTCCCCAAGTGCAGGACTTTGTACTTTGCCCTAATGAATTTCATGAGGTAATTTCACAGCTTCTTTGCTGTGGTTTATGAAGGCTTCTTAGCATCTGAACAAAAGATTCACCTTCTCTCATGGTGTGTCTAACAAGGGGACCTTGCACGGATATAGACCCATATATAGCTTTCTACTTAGGCTACCCTAAAAACAATACCTAGGAAGGGGGGAAATTTAAATAGCCCAGGGTTGTAGTATTTACAGAGTAAAACTAGCAGCCAGGAAGGGGCATAAGGGCTTTTTCTGGAGACTTATTTCTAAGGTAGTAGTTAATCTCAGGAAGTGAACAGCATTTTCCAAAGGGTTAGTGGCCATAAACTTCTCTAACATGATAGGGTCAACATCCTTAGCTACGTTTATGGTTGTAAATTAAACAGGGCAAAACTTCAAGCCCTGGCACATGCTTATTACAAAGACTACTGCCTGGTGGAAACTAACTTTCCTAGATAATGTCTGGGTGCAGGCCAGGGACTGTTCCCAACAGGCAGTACTGACAAAGCCATACTGTTATCTGGGACAAGAGATTTAACTGTATGGAAGGAAGCAATTCTGTGCCAGTTAGCCTCAGGGCCAGAAAACCTGACCTTGTTTAGTTTAGCATTACAGACAGAATACTTTGACTGGAAGGCAAGAGGAGGGTAAGACAAAATGCAGAGAACTCAGCAGTTGATCCATGGGTGTAGGAGGAGGCATCATACCGAGTATTCTCAAATGAAATGTTGAGACCTGCTTTGGCTAATATCAAGTCAATGCATTGAAGGGGGTAAAGAAGAGGTGCAAAACAAATAATATTTGTATCATTTGTTTCCTACATTTACACATTTCCTACTCTAATTTGATTATATTTTTTTCCATTGTGGATCATTGGTGTATCTTCTGGTTTTCAAGAGTTATCTTCTGCTTTCTTGAGGAAGTAACGATTCTCATTCAGAGGGCAGGACCTCTCAGTGTAAGCATTAATTATTATAAGCTCAGTGTAGTTCTAGAAAGTTCTTTGTGTTACTAATCACAGCCCAAAAGCAGTTTCTAGGCTGTTTATATTAGATTTGGTGTCTTTCCATATTAGAGATTTCAGTTTTTACTAAAAAATTAATGAGATTAAAGATACAGTATCATAACAGGCAGGTCCCTATGACTTCTACAATCTCTGGTATTAAAATGATAATAGTTGCATTTTATGAATTAATTCAGATCATGTGGCAGTAGACAGTGACTAGCTTTGCCAGAGCTGTAGAGTAACAACTTAGCCTTTATCCTTCAATGTTGTTATCATCCTCATTTACTTCTTTTAAATTGAGGAAATAATCAATAATACCAGCTGCAGCTGTTTCTGTCCCTTTGCCAGCCAATCAGTTTCAGTTGCAAAATCAAAATCAAAAAGAAGCCTACAGTCATGGAATTAGTGAAGCCCAGAGACTTATGACATAATACAGTCTCTAAGCTTTTCAAATTAGAAATTCTGCAATGAGAGCTTGATAAGTCCTTATACCTTTCTGCCTTCTTTCTCCATTCATGCAAATGTATATATACCCACATATGAATACACATACCCATATTTACATGTTTTTTGCTCCATCAAGCTAATGTACATAATATTTGAAAGTTTGTTTGGGTGTACTTTTTTGCTTTCTTTTGTTGTTCCTTGTTTGTTTGTTTTATTTTTTACAATTTCAGAAGGATGTCTACAGATGTAGATAATGTATAAAGGAGAAATATTTGGATGTTGGATTTCCAAATAAAGACTTCCAAAGCAGAGTTGCATGACAGGATCTGTATGCTGGACCATTCTAGAATGAAGTCACTGTAACTTAAACCATACATGCATGCAGATATACTTATCCACCTGTTCTGGTCAGACATGATTAGTTCTAAATTCCAAGTTCTATAGCCTCACTATTAATTATCCTAACCTGGGACCACTTACATTCTTTTAATATATTCAACTTAATTTTTGAGACTTGCTGTTTTTTTTTCCTTCTAACATCATGCTGCTCACCTGTAAGTTGAAACACTATACTTACGAGCATAATCATAAAAAGGACTGGTTCCTGATTATAATAGTAAAGGGTAATATTGGAATAGGTTTTTATGGAGGTTCCCAGAACTTGCAATAGAGGCAAAGAGGTAGCCAGGATTCCCTAGATATTAAGGTGTGGTTAAATTCAGAAGGCTGAAGGAGAAGTAAATTGATTGCTTATATGTCTTCACTAAAATAGTTTCATGAGAGGGAATATGCTCATTCCCTATGTGCTCAGTATAAACTTTCTTCCATTTCATTTGTTTCTTAATGCAATTCAGTCTGAGATAGACTGCTTTCTAAAATTAAAATCTTGGTCCTTAATTAGGACAGTATTTTAAAGAAAGCATCGATAGCATACCCAAATCCAAGAAATCTGAATTGCATGCCTTGTTGTTCCTTTGCCAGAGCTCACAGAACAGCTTTCGTGGTCATTTATGACATGCTTCTCTGAAAGAGAGAACAGAGAAATCTGTGCTATAAAAGCTGCTCTGAAAGCATTCCTATCTCCCAGCAATGCACTGTAACGGTGTTCGGGAAGCTCAGATCTGTACCGGGGGGGAGCCATGAATCCCCCCAATGCCTGTACAAAGTTAAACCACATGAACTCTGCTGTTACCTGATTTCTATTGAGTAAAGAGACAGCAGGTGAAATGGCAATATTCAACTGTTCTTAAAAATTATTTTCAGAGTTCTGAAAGTGAAAATCTAGTGACTTTTTTTTCACATAGAACTAACAGTATTCGCAACTGTTCTTTCTAAAATCTTTATCCTTACTGCAGCATGGTTTCATATGCTGGAAGCAATCTAAAATTATAAATTGTTAAAAATAAAAAATACTATGTGAAGGTTTGTGATTTAATTCACCATGATTCAGTTAATCTTTATGCAAATATTGAAGTTGGAAATCCTCAATATAGAGGCTAAATAGTTCTGAATGTTAGTGTTGTGTGAAAATGGCATGGAAAAATGTATCTAAGTAGCTATTGTTAAAATACTTTTTTTTTTTTTAAATTTGAATTGTGTTCTCTTAAATTTTTAGGAAAATATCTTTCTCTTTATGGTCACAAAAGGAGTGAAAATATAATTACAAAATAGTAATTACCAAATAATCTATTGAAAAATTTATAGAAATTATAATACTATATTTATGAAATCTAGAGAATTGAGGGAATTATTTAAAATAGTAAGTTTAAATAACTGTGAAGATGAACAATTTTCATAATATTTTCAGAAAAGTGTGAACTACCAAAAAATACTTTTGTGTAGCAAAATACAAATTAAAAAATACAAGCAGTGGGAATCCTGTGAAACAGAAAAACTACATCATACAGAAATTTGGGGGTTGCCATCACTTGTGTAGCTATGAGTGTCTAAGCCCTTTGAGCCTTTTGTGTATTATTCCTTGAGAAATATCATTACACTATCTTATGAATTTATTGTAGGTGCAATTTGACGTAGCATACAATAGTATTACAGGTACTTTATTCCTGCTGAGTCTATGGACTGTGGGTCTTTCTAGCAGAGTGCTGTACCCTGTGTGGGGATAGTATCAGGGAGCATCAGAGACACTCTCATCATTGTCAGTGTGCTCCGCTGTATCCATCACTGATATTCTTGTAACTTTGCCTGTTGCAGCACTAAAAAAACCAGGTTCTTTTCCTGTTTTCAAAGGCATAATCTATACTCTGACTGGAAATGTGTCTTTTACCATGAGTATAACCTTCAGTTACGTTACGGACCTTTAACACTTTATCACTGTTTCAGAAATGTTTGACTTATGTTGGAGCTTTGTGTTTCAAAGTGAAACATAATGCTATGTTATTCTTCTAGCCAGGTTTTTTGGAGTTTGGTGCTTTTTTTTTGTTTGTTTGTTAAGTTATATGCACCTCATTTGTGCAGATATTTCAAAAGGTGATACAATAAAAATGCATGGTTCAACTTTTTAGTTTGGGTAGAATAGAAACTAATAAAAATTAAAACCTGTGGAGCAAATGCAGAGTTCCTGACCAAAACCACGCATAACCCAGCTGAAGTTCGGTCAGCCACACTAGCAAAGCAATAACTGAGTTAAATCCGAGCCAGATTCCTCTTTTAATGTATACATGTCCTATATTTAATGTAGCCAAAATTCTAGGAACTAAGGTCCTTTAATCCCTCATGATGTTTGCTAAATGACCGCATGTAAGTTTTTGATTTTTCCCTGGGGGAGAAGAGATGGAGGGGAGCACTCACATATATATATATGCACAATCTAATTCTACGATTGCAAATGCAAGCTTACTTAAGCAAATCAGGAAGGGAGATCTGGCATGTTGATTATTTTAATTGAATTGTTTCCCTGGATCAGTCAAGAGATCAGAGCTTGTTTATTTCTTTTTCTCAAATGTTTTTCTTTATGTAAGTGTAGTATGAGTATTTATGCTTTTAATTCTTCTCTGCCCCTCTTTTACCTTACTTTTCTTTGGGGGAACAATTTCTCTAATTCTTTCCCCTGTAAAACTATATACTCTACTGCAAAAGCTTACTTCAGCCAGGTTTCCATCCCTATAAAATGTCTGCGCTTTAAAAACAGAGGGCTGTACACTGTAATTTGGAACATATTATTATGCGTCTTATTATTTATTATAGGTATTTTGTGTATGGATTTACACATGTTTTTTCTTCTGAACACATGATGCATATCAATTTTGGGAGAGAAAAATTTGATACTAACATAGCGTGTAGAACTTCTTTAGGCCTTATTGGGCCCAAAGCACAGTGTAGTAAGTAGTACATATTATGCACAGGAGCAGCATAAAATGTGATTTTTATGTTACTATACTGAAGTGGCATAAAAACTGGTTTGCTGCTCACTACCAGGGGATAATATTTTTGAGCATGATTCTTTGTCCCTTGGATTAATACAATTTATTGTTTTCATTCAGTATTTGCTGAAGGTCCAGGGTTTTTTCCACTATGAGGTGCAGTGTTCTTTCAGATCAGTAGAGTATTATACTGTCCCTGTTAAGGAACAATTCAGTGTTTTCCTTATTCTATCACAAGTTTATAATCTAGCTACAGAAATTCCCAAGGTCAAAAGATGACATTCAGGAATCTGAAGGACAAAC
Source organism: Manacus vitellinus (assembly GCF_001715985.3). NCBI lineage: Eukaryota > Metazoa > Chordata > Aves > Passeriformes > Pipridae > Manacus > Manacus vitellinus. Next base: position 27,383,008 of record NW_021940535.1, read on the forward strand.
AACATATTTTAAATCTCATCCTAGTGTTCAATTTGTAAAAGTGTAGTAAGCGCATATCACACTTTGATAATTTAATTGTATTTCATTTAGGAACTGTTTAATTTTTAAGATAAACTTTGACTTTCAAGAAGTTAAAGGCAAAATACTTGAGCTTGGGGCATTGAAACTAAGCAGTATGCAGCATAACACTTCACTGTGCATTGCGACATTTGGTAAGATCTGCAGGACAAAGTAGTCCAATCGGTTCTGTGAAATCAATTTTAATATCAAAATATTAGTATTAATAATTAGATGGGATCCCATGAATCTAAATACAACTTAACTTGTGATTGAAGTGCCTAAAATCCATCTAAACCACAGACAAAGATCCGTACTGTTAACTTCTGCCACTTCTTCCAGGAACTGAAATGCTTCAGGCACTGATCAGTTGCCTGAAACCACCTGCTTGGTTGGATACTGATAACAGCTGTAACTTCTAACATTAATCTGGAGAGAGAGAAGTGTGCTTTCTACCTCAAGCTCTGTTGTGACTTAGTTCAGGCGGGGAGGTACCAAAGTGCCATACTAGTCAGGAGCACAGATAACTTTTTCCGGTCCTTTACTTTTTCACTGTGGACTGCTAGTTAGGGGCCTCATCCTGGAAAGATGTCTGGGTACTGTTCTCCTACTTTGTGTGTAGCTGAATCCATGCTCCTGTTTTCAGGAATACTTTTTCATGCTTTCCTCTTAATCCCATGACAATTATTGTTGTTCTCACATGCTAAATGGATGGTCCACCAACATGCTATGAAAACTGGTAGGCACTCTTCTGTAGGGCTTAAAACCTAAGGGTATCACTACTATGAGGAGCTAATCACTCAGTGGCTATAGCCACTCTGTGGCTATAATTCTCTTTCCTAATAAGAGGAATTGTTGATTCATCAGTGCCCGTCTTGTAAAGTGGTTAAAGTAATCAGATCCTAAAAGGGAGTGTTTGACACTTACTTCTTCCCTATGCAGCCAATGAAGAGAGACTTAATGGAGGTAGGTCGCTCTCTTTCTGAGACAGGGAACCTGGGTGTGTGTCTGTAGAAGGGTTGGATACACTCAGCTCCTTCCTCCTTCAGCATCCCCTGAACAGAGGGGCTAGCATTTAGATGCAGTGCATTGCAATTTGTGATAATAGTGAATAAACCAGTTACGTGTAAACAGAATTAAAATATACTGTGTTTTAAAAGGAGATACTGTGACATTAAAAGAATCAGTGTGCCAGTATCCAGTAAGCAGCATTAGTAAGAGGTGGCAGGACATGGAACATGGCATAGAATGAATGATACAATAATAAAGGCACAACAGATGGCTGTTCTGGTACTAGGAGTACCGACGTGGTTCTCCATAAGCTGAGAAAATGAAGGAATTAACAAGAAATAAAAAAAAAAAAGGAAAAGACTAGTAAGTATATGTTATGAATTTTGCTAGAGCAAGATACTAGGCCAGAAAATACTTGCACTTTTCAGAGGAACTGAAAGGTGGTAATATAAGAAATCTGAACTAAATAGTAGGTAAAAAAGGTAATGTATGCTTTACCATAGGAAATGGTCATTGTTATTACAGGTTTGGGTTGGGAGAAGTTGTTTGGTCATTCTGAGTCCTTTTAGCCTGTTTTTTACCCTGTAAATTAGGGCTACAACTGCGTGTCTGGTGCTTCAGAAAGTATTGGTACTATTCGGATTATTTCCCTTGAGAGTAATTTATGGGCATGGAAGGAGAGGGGAAAGGGATAGTAAGTGTTCCAAATTCCCTTGTTTGTTGGCAAATGTGGCTGTACCAGCTAAATAGGAGTAATCTTAGATGGCATAACCATGCATCTGTATCCATTTAGCATGTGTTGGTACTCACCAAGTAGCAGGGAACCTGCAGTTTTTTGGAAATATTCATCAAGATTTGTTTTGAGGGTTTTGCAGGGTTTTTTTTCTTCACCCTGTCTTCAGGTTTGGTTTTTTTCAGCATGTATACATAGAAGAGCAGTGAGTTAACAATGAAAATAATTTGCAATGAGTGATAAGGAAGTAAAAGAATACCTAAAAAACCAAAATATATACACAAATCAGTGGGGACAGATGATGTTCAGTCAAGGGTTCTTAAATAACTGTCAGAATAGGTTGTGGATCCACTAGCAATAATTCTGACAAATCATTAGAACAGGTGATGTACCAGGGGTCTGCAGAAGAGCAAATGGTTTGCCAATTAGTTGTAAACTGGCAGATTGGACCACCTGGTCCAGCTGTATCTGAAATGTATTTCCCTTAGAGTTTTCCTCCCAGATTTTTATTCCTAGGCTACTGGGTTCACAGTTTGCAACAAAGAGAAATAACTGAAGATTTTTATATAACACAGAAAAGGAAAGAGTACACAAACAAAAACAAGCCCCATAAGCCTGATTTGGTCTTTAAACCTCGTTGTATAGTTGCTACTTGTGACGCTTGCTCTCTTCAGGTATTTTTCTTTTCCATTTTCAAAGGATCTTTTTATACCTTTTCTAACTTATTTGTGAGCCTCGGCTGTGCTTTCAGCACAGAATCAGTTTGGAGAGGTTTAAAAATATAAATGGTCAAAAAGACACTAATATCGATCACTTTTGGCCATCACCCAAAAGCAAAATGCTAAATAAAATGCCTTCAGTTCTTAAATAAGAAGGCAATAAGTATGGGAAGTATTATTGTAACTGTTCATTTTCAAATACTGTATGTAATTTATTTCCACAAGCAAGTGTTAACACTCAGGTCTTAATTTGGAGTATCTTACACCAAATGTGAGTTTAGGTTGTAACAGTCACAATTTGGTTAAAATTGAGGAGGGTAGTTAGATAGAGAAATATTATGAGATATTTAATGTTAAAATTTTTGAAACATTACAGTTAACTGTCTGTCTAATAATTCTTAGGGTTTTTTCCAATGGTTAAAACTGTTTTACATATTTCTAAAAGATATATTTAATTTGTTATGGAAAAAAATTGTGTTGTAATGAAAAAAAAAGTTGTAATAAACCAAACATAATCTGTAAACTCATCAATTTTTATAGTATGGTATGAAAATAAAAATTCAGTGTTGATCCAACATCCTTCTATACCTATTCAAATATATACTTTAAAATGACCAGATAGAGGTTTCTGTTTTTCTGTGAAAGCCACAAAATATTATGCCAAACAGCTAAATGGACTTTTAATTTCTTATTGTTGTGTATACAAGGAACTATATGAAGGAGTATATAAACATTATTTTTTATAAGTGCTAACGGAATAGAGGGGGATTTTTTATTTCTTATTTTTTAAATTACAGAAGTTGTCATTTTATATGCTTTGTGTATGGCAAAAAGCCATTTAAAAAAAAAAAAAGAATCTGGATGTCTGAGCAGCTGATGTTTGTAGCAGGAGGAAGAGCAAGGACAGGCTTAATTCTGCAACCAGTGCTCACATTGAGTAACATCTGTTCATGTGAATAGTCCTATTGAGCTGCAGGCACACTCACAAGCTCAGAGAAAAGCCATGCTACTGTATACAAGTGGCTTTATGATGGTCAGCCTAGAAGGAGATCATTGGCATTGTTCAGATGAGCAAGGGCTAGTCAGCTTGAAAAAGATGTGGAGCCTGAATGCCCAAATAATAACTGAATTTAATGATTTTCCTTTATACTGTGAATTTCTTTCATAACTGTCCTCATTCATGCCTATTAAAATCCCCATGGATGGAAAAATAGTTGTGAACAGTAAGCTGGCATTTTCAAGAAGGCTGAGTGATTGAGCTAAAGTGAGAAACACTTCTCAACTCAGCCAAGGAAAATACGAAGTTAATCATAAGTCTGTGCTGGGGTGGAATTTCTGCTGAACTGGGGAGGGAGCACTGCTCAGTGATATTGCCTAGTGCACACACTCTGCCAAACCTCCCTTGGGAGTCAGCAGTGCGATGCAAAGCATGTAGTTTACATCTTAATCTCATAGATTAATAGTAGCAATTATTTTGTTTTATCGTCTCCTCTTGCTTATTATTTATGTATATTCCAGTACCTCCTAAGGAGCCTAATCAGACAGTGGAGTTACAGGGAACAGAGTACTAAACAAGCAAAAAAAGTGATCCGTGCCCTGGAGAGTTTTGCAATCTGCTTGGTGTTTTGTTGATGATCATGACTGATCATTGATTTCACATGTGAAACCAGAGTGTGAAAAATTTTGTAAGAATGTGTATAAATTAAGGTTTTCCCATTCCCATGAGATCCAGAAGAATCCAGAACTATAGCAACTATAAATAGTTCTTTTAATTCAATAGCTACAATTGGACCAGGATTGTAAATGAGATATGGTGGCTTTCCTAAAGTTACATAGCAGTTATATAAATGAGCTGAATGGAATTCAAAATCCCTGACTTTCCTCTCTATGTCTTTGTCACTCTGTGATTAATATATAGATAAAAATAAAATGAAAGTGTTTAAGCAATAATGTCTTACACAACTCATCTGATATTCCATCCGCTTAGAAAGTTAAGATACCAAACACATGGTGGTTATCTTATTCCCACAGAACTGGCAGGCTTTGGAGCAGATCCCAAATAAAGATCTATACTACATATTATTAGCAGTAGTCATGATTCCTATGATACAACCTCAAAATATGGTCCTAGTTTGTGAAAGAGGAAAAGCAATAGGCAGTCTTTGTCTTAGCCTTTACAGCTAAAATATTGCAGCAAGAAAATCTGTGTGATGGGGGCTCAGCAAAATGTAATTTCAGTTTGATAAAGCTTTAAATAAATTTTTAACCAACAACTTTTGCCAATTACAAGATTAAAAATTTAATTGAAAATAATTTACAAGAAGTAGGATTAGATAAACATAAAATTTATATAAAATGTTTATTGTATATGCATGTGGAATATTCTGTAAACTTACTTTGCTTTTATGTTTTATTTACACTGAACATAAAAATTAAGTTAAAAGAAGAATCTGAAGGCTACAGAGTTAGACCTCAAAACATAGAAACTTCCAATATTCAGACAGTCAAACTTTAATTCAGTCCTCATGTGAAGACCACAGTTTTCTGGATTTCATATAGTGTTGTACATTGTATTTTCCGTGGTAAGTGCTATGAACTTTAGTGTGTAAACTGTGCTTTGATGATATAAAGAACTGTTTAAGCAATGGGAATTAGCATTGGCAATGTCATATTCCAGGATATTTTGGAAGAAAATGTAAGATGGAGAAAAAATATCTCAAAACTTAGCAATTAACTGTTTTCTCTTACTGCTCTCCTTTTATCTTCCTCTTTGTTTTTGTTTGTTTTCATGCTATAATCAAAATAGCATTAATTAATTTTGTTTTATTCTGAGGGGATACTTTTCCATTTATTCAGCAGATTTAGAACTGAGTCCAGTTCTCATTATATCTGAATATAAGTTGAGTCAAATTTTGTTGAACTTTCTCAATACTTTATTTTGAGAGAACAGTTGTTCTTAGATTGATTTTGTTTGATTTTTCCTTGAGTAAATCAGGATGAGGCATCTTGGTTTTTTTCATATGTTAACTGTATAAAAATATATTCTGCTCTTGCTTATTTATTTTTTGTGTATCTGTTGAATTTAACAATGTTTCTATTAATTAAAATACCTGGAATGTTAAATTGGTTTTGCAACAGCTTGGGGGTTTTAATAAATTCAAATATAAATAAAACAAATATAACACAAGCCCCTGAATTTTAAGCTCAGATTGACTTGGCAGTTCCCTTTATATTAACTGTATACATACTAGTTTCTTACAAGTAGTCAAAACATTAATGTTTTTGCTTGTACTTTTAAAGTCTTTTTAACTGAACGTTGCCAGAAATTACAAGAAGCTGATAACTGCCATACTGTTACAGATGTTTCAGCTTCTGCAGTAAGAACTCTAACAATATTTTCAAGAACATTGGTATTTTTAGCATTTTGTAACTCTAGTGACCATTATTGGCTGTGAGAAATTAGATACCTTAAAAGTAGCAAATGGCAGGTTTTACAGTTATTAAATAAAGGTTTGATTCATATGGGTTGATGGCAAAATTACGGCATGTTTAACCCAGCTCTTTAAATATGATTAACATAAGCTGATATTGTAGTTAAATATTTAGGTGATGCGCAAGACATTTTTTCTCATGGATTCCTGATATTGTTGTCATTTTCTGGAAATATCACAATTTATATCACACATACCTATAAACCTGGAAGAACTCTCTCTTCTTTTAATTTCTCCTATTCATATAGGGGAGGATTAAAATTATGCTAAATTTTTTATAAGTCTAATATCAATAAATGAATATTTAATGAAAGACAAAACAGGCATACAGAACAAACCAGTTTCAACAGCTGTGAACAGGTTTTTGTTTAGTGCATGGCACACTTACCCAGGATTCTCAAATCAAAGCAATTAGATATGTTATGAAAAGAGGACTATGACTACTAATGCTTTATACTTATACGTATAAAGTAGACTTTTTTTTCTATATAATCCGTCAGTTGTGAGGTGTTCTTTCACAACCCCTAAAGGATTGTTCCTTTTCATTTTAGTCAGCCAAAGCAGCTGGGTCTTTAAAGCTGCAAAATGTTTGCTTACGACCAACTGCTGTTCTCTACACCGCTTTTCATCATTAACAAATATTTTATTTTTCACTATTACTCCATGCTTGTCATAACTTGTTGAGGAGAAATGCCGTAACATGTATCCAAATTATCAATGACTCCTTTGTCTCTTCTGACCTGATTCCTCCCATGATGTATGCCTAGGAAGGTGTTCTGCATTCTGCAAAAGGTCCCGCAGACTGGCAAATGTGTCTGTGCAGACACAAAAATACATCTCTAGGATTCCAGCAATAGGATGATCTCCTCAGACCTTGACACATTTGTGGTAGTAGATTGAAGTAATTGGTTGGCCAAAATCATTCTAAAGATTTTTTTGAAGTGTGACTGAGATGTCTTACAACAGGGACATTTGATCCACTTTTGAAATGTCTCCTGAATAACCACAGCCATATGGTTTGTAATCTGTTGCTGCAAATCTGTCAGGACCCTCAGGCTGTGATCTCATCCTCAGGGCAATGATTCTGATGAGTCTGTGGTGTTACCCTTGTCTAGCAATAATAATAACAATGCATACAAGAAATACAGATGAAACATATGGACATATGCATCTGATACTGTGTGACTGTGGAAGTTCATCAGGTTCATGACAGTCTATCACTAGACATGAGACTGCTTGGGAATCCCAGGTCCTGCAGACAGAAAAAAATCACAGCACAGCATCAGAGCTCAGAAATTGAATGAAGTGAGTTTTGGTAATGTATAGTAATACTTATTTACGAAAGATATTTTAAATCAACCACCCAATTATTTCATGTATTTAAAAATGCAACATGCTTTTACCAGATGGTGTTTCATATCAGGTCAAAAAATAACGAAGAAATTTGGCGTTCGAACTAACTAACAAGAAAAGATGAGTGAGTAGGGATTTAAAATTTTTTATAGCTTTTTCTTTTTTTTTTCCCTAAAATGAAGCATTTGTCATGTTCTTTGAGTCTCTTCCCGTGGATTTATTTGTATTTACTTCATTTTTGTCACACCTTATTAGAAGTTAAGAAAGATAATTTACAATGTGGTGAAACAAATGCCCAATTCCTAGAGAAGTGTAGACTTAAATAATTTGTCCTTTCCTTTTTTGGAGTATTTATTAGGCATATTCAAGAGGTTTTATCAGTGGCTGGGGATGGAAGGAGGTGATTTGGAATTGCCAAGAGAAAGAAACAGCTTTTTGAAGAAATTCCTTCAAAACTCATTATGTCCTGTTTTACTATTGGCGATGTTTTGTTCCTGTCTTGAATAGAAATGTAGGTTTTGTTAGAAGTGCTGGATAAATAAAACCTGGAGAGCTGTGGTTCACACTCATTAGCAGTGCATCAACACGAGTAGATTTTCTTATCCCAGAATACAAGAACTATTCTTATATTTCTTTTTTTTTTCCTTTTTTTTTTTTCCCCTCTGCAGTCCTTGTAACAGTCTCAACTTTCGTTGGTGTCATGGTAGTGGTAAACAAGCCATTGACTTTGACTTGAACTAGCATGGCCACTGGTAGTTTTTTATAAGTTTTCAGGTTTAAACAACCATTGATTCCTGAAATATTTACCTAATTAAGAAATAAAAGATTGAGCTTGAGCCACTTAATTCAGTAGGTCATGGTCTCAATGGACTCTGTTTGAATCTCAAATATTCCAAAGATAATTAGGTTTGGACTTCAATGAGTATGTCACAAGTGACTGGTTTTGCATTTCCTACCCATCATTTCAGACAACTGTCACATTCTTTCAAGTGTTTTAAGTCTTCTACCAAATATTACCAATATTTCCATGAATCAGGTACGTCACTTGAACTTGAAATAAAAATTTTTATTTTGAAGATTGATTTTAAAAAGTGACTTTACATGAAAATGTAGTATCTCCCAGGAGAATGGATGTTCTCAGAGAAATTAGAAGTTTTAGTCCAACTTTAGTATTTTAGAGAGGAAAACTTTCTCTACAGGCATTTGATCCATGTTAAATAGATCAAAGGTACAGTTCTTCCTTGAATGGTTCTTTTTTCCTCAGGTTAAAATGCTCATTTTCCTCAACCATACATTTAGAAATTACTAGTCACTCTGGCTTTATGCTTCTATGACAAGCAAGACCCAAGTGAAAAAAAACCCTGTGCCTAAGATCCAGGAAATAGCAACCTGTCTTTTGCTATGCTAGAATCTAAAGCCAGATGTATGATACAAATACTCTAGTGGAATATGAAGGTAAAAGAAGAGATAATCTGATGTATACAGATGCTAGCAGTCAAAACCACTCAAGCTGTACTGAAATGTCCTTTGCACCTGGCACTGGAGGCGTTAGCCATGCCAGTTCAGTCCCCCAGCACAGACAGATGTTCTTGTTGTACCACTTCTTGTGTGTAACATTTAGGTTTCTGTTTAGCTTGGCATGGCACACATAAATACTGTACTCCAAAGGCCACCCATTTATTAGTGCACCTGCATTTTTGCTTTCTTTAATTTAATTCCCTTTGTATATTGCATTCCTCTTGTGCTGCTGATCCCAGTGCAAAGTAGTGTTATGAAAAAGAAAATGCAGCTAGCATTACAATGCATGAATTACAGTGATCAAAAATACTTTTCAAAATCAAGCACATAGTATATTATACAAGTAAGGCTGAATTTTCAGATGCCTCAAATATGTAAATTTGAGCTTGCTTCTTGTACACAGCCTTATTTATGTTGCTTTATAATTAGTATTCTGAAAGCATGTACCATAAAGTAGTTACCATAGCAATAGGCCTGTATAAACAGAACACCTAACAGTCATGCTTGAAACATGGATGTAGTCCTTTTGACATTACTTAGTATTCATGCTTAAATGATTTGTTGGACAGAGACCAAAATTAAGGTACTTCCAAAATTTGTCTCAGAATTTTGTTGAATGTAGCCTAGAAGGTAAAAATTGCGAAAATATGCATGAACAATCTTCTGTCCTTCCAGATGAATTTCCATATGTAACCAAAAAACAACCCTCCCACCCTTACTTTCCGGTATTCAACTTCTCAAGTTCATATGTGTCTGAACAGAAAAAAAGTAATCCTATATACATACTATTTCAGCTTTGACCCCAATGCCTAGAAAAGGAATTTAAACAAAACTATATAATAAAGATGAATTAGTGAAGTTAGAAAGCAAAGATAATTTCCTGAATGTGTCAACCAACATCACAATGCCAGTAAGTAACTGGAAGGCTCGTCCACCTTCTGGAACTATCTGAACATAGGTGGTTAGGAATTACTGCAGCAGAACTACTTTCAGGAACTCACATGTAAGGACTGTTATTTGGAATAGGATTGCCATATTCATGTTTAGTGTAGTCCAGTCTGAAAACAAGTAACATGTATGTTTTCAGATAACTCTGATCTCATTATCTGTTTCTCATGTAAGAGAAACATACTCTCTATCCTTCAGAAAAAAAAGTGAGAGTGAAAAATGAGAATGAAAATAAGATGAGAATAATCTCCTTAGTTTTCTAGGTCTCCTATTTTGTATTAAAATCCTTGAGAATATATTTTTCTTACCATATCAAATCTCTCTAAGGCAAATCCATTAAGGCTTCATGTTTCAGTGGATTTTCAGCACAGGATCGTGGGAGGAGTTAGCTCTAGCTAAAGACTTTGCTTCTGTATTTCTCAGATACCTGAAATGTTGTGAGTGGTATTATAGTTCAGATCACTTTTTTTTAGTGAAAGATTGTGGCATTCCTTTTGTGGCAGAATACCATAAAAATAAATTGTAACCAGATCCAGGGTTTTTTTTGTAATTAATCTTTTCTTTTCTTGTTTGGAATGAAATAAACTTTCTTTTTTCTATGTTATGTTGTTCAGAACTGGATCAGTAAAACTAACTTGAGTCTTGCTACTGTGGCACTTGTGGCTGACTCTGGTCTTTTTGTCCTTGAGAAAAAAATTGGAAGTGTTCTGTACTTGATCACAGTTATGGAAATAGCTTTTCTTCCTATTGTGTTGTAAATAACTGTTGACAAAAGATATTGAAAAATATCTTTATGTCAGTCATTAATATTTGAAATATTGAAAGGTATAATAAGAAATTTATTTTTGCTTTCTTTGTGGTCCTTTGAAATGTTGTTCCATGTAAAGCACATCACATACATTTTCTTGCAGCACTATTAGAAGTAACTTTCCCCTTTGGTTTCTCCAATAAAAAAGGGTTTCAGCTATCCTGGATGTCTTGTGAACCAGTAATAATACAAAAAACATGGAATATTTAGCAATGTGTGTGGTTCAGATAGGAAGAAAAATATCTGCAATTGTCTTTATGTAACTAGATTAGATAGCAGAGACCAAAACCCCCAATGACAACTAATGAGAACAGAATAAATGCAAGGAAAATAAGACCTGTGAGAATCTGCTCACGTACTTGGAGCTCAGTCCTGGAGGTAACAAGCAAACTTCTCGCCCACCAAACAATGAGCAAGTAGAGGGTGTATCACTTCTGCAGGCCTTAGGCTTCACAAAGAAGCTAACGTGGTAACTTTGAGTGGTAGATTTAGCAGAGCTCCTAGGTTGACCAAGCTAACTTGTCTTCCAAGATTCTTCTTGGTGACAACAGAAAAATATGCTTCTCCAGAAAACCAGACCTCTTAGACTCTTCCTCTGAATCACTGTCAGGAGAAAATTCTAAGCTTTCTTCAATTCTCCATATATAAGTTTCTAACACCGTTAGATTTCCTCTCAAGATATAATCCCTTCATGTGCTTCTTCTGTTGCTCCTTTGTCAAACTTGTCAGCCCATTGGAAATGTTCTGGAAATCCTAGGCCACCTCAGACAACACCAAATACATTTAGTTTTGTGGGAAACTAAATAAAAGCTTCTTTAATTTCACTGACTGCAGGAAGTTTAAGAAGACACTCTGATTTACATAGATGCTACAAATACCTGCCCCAGGGTTCACTGGATTTGACTTCATTCAATTTTCTGATGCTACTTCTGTACAAAGAGAAGATCTGAGCAATGTTTATAATGGAAACCGCAATCCAAAGTGTGATTGTAGCATTTATTTAATTAAAATAACCCAGATACTGAGGGGGTGAGGGCAAAGACACTTAGGAGGCAAACCAGCCACTGAGAACTTGAAGTCTCAGCAAACTCAATACACTATATCGATGCCATGACTGCTGTTTTCTTTCCTGTTATTACCTATCCAAATAATCACCTTGGATATCTCTACCATGCTGAAGATGCCCTCCCCAGCTGCAGTAGAAATACGTAACTTATAATGCTTTACCACAGGCATTTTACACCATCATAAATGATTAGAAGTAATCTATGAGACATCTCACTGATGTTCAGAATACTTTCCTGAGTTAGGTTCTTGGTTCATAAGTAAATACTGCTGTTGGTCAAACCAGTATCCATTCTGCATAGTGTGATATCCAAACACTATGGAATACTAGCATGGTAGGGGAAAGAAATGGAATTGGTTCTCATGAAGACAAAGAGGAATGAAGACCATCTCTGAGGGTTTCTGAACTCATGTAGCAAAATCGCTACTACTTTAATCAAAAGGAGTTTTAATACTCATGTAAATGGAATGAACATTTCCTTTTGGCAGATAATTGAAAAACTCTTTGGTGGATAAATATAGGGATAATGCCATTACTGGAGTTTGCTACTCTGCAGAAAGGGAACATTTATCCCCTGTTAGTACTAGTCCTCCTAGAAATGTACAAATCAAAGCTGGTTTTCATTGATCAGATTTCTACATTTCCATCAATATTACTGTATTTTTCTTTTCTAAGCTGTGGCATTTTTATAAGCTAATCAAATATCCAATATTACTAGGAGCCATTTAAAGTGAATGCCAGAACTACTAAGGAGTAATTTGAGAATTAGATCTATTTTTGTTAGTTGAAATGATCTTGACTTGCTCGTATTGTATTGTACCTGATGCTTAGTAATATGATAGTACTGATACAAATAGAAAGATATCCGGTTTGAAGTTCTTAAATATCTGTTTAAAGTGGTGAGCCGTCCAAGCACATTAAAATTCCATTTTCCCCCATACAAGTGTTTGCTGCAGATGACCCCCACTGATCTTAAATATATTTCTGTATCTGTAACTGAATAGAGGTTTTCCGTACAGCATGTTCTAATGGTACTCTGGCCTTTAGCCAACAAGGCACTGAATAAGGCTATTTTTAAAATACAGAAACTGGGAACAGCTGCAGCAATCAAATTTGATAAAAACAGAGAGGAACTTTGCTTTTTTTTTTTTTTTTAATGGTTTGTCCAAGTTTAGACTCCTTTCATAGAACAGCTTTTGTTCTGTTGGATGAAGGGGGTATAAGAGTAACACAGTGAAATCCTTTTGAACAAATAACTTTTAAAAGAATACAGATTAAAATAATAGAGAGCTTTTTGGTGCAACAGCATGTTCGATGCAATTGTACCTCAAACTATTTAAAGAATAAATCCATTAAAAAGAATACATTTTATCTGCCAAACTTTACCATAAAAGGCTTATACATAATGCTCTCCCAAACTGGAAGATGAAATCTCTTGTTTCAAATTTTGAACATCTAAACATTGGTATTTGGGGGTAGTTTCTATGTGGAAGTGATTTAATTTGAATGCTTGGGGGTGGGTTGGATTTGGTTGTTGGGATTCATTTTTCTTTCCTTCTTTTACCATTAATGAAAAGAGTTTCTATGAAGAACTCTCCTGTCCTTCCCGATGCTAAGCTGGGAAAAAAAAAAGTTCACTTAAGGAAAAGTTTTACAAAGGCCTTCTGTGCATATAAAAAGTTTCATTAAATATTTAATTATAAGGACTGATTCTTCCTTGTTTGTCCTCCTGCTTTTTGGGAAAACTTGTCATCCTATGATTAATGAGTGTCAGAAGATGACTATGTACACAGAAAAAAATCCATTACACAGTAGTAGGCTGAATTGTATCTGTTAAATGATTCCATCTGAGGATAGAGTCTCTGTGATAGACTGATGCAAGACACGAGATACTGGGTGAAATTCAGGTTACATTGAAATCATTAAGAGTTATGCCACTGAATTCAGCAGAGATAGGATTTTATTGATTGTGTTCATTTTAAGTGTCAAAGCGAGCACCTTTGCATTCTTACTCCAACAGAGCTAGTTAGTGCACCATCAGTTCTGATGGTGGAGCAAAAATCTACTGAATTTTTCACATCATATGAATTTATATCATATGTGTGTATGTCCACAGAGGTATAAAATGTGTATGCACTTTTGTATGTGTTTATGTATATAAAATATTTGCTTAATTTATTATCACCATATCTGAGTATCTCTCCAGGGCGAGAATTACAGCAGTGATATACTTACCTTCAGTCTGAAAGGTAGGCTTAACTTGTTTTGATTTGTTTTAAAAACAGGAAAAAAAAATATGAAGCAAAGAATAAAGACTAGAGAATCAATACTGGCATGAAATAGATGTGTGGATCCACCTGAGATTTTTAATGTTTACAAGCAAACTCAGCAATGCAAAATATTTGAAACTGGGTCAAATACTATAGATATAGGACTTGATGTATATCCTTGAATTCAACATTAAGAAGGAAAACAGACTTTTGAAAACAGAAGGTTTAAATTCAGGATTTGCTGATTTATTTCCTGTCTCTACCACAAACTTCACCTGTGATCTTGGCCAGGTCGGTTCTGCAAACTCATGTGCTTAGCTTTATGTGGAGGAAATAATATTATGACTCTTGTGGGTCTACACACAATATATACAGCTGAATATGAGAACAAATATTTTGCAGGACCTAAACATATATGTGTACAATTTTCACTTCGTAAAATGGACACAATAATATTACTTTCCCCCAATTCTTTGTCTGTTTTATTTGTCTATAAATTCTTGGGTAGGAAAACTGCTTTTGTATATGTCTGTGAATCAGTAACAAAACAGAGCCTTGACATCATCTGGACCATGTACAACACTGATATAAACAATTATAAATATTGAGGCATGTTACTTCAGGTAGCTTCTCTAAAGGAAGACATACCAAAACCCAGGATGTACAGATTGCACATGATTTACTGATGTCATTAAACACGTTTTTAGTATTTTTTGCAACAGTAGTCCCTATCCTTGCATATGTAAGCAGCCCCACATTCCTGCATAAGGGGTAACTGGAGATTTAATACATGCTGTGTTCTAGGAAGATACTGAAACATTCATGAGGTGAAGAGCATTGAGCTTGGGAGTTTTTCAAGGATCCTCTGGCATCATATCAGCTTTCTTGTCCAGTATTTTAACTTGAACCAAAAAATTTCCAGTGTGATGCTTACTAGGGTTTGATTACAGTTAGTAAGATATGGAGCCCCTTCTCTTTGAAGACAAACTGCTGCCAGAGACAGATTTACCACTGACCAACAGTGTTTTTATGCAAATGTGCCTGAGTGAGTGCAGTAACCCCAAGTTATAATAGAGTCATTCAATCTCTTGCCAGGACAGCAATATTTATATATTGCGAAGATAAATTGGATATCAAAACCAGTTCCATTACAGGGAAAGTTCTCTATGTAAATCAGTTATTTCTAATCACACCATAACTTCTTCCCACCCCCTACCCCATTTTACTTTCCTTGCTTTATCTTCATAGATGAATCCCAAATGCATTTTTCTCCTGTGTGTTCACTTTGAATATTGAAGCATTCAGCTAATGCCAAGCTAATGGATAATGTAAACTCCTCATTACGAAACTTTAGTCTCCAAGTGTGTTTCTTCATGCCTCAGGGAAGGGCTATACAAGGCTTATATTCACATACAGTGTTTTGTCTGCCACTTGTGCAAGTTTCTGTGTGAACTTCTCTTTCTCCTGATGCCTGATGGGAAGAAATGGGCAGTCAGCTCCCTAGTGACTTTATCTCCCCATCAGGAATGAGTGCAAGGGGTCAGATGCCCCTCTGCATGCTAGTCACCGTCTGCTGACAGCAGTGCTCCCCTGGGAGAGCTGGCTTTGTTTACTGACAGGGCTAATATGAGGAGACACGTGAAGTACTTTGGTTTGTGGAAAAGGGCAGGAGAGGCATAGTGCTATGAAAACATTCCCACACACTCTAATGGCTCATTCACATAGAAAACAAGCGAGAGCCTTCAGCTCTTTCACAGAGCTCAAAGTAGAACAAACAGACTGAGGAACCCCAAGGCACCAGTCAAAAAAACACTTTCCTAATGGACTAATACCGAGATACTCTCGATGATAGCTTACCTATCAGACTTCAGCTCTCATTTAGGCAACTAAATGACTTGGTTAGAATGAAAAACTGCTCAGTATCTGGTAGTTGCTTTTGTTCACTGTTAGGTGCTAAATTCTTCTTGAAAAATCTAACCTTCAGTTTCCTAAACCCAAACCGTCTAAAACTAGTTATAATAGGTGAAGCATGAATTGGAGAATTTCATCAACACAATCACGAGTTATTTCCCTTGAGAATGAAATTTGTTGGATGCAGAAGAAATGCAACATCCCTAAAAAGAGATATGTTTTTTGCTTTATAGTTGTTAGAGACACGGATACACATTAGTGTGTAACTTTAGAATATAATTTGAGGATTGAAAAGAGGAGCTTTCTCAATTAGGTCTCAAACACAGTAGGGATACATGTCATGGAAAAGTCCACATTATAAGTTGCTTTAAGTGATGAATGATGTTTAGTGAACAGCAGTATTCACTTTTCTCCTTTAAAATTTATAAGATGTATAAGCAGTCAACAAGAACAATGATACTAGATCAACCCGCAAGTTCGTGTAGCTTAGTATCTGACTTCTAACACCAACCTGTATTAGAAATAAGGAATAAGAAAGCAAACTTACAGTGATTTTTCTCTTAAGATATCCTACTGAATATATATCATTTTTGATTTAAGGAATGTCAAAGTCTAATAGGGCATGATGGCATAACAAAGTATTTTGTAAAACAGGATTTCTTGCTCGTCTAGAAGTGCTTTGAAGCTCCTTGGTTCTTGCACTTTGCAAAATACTGAATTACAGTATGGCACTTATGATTTTCTCATCTTTCCTCCATTCATCTCTTTACCTCCTGAAGGCTGCTAGTCTAACTTATTTTCATACAGAAGTTGCTTCATAATTGTTACCATGGTTTTAGATCTGTTATTTCCAATTATTTTATCTCTTCCTCTGCATTGCTGAATGGACTATAACTACAAACTCTATACTTTATGGAGGTACCAACTGTAATATCTGACGATCATAAATCAAGCATTGTGCTGATATTTTCATAGAACTAGCCCCAGTAACTCCACAGTATTAATTCCTGCATGATGGTATCAATTGTTGTTCAGCAAAATAAACAGATACAGACATATACACAGGGACACACACACACTATATTTATTTCCAAAAGTTATATATATGTACATAACAGTCTACATATCTATAGTTAGCTCTGTTTTCCCTCATGGACATTAAGTTGAATCTATTGAACTCTCTGCCTTCGTATAGCTCCATTACTCAATACTGTAAAATTTTTAACTTTTTCTATAATTGGCTTTTGTCTTTCCATTGTTGAATCCTCCGTAACGCACTATTTCTATTTCCAGGTTATTTAGTGGTATATGTTGAGCAGTACAGAGGCCAGCACAGATCTTTCTGAGAAATCAGTTATAAACTTCCGCCAGAATGAGGAATGACTTCCCCATTCCTATCTTTTCATTTAACAGAAGATCAGATTTCCTTTAATAGAGCTTAGTCTCTTTCAGAGTCTTTGGTGGAGACCTTTTAAGAACAAATGTCATTCATTCATTGATGACTTGACCCTTTATATTCAACCAGTGTACCTATACCTATAGCCATGTAACATCATTGAAGAGTGGGACTAAAATAGACATACTCCCTTTTCCAATTTTGTTCACTCTGAGTTCTTATCAAAGTCAATATATCTCAAGGATTTGTTGAAATGGATATACTATTGAAAAGCATGAGGTCAAATATATTAGCGAGAGCAGGAGTGTGAACTAATGCAGTCAATAATTTCTTGTTATATTTGCTTTAGCTTTTACTGCTTCTGAAGGAAAGTTATGTCTAATTTAAGCTCGATTCTAAAAATATTCATATATAGCCTAAAATAACTCCACTTTGGGAATGTGCCACTGCAAATGTGAAGTTTTTAAAAAGCCTTCACTTTTTTGGTAGATGAGAGTATTGTTCAGTTTCATCTTCCAATATTTAATACACCACATTTTTTGAGAAGTGTGGTATAGATCAAAGAGCAGGATTTGGCCCTTAGTTACCTGCTGTTACTGGCACTAATCTCACAGCTATTGAAAAATGATGCATCAAATTTATATCGCTGCAAATGTCACTATTCTGAATCTTGCACATGTTGCCTGAGCTGTCAGAAATAAAAATCTGTTCTTAATTATTCTCCCATTTAAAAAATAATAATTTTCTAATAACCCAGTGAATAGGAATTTGATGTTTTCTTTGGCTGGAAACATTTTAATGATTTAGTACATCTATAAAGTTCTGTGTGCTTTTATAGTATAGTAGCTTTTGAAAATGAGTAGGACTTTCCCATTTAAAATCCCTGTGGCTACAAAGAAAAGCAGAATTTGTTTAAATCTCAGTTAAGTTTAAAAGTGAGTAAAATAAGGAAAATGTTTCAAGAAAAAAATAATTCAGTTGAAAGCCAGATATACAAAATTGTGGTTATGTGTGTTACAGGGATGCAAAGTATAAAAATGTATATTTAGAATTAATCATATTGTATATTTTAACCTTTTGTCTATCTTAATGTTTTCTCTTAATAGGAAAAATAGTGTTTATTTTTTCTTCACCAATTTATATGGAACTATGATGAGAAAATTAAAATAGCAGAGAATATTAAGAAAGTGTAAGAATAAAAATGAAGGCCTTGGATAGTACCAGATTTTCTAGTTGGAGGCAGAATTATCCAGACCATGAATCCTATTTGCTTTTAATATTTTTTCCCCCATCACAGTACTTCTTTCAGTTAATTACCTTCATTGAAAGCCCAAAGAAGTGAACGGAAAAGACTCCCATTGAAACTTTGGAATAACCTCATAGATATGATGCAATTCTACCTTCCTTAAAGGTGGAAGGGTTTAAAATATACAGAGTAATGTGCTCTCCTTCATTTTTTTTTCAATGTGATGATAGACTAACATTTTAGCTCCTTGCTATGCTTCACGGAATAATGCACCTTTTGGAAACAAGAACATTAACAGCCGATTCATAAAACGCACATATTATACAGCTAAAAAAAAGAAACACTTCTTTTTCTTGTCCATTTGGTCTTGGAAACATGTATTTACACAGGAGCATACAAAACATCTCATACAAAACACACTAGTTGATTCTGGATAATATTTCATTATCTTGCTTGATTGCTTCTCAAACCAGACTGCTATATTACTGCTTAAGTTTCTGTTTGTATCTGAAATTCTAGACAGAATTTGTCCTTGCTCCTCAAAGTCAAGCAAACAAATATTTATTTTGCCAGATATATTATTTATTTAAATAGTTTTTGAACTTTAATGCCAAAGTGCTATGTAGTCAAAAAGCAGTGTGAAACAAAAATATATGAGTGCAAATAAGCACTACAGTGTTCAGGGAGGCTATGTGTACAGTAACTGATAGAAGGTGTTTTTCTCCCTTTTTGCATTGCATCTGTGCACTAATTAAGACAACAATCAAATGCAAAAAATAAAAAGCAGTCTCATAATAATAATGCATACACACGAAGGCTGAATTAGAGTTGTACAAATCATCTGGAATGTGATTTTTATAAGAAAATTCAATAGGGTCTGGCATTTTCTTTAGAGATTTTAAGTACCTGTTGAAAGAATGAAGAGCACAAATTTCTGAACTGCAGCATGTCATTCTGTGTGGTTCAGGTGAACAAAGTGAAGGAACCTCTCCTATTTTCCATATAATTAAAGTATTTTTTCATTATTTATGTATTAAAATAAACCATGGATAAAATTATTGTATTTTAGAATCATTTTGGTCAGGATATTTCAGGCTGGTGTGACAGCAGGCCCAGTTATGTCCAACCTTAACGCTGCAATAACTTCTTAGGAATAATCATTTTTGCCAGTTCTGTTCTCCACATCTTTTATGATCAGCTTATTTTCTGACAATTCTAACTAGTCAAGATGATTGCTGTCAAAATGCTGTCTAGACAAAATGTGTTTTTTTAACTTTTTGCAGATCTGAGTGACCAGCTTATGGAAGTGGTTGGTCTGGAAGGAGCCATGGAGATGGGACAGATATACACTGGTCTGAAAAGTGCTGGAAGACGTCTTGCCCAGTGCTCGTCTGTTGTCATCAGGTATTATTAAATCTGTTGGTATGTGTGAGCTGGTGATGGTGCAGTATGCTAATGTGGTTTATCATTTCTGAGCTCAAAGTGGCCAGAACATTCACAATAAGGACTGGAAAAGAGAGAGGTGGTCAATTCTTTCTCAGTGAAGAATTCTTCAGGAAGAATTTTCCAAAATTTATTAAAACCGTAAAGTCTGCAATTATAAGCCTAAAATGAGCATAAAACAGAAGAGTAACAGTAAAAACTTTAAGAAAATAAGTAGGATTTTCCAAAGTACATTTTATTGAGACTCTCCTCAAGGACTGAGTGGTGTTGACTTAAAAAGTACTCTCTCATATGGATGCAGAAGAGAAATAAGGTCATAGGGGTATTCCAACCTTCTCTAGATACCAAGAGATAATTCTTATAATCCTACATCAGCAGGACCACAATTGTGAAAGATTCAAGCCCTTCCAGAACTATAGAGTAAGAGTTCATTAAACATTCTTCCCTCCCTCCATTTATGTCCATAAGTGACAGTGGATAAATCCATGAACTGTTCACTGTTTTCATATAACATCCAAACCAGAATTTCCACTGACCAGTATGAGTGCTCAGTTGACTAACTTTTCCATTATTAGGTTTATCCTTTCCATGTTATTTCTAATAGTCTTGAATGCAAACTGTTATAATGCAGAAATACAGAGAGAGAAAACTAAAACTAAACAAAACTAGAGAGAGAATACTGTCTGTATCTTTATGTTAAAATCAGCACCCCTTTACTATCAATTTAAATTTATAGCATGGTATAGACTGAATATAGTACAAGCTTCATTCTCTGTGAGTGTTCTAACTCAGAGACAGACACAATATAAAAACATATTTTATAGTTCTAATAAGTGGTGACTGTAGATCTAAAATTTATTCCTTTTTTCCTTTATAGTTTTATAATATACAGAATTATATATAAAGAGTCTAAATTATAAAAAATAGTAGAAATTCCTCTGTCTTTACAGGTAATAAGGTTTATTCCTGGAGTTCTTGTGTAATTCACTCTTTATTTCACAAATTAGACTCTTCTCCCGTGAAAGAGTAGCATCTTACTAACAATATGTGTGAATGTTTGCCATATTTTTGCTTTGTGTATTGAAAATCAGACTAAACCTACTAAGTTAACTACATTACCTTTGTAAGCACATTGGGTCATACTGGAAATTGCATAGCATTTTAGGAGTAAATGAGGATTATATCTGTACACCATCACATATATGCCTTTTTAATAAATACATTTATCAATTTGGTTGAGTTTCTTTTTCTTACATTATGAAATTTGTCCCTTTAGAACCAGCAAGTCTCTGCCTATGCAGATAGATGGGGAACCTTGGATGCAAACTCCTTGCACGGTAACTGCAACTGATTTTTTTACTTTCTCTTCTTTTTCAATGAGACAAGGAATTTTTATTTTTTTTATTTAAAAGACAACCACTTTCATCAGCATTAACTCAATTTACTTAAATAAAATCTTCACACACTGTTTTTATATACTTCAATAATCTCTGCATTTTCAATTTATCATTCTGTTTTTAACCACAGATTAGAATGGAATAAAAAGGCATTTATTTCAGAAATTTGGAAAATACTCGAAGGGTGCAGTCTCAGAATCCTTTTATCTAATTTAATCATTTATTTATGATGATGTATCAGATTTAGTCTCTATTGCGGAGGCAAATTCAATGTTTGTTTTGATGCTAAAGTGTATAAAGTAACTAATTATTCTTAAAAATTTAGGAAGCTTATCTATTGTATTTTTAAGAGTTCATATCAAGAAAGTTTTATTTAAATCTGAAATTTTAACTGTGTTGATTAAATTATACAGTAGAACTATTATTTTTTAAGTCCTTACAGTTTAAAGGCAAAATAAACGAAACTAATTGGTTTCTTGTTTCAGTGCCCACACATATGAAGTGAAGGCAGGTAAACATCCATCTGGATCAGTTAGGATAATATAGGGTAGGATAGGAGCTTGTTCAGAGAAGGTTCTTTGAGTAACTTTACAGACAACACAAGAAAAGTGGTATCTGTAAGAAGTCTCCATTTTCACCTCTCTCCAGTAAATTATAGAGGCTAACCAAGCATTTGGAGAAGATGTTGAAGAAATCCAAGCTCTTTACTGTTGTGTGTAATCTTAATAACATATTTTAATATACATTTCTACTAATTTTATTTCCCTAAAGAAAGCATATTTTTAAGTAGATCAATTGCTGTAGCTTTGCAGCTTGTACGTATGACAAGACAGAAATGTGAAGAAGAAGAAATCCCACTAGAGATGAGAGTAATTCTCCAAAAAAAAGGGTACTGGATCACTTTCATGAGCATTATGTCTGTAGTAGAATTAAAAGCTACACATAAAAGTAAAGGGAGCACCTTCAGTAAGGTGCTAACAGGCATGCAGCTGATAATGTTAGAATGACAGAAGAGGTTCATGATAGTTCATGTTTACCAGGTACACCATAGTGTACAGCTGAACAGCATGAAGAATGCCTGAACTATCATTCTCTATGGAAGTGCTCAGATTCTGCAATATGAGGAGAACCATATGAATACCTACCGTATCAAGGCAGAACAGTGGGGATTTTATTGCAGGAAACCTTTTAGAATTAAGAGATATCATTATCTTCACCTCTTCTACAGCGATGGCTCAGTGCAGAGCAACAGTACTGAACCAAGTAGTTACTTGTTCAAGAAAAAGACATGTAATTTTTCAGTTGCCAGATTACAGAAGAGAACTTATGGAGGGATGCTGGCAATAACGTGCTTTTTTTGTCTTGATTGCTTGCTCTGTGCAAAATCCCTGCTATCTGATTGATAATGCTAGCAGAAGCTGCCTGCACGACTGAGGACAAACCTGGAAAAAGAGACAGTTCTTATATTTCAATTACTGACCTGAGGAAATAGTAAATTATTACTGGTAATTACTGCTGTCCAGTTGAAGTACTGTTTTAAAGGGGATAAAAATGGCATATACTTTTCCATGGAACCCATTCTTTTTACTATACCATTGTTAAGAGAATATACTTTGCATTGTGTAAGAAAACCATGCTGTTGAATGTCCTTATTTCCTCTGAGAAGAAAATACATGAACTATTTAGCTATACCAATGCACCTCTATGAATTCAGATATAGAAATATTATTTTATGTTATGTTATTAATTTTTCAGGATTTTTTTTTCTCTGCTGAGGAGCTTAATTATTTATTGCAATTGCTCTTTGCATTATTGTCCATGTACCCCCCTCTGTTTTCTACATCTTAAAAAGGAAAAAACATGTATGGTCCAACCTCTTCTCTTATCACTGATTCTAACTACAGTACAGCTTTTTCTTGAAGTTCTCTGCAAGGTAGCTAAGAATTACTCTGGACACAATGAGAAAGGTTGACATTAGCTTTCTCTCAATCAAAGCTTAAGATTTGATTTCTAAGCCTGTGCTTCACAGGGGCCTTTCTTTGGAAGCCAAAGCGTACTTGATCACATAAATACCAGGGTGACATGTATCCAAACCGTAGTACGAAAAAACCTGCATAACATCAAAACAGCTCCTTACATGTAGCCAGCTACATAGTCACTTATTTGAACCTGCTAGAGCTCAAATTTCAGAGAAAAAATATAAGGATGCCAATATAAGAATAATGAGGTTTGTCTTCCTAGAGAAAGAACTGCAATGTTCTCCCAAAATTTCCAAGGGAGAGAGCTCTGCACGTTGTTCAGTTGCACAGATCGTGTGCATCAGTGAGACACAGCCGCTGAGCCTCACTCATTTTTTTCTTTGATCATCTTAGGGACTTCAGAGTCATCTAAGTTCACTAGTTTTAGGGGCTGACCTATGTTACAGAAACTAAATGAGAAAGAAATTCATACAATCGGCAGATGTAGAATCAACCCTCACCCAGGCTGCAAGTGCTTAAGCTCAGAAGTCCTTTTCTGATTTGCTTCAGGTTTTGATATAAATGAGAGTATTTTGCAAATGACTTTTCAAGAAATCAAATTCAATCTGATCAAAATTGTCCTACTTTACCATGATACCTATTAAGGTAAACAAGTTCTGCATCAAATCCATATTATGCATGGGATGCAGCCTGCACATGCAGGCTTGGAAATGCACTTCCTGTTGAGGGAATCAACAGTTTATCTTTGCTGCTTCTCCTTTCTGGCTGTAAAAAGAGATTCATACAAATAGCACGAGTTGCTGACAGCTGTCCCTTCTCATGCATACAGAGACTGTGCTATCCCAAAATGACAGTGTGAGCTCTAAGAAAATACTGTAGGATGTGATAGATAATGCAGTGATTCCCCAGAAGCTGAGATCAGTGATTTTTTTCCTTCCTGTGATCAATTTCAGTACTCAAGAAATCGTTGTGTGCTTCTTTTGACATCTTTTATGATCTTCTATTGCTCATGCACCTACATGAAAGCATCCCTACATGAGAACGAGAATGCATTCCTGTAGGTTCTGTACACACTTAAAAATGCAAATGTCTTGGTCTAAAAAATTGTCATCCAATATTATTCAGTATGTTGAACACATGCAGACCACAGTGTCTAACAAAGTCACTCTGCTCTGGTATAATAAGACACAGCATCTGAGCATCAAATTGTATTGGTTTTTTATAGAGGAGTCTTTGAGAGAAGGAAAGATGATAATGCTAGTGTTATGTTAAACATCTCCTCTGATTAGCTGAGGAAGAAATTCTATCAGAGCTCTCCCAGACAAATATAGACACATGAAAGATATCTATGGTTTTACCTGGTCTCCAAAAAGATCATTAATAGTAATGAAACTTCAAAGACTCTCAAGTTAATTCAATAAACTTCAGGCTTTAGCCATCAGGATTTTTTTTAAGAAAAGTAATCTTTCAATTTAGCTACATAAATTATTAGCATTGTTTTGAAAAAATCCATAAGAATGTTCCATCTTAATTTGAAATAACTGCGATTTCAGTTCTTTCATCTATTCCTGACTTGTTTGGCATCATATCTGAAAGAGTGTCAAGCTGCTAGAAACACTAGACTAAAAGTAGAAAATGGAAATATCTATGGAAGATGCAAGAATATTGCCTAAATAAAGAAATTAAAATGAAAATCCATAGTCAGAACTCACCTAATGGATTGCCAGTAATATAGTTTCATAGACACATCTGAAACACATAGTATTTTTAGAATTGTTTAATGATGGAAGAATTTCGAGTAAGTCATTTAATAATGAAACCCAGAATTATTATTTCAAAATATTATCATTTAAATGCCCCTTAAGAATAAGTTTTGAATGAATGGTTTCTCTCTACTTTTTCTTTTAGTCCCTAGAGATGTGATGAGCCAGAGCACAGACTGTACTGTAGTTAAATCCAGAGAGAAACAAGAACTAAAACCAAAATTAACTAAACCAAGCTTTTATTAATAATCACTATGTACCAGAGCTCAGTGAAAAAACTAAAAGAAAGTAACAGATTTGCTTTTATGTAGACCCATTGGCTCCAACACCCTACAGATCGCATGAAGAAGCTGCTGTTGTATTCTAGACTCTGTTTGTGTCTTCTTTCCATGCCTCTGGCTGTATTAGTATTTTCTTATCAGTTGTTTATAATGAGAGTTTAAACTTCTGTGCCTGCCACTTTAGAGCAAAGAGGAGCTGGGTCCTAGCTATGGTAGCTGATTTCAGTAGAATATTAGCCAATTACTACATGGTTAACCCATAAATGGAAGTCAGTCCCTAGAAAAGGTTTTTGGTGTTATAGTAAAATGCTGTGTTTTTTTTCCCTTTGAGCAGCAGTGTGCATACATTTCTGTTTCAAGGCCAAATTGATTTATTGAGTTTCTAACATTTTATTTTGCATCTGGGCATTATTTTTTGTGGTCACAGGTACACTGCACTTTAATTAGTTTTGTTTACCTATGCATATTTTTTCTTAATTTCACAACAGTTGTTTTTGTAATTGACAAAGCAATTTACTGCATGTGTGCTTTCTGCACCCCAGACAAATCTTCTAACATGTAATGCACCTTTCTTTCCAGTTCAGATTGTTAAGAAAAGAATTAGTTGTGACTAATTGCCAATTAATTTGCAGTGGTTTTTGGGAGGAGGGGGGAAAAACAATTGCACCTACTAATTAAATTTTAAAATATTCCAAAGTGTCATCTTTAGGTATCTGTGGAATACATAATTTCCATTTTAGTTCAGCAGTGGATCTGTAACAACCCTGAACTGACAGCTCTATTAATTTAAAACCTCAATGATACCTATTAGTACAAAACATGAAAAAAATGCCATTAATCATTTATTTTAATTTTGCAGCTCTGTCATTTTCTCAGTATGTTTAAAAATTATGATGACACCATAATGTTTTCCAATCTACCTGTATGAAGGGGAAACGGATCACACTACTTAGGAGAGAGACTAGAGTATATTATTAGAGCTTAATTAATGCCAAACTGATTAGATTTGATTGCACTTTGCACAATAATATTGTTTAGAAATTTATTTATGATGTGTTGTGTAACGCTATATTTAAAACAACAAGTCTAGATCTGAGAGATTTTGTCCAAAATGTCACATAATGCAAGTCACAGGTTAATTTTGTTCAGCACTGCCTGCATTCTGTAGGTCTTATTCACATCATGATACTGCATACAATTCTTGATTGCCTACAGGAAGATAAAACTATTTGGTACTTCTGTGATATAGAGGTGTTGCATCCCTCCATTTCCTGTATGGGGAGCAGCATTTAAGCATCTTTATATGGGAAAACCCTCATAACCTCAAAACAACCAACATCTAAGTCCTGCTGATAACATGGAAAAAAGTGACCATAAGCTAAAAGATCCAAAAGTTTTTCTTCTGACAGTT
The DNA here is from genome assembly GCF_001715985.3 of Manacus vitellinus. NCBI lineage: Eukaryota > Metazoa > Chordata > Aves > Passeriformes > Pipridae > Manacus > Manacus vitellinus. The sequence continues at coordinate 27,409,809 of NW_021940535.1, forward strand.
TTTTTTCCTCTGTCCTTAAAATACAGTAATATGTTCTTTAACATTAATTGAAATATTATAAGCAGAGCTGATTATATCTGTTTTCAGTTTTCCATTGTCAGTTAGCACAGTTCTTTACTACCTGTATTTATAGCACCATGTTTGCTGAAATAGTAAATATTTAGAAATTCTGTGAAGTCAGGAGCATGAAGGTAACCAGCACATATTGTTGAAAAAGGAACATGAAAGCAAAATTGACTGACCTAAAAGACATTGTTATCACACTAAAATTATTGATGCTCACTGCATATCATTTAGTGGATGCATTGTATTAATGTGGCTTCAAGGCGTATTTTGAAACTCTGACCTGCTCCTGAACCAAATAGATGTCAGGTTTATGCATTTATAAATATTTTTAGTATCAAAAATGCAGGCTTCTCCTTTATTAGAAAATTTTCCATTGACAAAAAAGGAGAATTATCATCTCTTGAGAATTATGTTCTTTTAATTAGGTATGGTGTTCCTTCCCATGAATACATCATTGGACACACTTTGTAATATTGGAAAGGTGATTCAAAATTGCAAATACAATATTCTTCTGCTAAACCTATTTACTAGATATACCATGGGCTAAAATCTTGGCTTCAATTAGTGAGTGAGAGGTTTTTCATTGGCTTCAACAGTTTGAATTTAGCCTAGAAAATTGTGCATTGGGTTTACAAGAAAAATCTATGATATCTTAGCAATTCGTGTTGCTACTTACTTACCCTCTAAATGGAATTTTGTTATTTCTTGATTTTGCCTGTTTTTAAATATAAATTTGTAACAAATAACTTTTTTTTTCTCCAGCAGCACTTCAGGCACTCCCCTTAATTTATGTTCAAAATGTCCTCCATATTATGTTCAAGGTATTATATATTGTTAATAAAATTGAGTAAGTTATCTCAAAAACTCTTTTCCAGAATTCCATAGTAATTTGTATGAGTATGTTTGTCAGGGTATCATCAGTTCCTAAAAATATATTAGGTTAGGATTTTAGCTTTCTGGATTTTTTGTCTGAGCAATTTCTCATTTGTGTGTGGGATTCATAGGGTAAATCTAGGAAAAATGAAAAATAAAAAAAAATCTTATTTAAAGCTTTTATAATTGTGTTTCTACTAAAAAAGACATGAAATTGCTTGCTGAATGAAAGAGAAACTGAATGGTAAAAGTTAGTCTTTAGACTCTCCATGTGCACACACATAGAATCTATATACAGCTGTAAGTAGGAATTTTTAACTTAACAAAGTCTCCATTTCTTGTAAGTAAAGCTTTCTCTCTCTCTGTCTTTTTTGTCCTTCCGTAGAGCACTTTCAATGTTCAGTCCTACCTTGACCTACGATGTTATTTCTCTGTCTGAGATCCTCAGTGCTTCTTCCCATCTCAAAGTGTGTACTATTGCTTGTCACCCAAACTCACAGCTCCAACTCTAGCAGTGCTGCCAGTATGAGAACAGAAGCAGAAGTGAGAGTCCAGGGCAGACATGCAGTGCCTGAGAGTCTTGAGAAAGACAAAATTAGCCTGCTTCAGGCAAAATAGTGCAATGTTTTGCAAACATACTGATCTCTGTTTATCAGCCAAAGATAAGACTTTTTTAATTTTTTATTTTCTTCGTTTTTCAGTAGGAAAGTAAGGAATTGATGGTTATCATTGTTAACCAATGCAATATTAACAGAGAAGTAAAAAAAAATACTTTCAGTTTACACATTATTTTTTTGTTTTCAGAATGTAAAATACATTTTGTGCCAATTTAACAGTTGAAAATATATCTTGTAGAAATGCATATAGGACTCATCCCCATGCACGTGAGTGGTTAATCATGTTCAGGCATCTTAGCTGATCTCAGCTGATAGGAAGCAACATACTGAAGAGGTCATGGTCTCTGAAACAGATGGCTCAAGCCAAAAAAGAACATTACAAATGATAAACATTTACTGAATATGTAATTGGATTCATCCTGAGCAGCACTGAACAGCCCCAACCCAACATGCAATCTGTATGGGGTCTCAGGATTACCTCACGTCTTCATACTAAAACTGTCTTTTGAGCTGTCCTCTTTTATTAATTTTAAAATGGAGTTACTATGATTTATCTCTGAAACTCTGAAGACATTCCTACTGCTACATCATGGCCAAATCTTGCAATAAGCTGAACCCTTATGACTTGAAAAATTCACTCACACCAGCTGCAGATTACTTCGTGTATTGATCCTCAGGATCAGGTTGATGTTATGACTGTTCCTGAGCCCAAAAATATGTCTTATGAAGCATGTGAAAGTTACAAAAATTCTTGAGGCAATTTTCCAGGACCAGATCATCAGCTGGTACTATGTGACATCAATGGAATAGTGCCCATTTACCCCAGCTACAGATTTGGCTTCCAAAGTGGTGCCTGAAGCAGAATTTCTTGTGAGAAAATATGTTGGTGCCAGTCTTTGAAAGCAAGAGTTATTACCCATATGAAATTAATCTAGATTGCCAAAAAAACCCCATATGCTAAATTTGATACTAATGAACAGTGTTGACAAAAAGAGGTCACACTTAAAATTTGAGACTAATGAACTAAGGTGGCATGGAAATGAGCATTTGGAGAGTAAAGTAAAGGCTCTAATAGAGTTAAACCAAACCACTCACTCTATTGAGATTTTTATGTTTCTGCCTCCTTATATTGTAAAGTAAATCTCCACCCCAAGAAATGTCCTGATCTATATTTTAATGAGCCTCTCCACGTGACATACATTTTTTGTTTCATTACTATTAGTGAATGACAAGTGAAGGATATTCATTTTAACTTGAAAATGTCAGGTATGTACTTTAAGAGATATATTTTTCCAGTTTTTAATGAGGTGGTGTTTCTTTTTGAAAGAAATACCCATCTCTGATGTGGGTACTATGCAGGTGACAACTGATATTTAATAAGTGATGGTTCTTGTATTAGTCGTAGTTCACTAAAGAAAATGTCTCGGATTGCTTTTGAAAAACTCTTAACGTCACTAGCCCAAAGGCAAGATGTGACCTTTTTATTACATAATGAGAATCATTTATTATCTTACAATGTATCTTAAAGTCACAGACAAAATGCCACTTTGATAATTGCTTTCAATTAGCTTTGAGCATAGCATACATTCATAAAATGTCTTCTCTAATTTAGACTTGAATTAGAGAAAATTGCAGACATAATCTACTTTAAGGTTGTCTCATTTAAGGTGATTCGTAGTTTTATATCAAAGAAATCAAAACGGGTGGCTTTAGAGCAGTATTACAAAGTGTTTTAAATAGTCTTTTCAATATTTGAGTCCATTCTATTAACAATTAATTAACAATTTAGAATGCTAGTTCATCTTTTTTGACCTTTTTTGTGTATTAACTTTATATTTTTGTTCATAATGGTTATTTTGAAATTAAGCAGTGTCCTGTGGTAAAAGAGTACAGCTTGATTAGATGTATAAATAAAGCATATGAAGACATGTCAGATCTTAATAATAGGCAACAGCTTGGTCTTCCAACGTGTATGTTCTTTCCAACTTTTAAATTCTTCCTTAACAGTAAGCAATAAATCCCACACTCAAAAAGTAAGATTACATATTGGCATGTATTTTATTGCATACAATTTTTAGTATTTATTGTGTGTCTAATTTAAATTTTGTGGAAACAATGATTACACATAGATTGGTTTACTGCATAAGTAACATCGTTCATAAAGAAACCGAGGTGTTTTCCTTTTATCTTAGGTTAAATGGACAAGGTTTGGAAGTCACATATGAAGATAATTCAGGCATCTCAGATACTTGGCATTTAACTAGCCCAAGGGATAATTCTGTTTTTCTTCTTCCTCCCCCCAGATAAAAATTACTCACAAGAACCAAGCCCCCATGTTGATGGGACCTCCTCCAAAAACCGGTCTTTTCTCTTCTATCATCAAAAGAACAAGGAACCACAGCAAGGAATAAGCCTATGTAGTTTAGTTTTCAGAAAAACAATTAGCTTTGTTGGGCTTTGGAATATTTATGCTGGAAATCTTTCAAGAATTTTAGAACATCTTCTACTTGCAAAATCTTGGATTTTGGTTTAACTGTTTCTGTAACTGAGCTAATGTAAAACTATGCTACTAGAAAAGATGTTGTCAGTTTTGTAGGCATTTTGCATGATGAAAGCAGATGTTTACATAAAGTGATGCATAATTTTTGTTGCATGCATTACCATTTACTAATCTATGGGCTAATTCTGCCATGGAATATGGGAAGAGAATGTCATGGGTAATTTGATTTTCTCTCTTTTCCATTTCAACTTTTTCTACTACAATGATCACATGCCATAGGTTCAATAGTATCTCTTGAATCAAAGATCTTCACATGAATAGCCAATTTGACCTGTTTCAGAGTAAAGTTTACTACAGGTCTCATTAACCTGTATTTTTAGTTTACCATTTCTTTCTACCCTGAGAATATTTTTATTCAACTGAGTATTGAAATCTCGGATTTTATTCTGATAACTCCTATGTATATGAGTAACTGTACCTGCTGAAAAGAATTAACAATATGTACAGTATTCAAATTATCATGACTATTCTTGTGTATTTTTTTTGTTAAGATTGGAAGCCAATGCAAGTTTTAGCAAAAATTATAACACTAAGGAAATCATATTGAGTGAAGATAATAATTCTTGCAAAACTAGCCATCAGAGTTGTTTGCTGAAACACTAGAATTATTTTCATGAACAATACATCTCTGTAACATGGCACACTTTAAATCATTCTGCATATTGACCAATAGCATAGTGCATATGCACACAAATAACCAAAGCTCATGCCTAATTAAAGTGCATTTCCCACCAAAGATTTAGTGAAGGATGCTTCAGAGAAATGGGTTAATGCATAATTAATCAAACTCACTGGAGTAGACTCACTTCTGAAAATTTACAGTTCTTTTGATTACATTGACAATGTCCAGACAAATGTTGGGGTAGGAAAAAACATTAAATTAATTGCAAGTAAATACTCACTTTTCATTTGTTTCATAAGTTAATAGACATAGTCACATACTCTAAATATTGAGACATCGATGTGAACTCTAAATTAATTTAGAAAATTAAATTTATATCCAATTTTTGTCATAATTATTTATAAATTTATGCCATCCATAATTTACTCATCACCTAAATTAATCTCATAAGGAAAGAATAAACTGTTATCTATTCCCCTTTCATAGTCTGCTGTCTGGAATCAAAACATTTCTTGTCATAAATTTTGGGGAGGCAGTTGCTCAGGTTTTAACTTTCTTAGCCCTTTTAGAGACTTCCTAACAGCTTAGAAATCATAGTACAGGGATTTGTCCGAGGTTTGCACAGCACTGTCTAACGTTGAAGGGAAGTCCAAGAACGACAACTTTTTTCGGTCCTGCATATAAACAGTCCTAATCAAAACTTTTTATGCAGTCTTAACATTGTTTTCTGTTCAGAGTGAGCTGCTTCTCAGCTCTGCATGTCTTAAGTTTTCAGATTTCCTCAAAAAACAAGGAAAAAACAAAACTTTGCTTGAAATGCATGATTTTCCATTTTTATCCAGACTTAAAAATGTTAATGGTTTATTAAATCTATTTTTCTATTGATTCATTCATCCATTTTAAAAGTAATACTTCATCATGCTGTAGTGCACGGTACTGTGCATGTATTTAAATAAAGTTGCTATCATTTGTTCCTCAGTATAAGAATTCAACAGAGTCGTACTTTAAATAATAGACACTGAAATACAAGTCAGTATATAGTTGATAAGGGTTATGTCTTTGAAATATAAAGTCTGTGTTCTGTAAACATTAGGAGGTAAATACCAATTAATGTTATGTTCCGCATTAGGTAGAAAAATATGAAGGTGATTATTTGCTAAAATTAAGATCTTGTAATTCACCCTTCTTAGGTCCAGTGGTGTTGATAATTACAGTTACTATAGGAGTAAACTCGTATTTTTCCTGTGCATTGCAAACACACACACACACACACACAGTCACACACACAGAGAAGCATTTGATGCACTTAACTATGAACACACATAAGTATAGAGCAAAAGTTATTTGCAAAAAGAAGGAATTTGCTGACATAATGTTACATAAAGTATATATTGGTTTTATGAAATTATAGTTAAGGTGGTAAATATTTTCACATAACTTGACATAGGTTTTTCTACCAATGCTCTCAACTTTTTGTGGCAAAAATGTGTTTAACAATAATATATAATGTGCTCTCTATAATTATCTCATGAACATTGTAACTCTGAGAACAAATAAAATTATACATAAGCTATTATTTAATAATGTGTGCAATTTTAAATGTGCCAGTCTGTGATAGCACTTACACACTTTTTCATGTAAAGAGGGATAGATGAGTTCATGTAATCACAATTACATACAATTCTGATTAAACATATAAACGGTAAATCAGATCTGTTGGTCAGTATGTGTCAGATTCTCACTGTAACAAAATACAAGAGAGCAGCCATCATATTGACAATTATCATAGCAGTGGCTGACTTTCTATTAATCTTGATTGTTTTGGGTTTTTTAGTATGGCCTCCTATAATTTTAAACCATGCTCAGGTTGAAAGTATTGATGGTGATGAGAAAACCTTAGACTGCATAAAACATAGTATGAAAAGAAAATGGTTGATTTCATGAAAGAGAACTTCAGAGCGGGATCCTTTTTTTTTCTCTTCAGTATGCACAGAACTAACATCATGAAATTATTCATTGGTATAAGTGAAACAAAGAATATATGCATATATCTTCATGCAGCTGAAATAGATGCATTGTTGTTACATGGACTGAAGAGCAGTATCTGTAAACCTACTCTTTACAATGAAGCATTCTTTAAGGCTTCATTAATGACATTTGCAATGTAAATGGCAATTACAAATATGTAGGAATTAAATGTGACACTTGATTTGCAGATTTTTCATCTCCCTTCCAGAGCATGTCAACTGGGCAATGTGCTAAGGAAAGAACATGACATGCCAGGAAAAAACTTTAGCTTCTGAAATTGGTCAGTTCCTCACTTCACATGAGTTCCTGCTAAAAAGAAGTGGAAACAGTATTTCTTGAGGAGACAAACAGAGAATTACTGTTTCCAATACTTGTAAGATGTTTTCATACACATCGTCAAGATTATTTAAAGCTAGGGGGTGAGACCTCATGATTTAGGCTTATTGGTGTGCATATGTGTATGTGCATGCTAGATCAGGTAACATGCTGATAAGCTCAGGACTTTGAAGAGCTAGGAAGCCCTTAGTTTCTGAAACAGAAATAGACATCCTATTGCTCACTCTTATCAACTTTATAGTGTTTGCATGTACATCATAACAATGATTAGCTAATATCCAAAATTATTTAAGGCAAATAAAGTTACAGACTATAACATGTTTCCAAACATCAGTGTAAGACGTAAAATAGTCAATTATGGTAGGAAAGGGAGAAAAAGACCTTTTTTATTTTTTTAAATCTGTTGGTTAATATTTGTTTGATGAGATTATAGCTGTTCAGTGACTACTAGTGATTTAGGGTGCTAGTGATATTCTGTAAGTTTACTGCCATCAACCCCAAGTGGCTTCTGGGGCTTGTAATTCTGAGGTGGACCATAGCAAGACCAAGACTTTCTGGGAAGCAGATACTTCAGGGAAGTGTTGTCCCTCATCTCTCTGGAGAAGTGATTAGGGAGAATGGCTACAAATTTGGAAAAAAAAATTCAGGAAGAACTATCTCTAGACAAGGAAGGAGGAGAAGAGCAGAGAACTCTGCTAAAGAATGACAAAACAGATGCTCAAAGTAAAACATGATGGGGTGGATCGCTCCAAGGCAGTCCACAAAAATGGTCGTGCAGGACCTGGGAGGCCAGATGAAGGCACTCAGGACTAATGAGCAGTGATGAGCTAGAGAAGGGGGTAAATTAGATTTATCTAGAGACCCCTTCTATTTAAGGCTGAAGGACTTTGGTAGTATTTCCCTGCTTTGTGGAGAGAAAGTTTGAGACAAGTTGGACCCAACTGAGCCCTTCACATGAAGTGAGAAGGACTTGCAAGAAAAGGAGAGCTGAAGGACAGTCAAAGGAAGGTAAAGAACTTGTCAGAGCTTTATTTATTTCTGAGTACTTACATACCCTAAAAAAAAAAAATAAAGAAAAAAAGAAAGCCTGAAAATAAATAAATTTATAAAACTGAGGTGGGCCAGAGAAGCACTGATCAATGTTTTATGCAAGAGCGGTGAAGAACGTGTCAGCCTCTTGTCAGCTAATTGCTGCTTGTCTGCAGCTCCATCAGGAAAGCATTCTGCTTTCTCTCCTCTGTCCATAAGGAAGGAAACTTCTTGTGGTCCTGGTGAGGTGAGTAAAAGCCTTATTGTAGCACTGGCTGGAAAATGAATAAAACATGGGCAAGATCTGGAGGCTGTTAATGAGATATAAAGTAATAGGTTAAAATCTGTGGCATGTGAGGCTCTGAGGGAGTGCTATGCAGCAATATCTGATGTGAAAACTGTCCTCAGGTCTGTCAAGGTTTGCTGGTGTCTGCCCAACCTGGATTTGTGCCATGGTGAGCCTGCTGGCTCTTGTTCCACATTTTTGCTCAGACTGTTTTCAGTTGATTTTGAAATAAAGAGGTTTGACCTTTCTGTTCTGATTTTTGTGTGTGTGTGGATGGAGCCTTCCCATTATCAGGTTCTCTTAGTTGTACAAATACCGCTGAAGAAAGGAAACTTCTCCTGACTATTGACTTCCATTATGTGAAACTGCCCAACAGCCTGAAACTATAAATAGGCGACGATACATTCTAGCCTCTGGAATCTGAGTACAGTGATATTTCAGAGACTGCTTTCTTTCCTTTCTGATTCATGACTCAAAGAGACTCCACGAGAAGCACCTCAGGACTCTCTTTAAATAGGACTCATATAAAAAGTGATAATCATTGGGCTTTGTTACTTATAGAAAGGTGGTAGCGGTGTTGATGGTAAAGCAGCAGCTTCATTGAGAGGTGCCCAAATTGTGATAAACATAAAAATCATTTGCTGGGTCTAACTGAGTGAGAAGGAAAGATTTCAAAGTTTTCAGGTCAATTTTTATTCTAATGTTGATAATGACTGAAAATACTTGGCTGTTGATTAACCTATTTGAAATAAACCTTTGTTTGGTTGGTTGTTTTTTACCAAGGGTCAAATTCACATGCCATGAAGGAACACAGCAGTTTGCATTAAGTAGGTTTTTCAGACAGGGAAGTGAACACTTCTTACTCTTTTGGTGAAAATCATATTTATGGGCCAACTTGTGCCTGCCTGACATCTTCAGAGCTGTCAATCTGTTTTCATGAAGTATACAAAAAATAACCCAACCAAACGAACCGCATAATAATAATTCTTTTTAAAACTATTTGTATCTGCAGAAGGAGAATGGTGATTTGTATGTCCCTCAGTGAGACAAATGGACTTTGCAACATGAGCTTCAGCACTGTAATTTCTGCCCAGTCATGAGGTTGGCTGTTGCAGAGGGTGTGGTGTAGGGATTCGAGTCTGATGATTTATGGTTGAGTTGGGGGCTTTTAGTAAACATGAGTGAGTTCTAAACATCTCTTTTTATCTCAGAATGAGAAGAACTAGAACTTTGATTCAGACAGATATAAAATATGTTTATGGTGTACACATAAGTAAGCAAACAAGTACAGGAAGATCTATTCCATCTAAGCTGAACTTTACTTCCATATGTTTCAATTCAGTCCTATTACTAAAGGAAAAAAAACAAGAACTTGTTAATTTAGGTAGCTTGGCAACATTTGGGGAGGAAATGGGTGTGGTGTGTTTTTCTCCTTGTTAGTATGACCCTGTTACAAGAATACATACATATACATTAAGGACTTTAACCTCATTTACGTCAATCACTGTTTTCTGTGGCTATATTATGAACAGTGATTTTTTTTTTAAACCAGCTAAATCTCTCTTTTAATGATTCAATATAATTAATTTATAAGAAGTTTGAAATATTTGGTCCAACTGCCTGATCTACAAAGTCAAGGCTTTCACTGAGATGCAAATTTAGGCCTTTGTACTCTGTCAGTAATACTAGCCAAAAATTCCTTAGCCTCTGTTCTATCAAAATATACAAAATTGTGGGGAGAAACCTACTTTTCTTAATCAATCAATTTTTTCTAATTGGATTCAACTGGATTCCCATTTCAGACCAAAATCAGACTGATTTTTTTTAATGTCAAAATCTTTTGTGCTTGAATGTTAAAAGAAAAAGTAAAGTTTTAATTTGTTTAATTCATTAATTCTATTTCATTAATGTAGTGATTAACATTGTAGTATAACTGACTTTTCACTTTAAAAAGCAAAAAGTGAAAAAATTTATGCATTATTAATTCAATATGAACGTAATTCTTATATCCTTTAGGAGAATTTTTAAATTCTTGGATTTGTTCAAGATCCTGAAATGAAACTTTCAACTTTTGTGCTGCTGCAGTTGACACAAGACTAAAAACTTGCACATCAAATTCTAGTATTTATGTAAAATCTCTGCATTTTTGTTATTCAAATAAGTGCACAACTATGAGTTATCTTCAAGAGTTGATTTCAATTCATAGTTCCTGCTTTTTAAAATTAATTTGTCAGTACAAGTCTACCTTGTTACTGAACAAACACAGAAATAACAGAATAATGATAAACAAAAAAATTATTTCACATAGCATAAAAGTTTACTAAATATCTTAATAGTTCTCTCAAAAAACAGTAGTGGACTCTGATTTTCACCGAAAATAGAATGGGAGGATAGTTAAATAATGGAAATTCCATTATTAAGATATCCTGACTATTGTAAAATAAGCAAATAACAAGAATATTTTTGACTAGGCATTGTAAGATAAGTTATTGACAAGGCAGATATAATGCTTGTATTTCTTCTAAGGTACACTGTAACTCAAATAAAAATAACCATTCAATCACATTGATAAGGCATTTGTGCATCACTGTAATTCTCAAATATGTCTTTAATGTGTTTTAATGTATCTCTCAATCTTTTGGGTGAATTATCAACTAATACTGTGTGATAGCTAATCTGTGAACACTTTTTACCTCACAGTAACCCAAAATATGTATGCTATCTGAAGGCTTGCTATTCTTTGTGATCATTGCATATTTATCAGTAAGTACTGTTAGAATGTCTAACCCGATTGATAGTATACTAAAATCCTTGCTATGACAATCATCAGTCTTATTTTTATGATCTTGGGACAAGAGGTGAGTGGACTCGCATGAGGTTAATGGGCCTTTAAGAAAATGTTATGTTTCTTTGGTGCAAGATAAAGTTCCCTTCTTCTGATGGGAATCTTGTCACTGTATAAGATATAACAGCTTTCTCTGCCAAAGAGTTGAGATATTAGCCTGTGTGAAATGATCTATAGTTTTCCTTGGCTTGCCTACTGAATCTTGGACAAAAAAATAAATCTTATGGCAGATGCCAATTGTTCCCTTTTGGTATGTGTGTAGAAATATGTACTACCACAAGAGCTAGTAAAAGCATTCAGATGCAACCAGAACAGTTGTGCTGACAACCGAGAACAGAGCTGAATTCCTGGAATCAGGCTCACACAGGCAGAATCTGAAATGTTCAGAAAAGGGTTAAACTTCCTTTACTCGTTTCTAGGGTGACTTCTGTCTAAAAATGTAAGAGTACAAGTAGGTATTAAATACGTCTGTAACTTGCCACTGCTAACACTCATATGTCTGTGCAATATTTGTGCTATTTTCTTATCTTAGATATAGCACAAATGGTAATTTTTAACTATTTCTACTATGTACTTCCTCCACAAAACACAGTGCAATAGCATAACCTATAAAAGCAGATTTTAATAAGGGGAATAAGAAAATGTTTTAGGGAACCCAAGATACCTTCTGGTCCAACATCACAGGAGATAAAAGGTATTTGCAGGAAAAAACATCGCACAGTGCCAATCCATCTCTTCTCAGTAAAAGTTTGAAAGAGAGAGGACTTCTGGACAAATTACAATGTCATTTATTGTTTTATTCTAACTTGTTCATAAATAAATTTGGAGAGTTGCTATGATATGAACCTCATCAGAATATGCAGCCACAACTGCATAAGGGAGAATTGAGAATATTTTGGCAGATCTGGTTTCCCTAATATACAGAACCTCTTCCATAAATTTTCCTTGATTAGAAACAGCCTGCTTGCAAGGTACAGAAACACAGAAGTAGTCACTATTTGTTTAATTACTTGGTTCCTTTAAGGTGTTAAAACATTTTTTCCATTTTCCGTAATCACAGCTCTGCAATGACTACTGTGAATATTTTTTGGCAAGAATAATCAGTATTTAAGATGACTTGTATAGGAGATGGCAGCATACAATATATTTGCATGTCATGCATTTCTGCTACAGTAATGGAGATCCCCTTGAGAGCATTTAAAGTCCTAAGGTGGAATGTGATACTAAATCATAGCTTTGGAGATTATGATTAAAATATAATCTCCTTGTTTGAGACAGTTTTAAAGTGAATGATGTGGATGTGAAATCCCAACTCCTGCTGAAATCACTGGTTTGCCATCGCAGCCACAGAGCCTGGGTTTTGTCTCTGCTGTCTTGTGGTAGGGCTTAGAATATCTTTCCTGCCCCAGCTAATATGTCTCCAGAGAAGTTCAGGTAAGAGATTGAGAAGTTTTGTGCATTGACACATCTGTAAAAACCTATTGAATGGTTGCATCTGTGAAGTTGCCCCACACTATTGGCCTGGAAACCAGGTCACTAGGTGTCTTCCCTTCAGCAGAGTACTCTTTCCTCTTTCTCACTCTTTCTCACTCTTCTGTGTCCTTAGCAATTCTGTATTTCTATCTTTAAAAACATTGGCTTCAACATGTTGTATTAGAATATGTTTTCATCTACGCAGTTCCATTAGGTGGTGGTTAGGCATTAGACTTAGAAATGGAAATTTGAAGTATCTCAGGTTAAGGAAGAAATCAAAGACTCCAGTTTTCTGGCAAACACTGTAAGTGCTATAACCAATATTTAAGTGAGCCCTACTCAGTTAAGGACTCATCGTAAACTCCACCTTCTGAATCTCAAAGACATGGGAATTTTCAAACTCTGACTATGTGGAGTTTGCACAACACTGGTTTTTTTGCATTTTGCAATTCACATGTAAATTTTATGGATTATATGTGGAACTGTGCATCTTATTTAACTATTCAGGGCCCTAGAAATCTACCATTAGTATCTGAATCACCCTACTGGGGTAATATAACACCAAACTTGAGCATGAATAAATAGTTGCTTTGAACCTAGCTTTTAGGACTTCAACAGACTATTGACTTGGTAACAAATTCTGTGCTGTTGCCTTAAGAGGCCCTGACACAGTGCTGCAAAACCGTGTCTATGCACAGCATAACACAACCCACTCCTAATTATTTCTGCCTAAAGTAGCTACTGCTGTTGGATTTCTTGTCTTTTATGCTTAAAACAGCAGTGACGCAGTAATGAGTCAGGCCTTTGCCAGTGCTTAAATATCCAGTGCTAAGTGCTATATAAAAACATTTAAAATATTTTCTAAAGCTGATATGTGTGTAAACCTTGATTAGGATTTCATAGGTCTAAGGCATGCAAGTGGTGTACAAAGCGTGCATCTTCAATCTCCTGCATTTATATATAGCTTTTTGTTTGCATTATGATCTACTATCTGTGTCCTCTGACTACTGTTTTGTTATTTTTGGCACTCATTGCACACCTTCAAGCTTGTACTGTCCTAATGTATGAAGCCAATCTCATAGCTTAATTGTTTCAGTGTTTTTAGATTGCTAATCAACAGTTAGCATAAAGCACATATTGAAACATAAAAACAAAACATATTTTGTGTCACTTTTTCTTCATAACTAAAAAAACTCTCAAAAAACTATGTCTCATTCCTTAGAAAAATTTTGCATGTAGAATGATAAAATATTTCAAGTTAACTCACTGCTCTAATACAATGGTAAAGGACAATTAAGAATATTAATTTGAATTAATCATTTAATTGTCACGTGGCAATATTGAATGTAGAAAAGGTACAAGGTTCTTGTCCTTATTTATTTGTTTTCCATTATTTCTTAGTGTCATTCAGATATTCCCATGCATGCCATTAGGCTGGACTGCCTTGCAGTTCTCTGACTTCTGGCTCATCACTGTTGTATCTTTACCTTCAGTCATAAAATAATAACTTAATGTTCCTTAATCTTTGAAGTTTTTGTTTGTTTTCCCATCACTTTGTCTTCCATCTGCTAGTTTGCTGCCTTTGCCTTGTTCATACACTTCTAATTAAAGTATTTGTTATTTTTATCTCAGTCACAGCCCTTGTAAATTTTCTTTGTTATTCAGATCTATTCAGAGTTCACCTCTAAAGGATTCGAGGTCTGTCAGTTCACAATCTTATCTTCTCTCAGAAACCATTCTTAGAATGTTTTTTTCCCCCCCGGACACCCTGCCCCCACCCCTCTTCCCTTCTGGTTACCTTAGGCACAGGTTATTTGTCTTTACTTTGAGGCCTTTAGTGGCTCATGTCTACCTTAACAAAAGGTATTTTTATATCTATGCCTAAAATCATTTCATTTTGAGAGCTCTCATTGTGTAAAATCTGTTTGATACAAAGGCAAATGTTTATTTGTGTGATCTATATCCAATCAAGCCATGACAACATTCTGTAGCCAGTAGTTTTATATTTTAAAGTAAATATTTTGGAGGTCTTAGCATATTTTATATCTGACTAATATTCCTATGGAATTGTCTACAAAGCTGCTTCATTACCTTCTTTCAAATCCTTCTTTCAGCTGTTTACAAAAAGACCGTACTGTAGCTATCACCACAGAAATCAGAACCTGTTTTCTTTCATATGCCCACATATCTGTACTTAACAGTTTTAAAATTACAGGTTTTCTTTTAGGGATGAGGGGAAGGGAACTCCATGTTCTGTGGTGTTAGAGCATCTAGCACAATAGGAGTTCTGATCCACAACTACATCATTTAAATGTTAAGCCAACAGAGATGTATCTATGTAATTTTATGTTGGCAGATGGATTTATAGCCCACTGATGATTACATTGCAGGTCCCATCTGTACATGATCTGCAGGGAACATGAACCTAGCTAGACTATTTACTCGGTCACAGTTTTAGCTTACTGTTCTGAAACTTTTTTCATTCATTCCCTCTTCTGTTGGTCAAAAAAACAACTGTGACATACGGAGATTTCACTTCTTCCCACTGCATTCTCCCCAGTGTTAGAAGAAACTGTAAGATCTTTGTCCCACAAGGGGTCCGTGGATGTGCTTCTTTAAAATCCCCCTGCCTGCAAAACAAAGAAGAAAAAAGGGTGCAATCCCAGATCCAGCAACATTGGAGGCATCCCTCCTTTCTCTCCTGCACACCTCAGGGAAGCCTGTCTTGTCAAATTTTTTTAACATTTAATTGATTTGCTAGTGACCTGATCTAGGATCAGAAAGAAAGATGTAAAAAGTCTACAGGGTGCCACAGTAGAGAGGGAATGGATCCCTACTCCTGTTTTTCGATATGCTTTATTTATTTTATCTCCTATCTACCTTTTGTGACTTGTTTGGGTTCCATTCCTCCAGTGAGAAACTGCATTGCTAAAGCTCATTCCATAACTTTAGTGGGGGAAGTTCAAGAATAAAGAAGTATATGTATTAAAAATGAGGAGAAATAAGAAAATGCAGAGTTTGTCATAACTTCAGTAAGCTACTTCAGTTTTGTTGCCCCTGCTTGTTATTTCCCATTGGTGTTTGCCAGTTCAGGGATAACAGAGAGAAAGTAAGATTACTTAGAGTCAGGGGAAATTAATGTGTTATTTGCAACAGAGCTGAAGTGCAATGCATTCTGTAGAAAGTAGCTTTAATTAAAACCTCTGTTTCAGAAATAAAAGAAATAGGTTGAAGTCCACATGAAACAAAGGAGGGGAAAAAAGTTGCATTGTCTTGCATTTTTCTGTTTTAGAGAGTGCCTACAAGCTGAAGGCAATGTCTAGTGCCAGGCTGTGCCTAGTTTGCCATGGGCTCTGCAGCCAGGTTAAAGGAACACTGTCTGGCTATGGCCTCCTGAATCGGCTGCCCTTATAATAGACTGGGTTTCTCCAACTTTCTCAATCTGCTTTATGAAGGAAGCACTATCTTAAATCTACATAGTACTGGTGACCCTACCCTTCTCTCTAATGTTCCCTGTTGGCCTGACACCTTTTAATAAAACTCAGGAAGTGTATTTAAGAGTAGTTTAAGGGTTGTTCTTGGTGTTTTGTGCCTTCTCGGGCAACCCATTTCAGTGTGTTTTCCATCACTGTATGTAGGTACAGTCCTTGCTTCTTTAAGTTTTCCTGTACAGCTAATTCTTCTCCTAGACCTTCTTACCTTCCTAACATAGGAACTAAAATTTCAGAGAAAAACTTACTATACTTTATTTCTTTACCATATATATGTTTTTTGGCAGGGAAATGGATATATTTCACCCTCCACTCATTTGCTGACCAGGTAGTATGCACAGAGAAAGCTAAGTACTAAAAGAATTAAATATTTTACTTCTCCCAAGATTCCCGAGATATTTTTTTTATTTTCTGCATTTCCTGAATGAAAGTATAGAGGAAATATCTCTATTGCTGTCTTAGTCCACAGCAGTCAGCTAAATTGTTCTAGATTTTACATGAGATTAGAACCCAACCTGGAAGGTTAGTTAAAGTAGATCAGGGTAAGGAATTGTTCTGAAAAGCATTTCAGATTGCATATAGCCATCTGGTTTGAGTCTACAGCCATCAGTGGCTTTTGCAGAGGTGAGAAGAAATTCCAGATTCTGCTAGCTGTACTGGCAATGGTGTTCTTACTGTCTTGAGCAGTCCATCCTTTCAGTAGCAGAATGAATTGCAAAGTCTGGCTCCCATCCCCAAGGGAACTCTTTAGAAAAGATCTTTTGTTCAGCAAACCTGTCTTTAAGAGGCAAAACTTTTTCAACTCCATAGAGAATTATTCATCAGTTATGTCAGAAGTCCTTTAGTAAAGCGAAAGGGTGTTCAATGTATGACTTGCGTTTTTTAAAATAAATAGCTAGCTCTTGCAAAAAGGTTTTCATCCCGTATATTGGAGACAAGAAGTGCAAATAAAACTTGTAGTATTAGGGTTTTTTAAATAAATTCAAGTAACTTCTTAAATTTTTTTATTTTATTTACATTAAAATTATAAGATTGATTGCCTTTTACTGTAAAAAATTAACTTTTGGAACATCTCTCAAATTCTCATTGAGAAGTTGTGTAGCTTTGGATTCATGTTGGGTGATGTGATCTCACTACTGTGTTTGTAGTATTCAGTTTATTTTGAAGAGGGACTTCTTGTTAATGTACAGAGGATGTAAGCTTATCTAAGTTTTGCTGGAGGAAGAGATTCAAAAATTTGACTCAAGATTTTGAAATTTGACTTATAGTTTTACAGAAGGGGCATTATCAAGGCAACTCTTTTCAATGAACAGAACAAAAAGCTATAACCTGCAAAACCGACACGACAAGACTGATTTTGTCAATTAAACACCTACTTCACCATAGGCAGCTACGACTCAGGACCTAACCTGAGATGTGTGGCTTTGCTTGTTGTTTTACTCCCTGTGAGCATTTGTTCACTTACTGCCATGCAGATAATGCATTGCATTTCACAGCACAGCAAGTTTAATCAGGACATGTCATCATCAATTTGTACCGATATGCACTGATGGACAGGGTTTTCCAGGAGCATGACTAGCTGTTTATCAAATGATCGTCAATTCTGGAGAAGAAATGGTGCAATCCCCATGTTGTTTTACAGCATCTGCTTTATCATCTGCTCACAGGAGCACCTTTTTTTTCCCCTCCTTCCCTGGGTTTCCCTTTGTAGCTGTTACTTGTAGACAGCTTCATTTATTTCTGCTGATTTCTAATTCCTTTAGGAGAGATGTCTAAAAGATATGCTTGATTTATTGAAACATGTTGCAGAACTGAAATGGTTAATGATAGCAAGACAAGACTAAATACCACAATCTGCATTTGATTTCTGATGCTTTCCTGTTATTTACAAAGCATCTCTTTGAGTACCATAAATAATTTACAGTTCAAAGTGAATACTTCTAAGTGCTAAAAAGCCAAATTCACATTTATTTCACTTGCTAATGTTTTCATTTTATAACACAAAGCATAAAACACCCCTCTCACTCCTCTATAGTTTAACAAAAGTGCTATTAGATTAGCACAGAAACTCCAAAGGACTCTTATAACAGTAGGTTAAGGGCGGTATCAGTCGTTCAGTCTTGCAGTCCCTACTACAGTAAAATTCTAACTCCAAGCACAGAGAATTTTACCTGACAAAAGACACCAAGTTTAAGCTTTTAGCATGCAAAACTGGTTGTCTCACAAATTTATTGTTTTATTGCTTGGAGGAGTTGAACAGTGGGAATAACTCTGAAAGCTAACCCTAGAGAATGATTTAATTTTATTTGGACATACTGTGACTTGTTCATAATAGGTAGAATTAGCACACATGACCTCCAAAATGAAATCATAGTAGCAAATACTTGAAGAAAAAAGGAGCCATAGAAATCAAAATATTTGTCAGTGATACGCAGTTATGCACATCAACTTTAAACAACTCTTTCTCTTCTTATTACTCTCATATAGTCTAAGTCAAGTTAAAAGAACTGGTAGAAGCACTGACTAGTTGAACATTTCTACTATTTTACCTAAACCACATAAGTCTTCATTTTATAATGCCCAGTTCTTTTTAAAGCTAAAGACCCCAAATGCTACTGGCAAAACAAAAGCAGAAGACAAAAAAAGAAAAGTTAAAAAAAAAAAAAAGAAGCAACCATTAATCTTAGGGCAAAAAGAAAAAAACTTAAACAGAATAAAAAAGCCTACTCCTAAAAAAATTTAGTTTAATGTCAATATAGTAATTATCTTGTCTTAAGATAACTGACCTCATTAGAAGATTAGCTGAAGAAGATCAACTCCCACCTCTCATTTTCTGGTAAAAAGATAAATATAAGTTCTGTCCCATATATGCAGACCAAACAAATCAATCTAAGGGACATCATAATTCAGGTGAAATAAGAGATGAGCTATATCTGAAAATTATTTCCAATATTTGAAATCTTGTATAATTTTAATACTGTAGTATCAAATATTGACAAAAAAAAATCAAATACCTGTAGAATTTTTGTAAAGAGAGGGAATATGTTAAGGATCTGTCTGTATTCAGTTTATTCTAGCAAAATAGTCTTAGTATTGCTTGCACTGATTGATGAAAAACTTGGTCCATCAGATGTATTTATTATCTGTCATTATTTATACACCAGCTTTTCATTCTAAATGATCAACGTTTATTTTGCCCACTGAAGCCGATGTAAAGGATTGCTACATTCACAGTTAAAATTAATCTCCAGTGTTTGATGTTGCCTAACAACTTCACACAGTAGTGTAAAGGGGGAAGAGGGAAACAATCAATGCCCAGAAGGAATTTTAGGGAAATAGATACTAATTCATCAGATGAACATTTCGGCACTGGGGACAGGTTCTTAGTTGAGGTAAATAGGAGTAGTTGCCTCAGAGTCAGTGGAGTTGATTTATTACCAACTGAAAGACCAGCACTAGACCGACAATGACGCAGCCCCTGTGAAAGGACATGTGCTATTCACGGTGAATACCAATGGGGTGGGCCTTTTGAACGGGCCTGAGTGGACGTTTTGTACGTCTATGTGATTTGGCAAGTGGTTTTGTTTTCTGAAGCCTGAAACAATTTGCAAATTTGGAGAAAGAATACAACCAGAAAAAGAGAAGGGGAAAGGAAAAAAAAAAACCACAAACCAAACGCCAAGATTTTTGGTAAATGAAATCATAAGGACAGGGTGTCTGTGCAACCCTTTTAACAAGTGAGATGGAGCTAAGGACACTTCTATGGCGAATGCCAGCCTCAAATCCTATCTGCATTAAAGGACTTGTGCCCTCATCCTTCAGTTTCTAAGAGAGCTCTCTACCATGAGGCCCAGCATACCAAAGTGGAAGGTATCCTTTCCTCTAAAAACTACACTTTAAATGTACTTTGGAGAAAGCCTAAGGTGTGTTTTTTGGGCAAGAACTAGTAGATAGACTGGCTGTTTCATGGGGAATAACTGCCTCAGGGCAAGGAGTTGGATTTCTCTCTGAATTGATGGGTTTCACTGAAGTTGTATTTGACAGCTGAAGAAATGAGGAATTTTTTGTGGCCGGCTAAGAAGATGCTTTGTATCAAGCCACCAACTTTAACTTCCAGGGCCCTCCGTTTCTTCCAGAGTTGTCAAGGAAGAGGTGCAGGAGAGGAGCAAACTGGTGATGGCCCATTGGACACTTAGATTGCAAGTGCTCAGCCTTAGTTCAAGTACCCTAGTGCACAAAATAAGTTTCTTAAGTAGTATATTTGATGTAGCTATTGATACATTTTTAGTTTTCTCAAGTGTATTTGATGCCATTGTCCCTCATAATACCTGAGTTTAATAATAGAAACCACAGTGTGCGAAGTGGGCAAGTATTGCTTGTGAAACAGTTAGTTTCTTCAGCTTTTTAAATGAGTTGTTTGTCAGCATTTCACAAAGAATTGCAGATTATTGAATCTGGTCCTTGCTCCGGCTGACAGCATTTAGGAAAAGAATAATGTTTTATGAAATATAAATATATAGCTATACATTTATAGGCATATTTATGAACCAAAAACTGCTACAAATGTAGTAGTAGTTATAAGTTAAATTCAACAACTAAATAAGAGCTACAGTTTCAATGAATAGAACTATGGGTTTGGTCTTTAAATCCGTTTTTTCTCTCTTTAAATTAATCTTTACCACGTAGGTATTGTCTTTATAAGTAAGGATGCAAAGCATTTATCTTAAAAAAAACAAACAACAAAACCCCCCAAAAACAACAACATAAAAAAAAAAACCCTAAAAAAGCCAAAATGAAACAAAAAAATCTCCCCAAAAAGGAGAGGGACAGTTTAAAATGCCATAAGTCCTTGAGCTGTCTATTCAAAATCTGAAATGTAGCTAGAACTGCAGGCAGCTTTAATGATAATGCTAATTGCCCCCCGACCCCCCATCTCTGCTAACATTCAAATCCACTGTTTCTTCTGGATTTCATTTGGCAATTGCATCCCACTCAATATGAAGGCGTGTGAGAGAGAAAAATCAGTCTGCTAGCATACTATATTGGACCCAATTTCTTACTCATTTCATGGCACTAAGACTTCTTTTATCTGCAGGAATGCCAACTGATAGAGCAAATGACAGATGAAGCACTCACTTGCAACAGTTTGGCTACAGAATTAGGGATACTTTTTTTCCCCATTGTGAAATACCCTTTGGTACTGGCAAAAAAATTCCCAAACTAACCCAATAACAACAAAAAAAAAAGAGCTTGAAAAATCAGCCATGTTTTCAAAGGCATCCAAATGAGTTGGCATCCAAATCTCATATTCCTTGTACCATCACATGAGAGCTCCACATATATTTTTCCTAAATACACAAATTGTTGAAAGCCACCAGTTACTGAGTTGTTAAAGGAGAAGAGCTGGAGTGTCCTTAATTTCTGAGAGGCTTGGGTTACTCTTGTTATCTGACAGGTTTTCTAGTTCAACAGCACGTGGAATACTATGGGAATTGTACTGCAACACAGGAAAGATAAACAATTTTTTAATAGTAGTAGCACAGTACTTCGATCTTTTCCTGTCTTAAAATCTTTTAATTTTATTCAGAAGGTTTCCCACTTAACATTTTTAGAATTTCTGATCTTCTCAAAAAGAAATTACTTATTGCAAAGCTTTCATGGGAAGCTTCCATTTTCATCTTTGTTAGTAATTGCATTACTAATCAGTAATTAGTCCTCGCCAATTTTTATGAAATATTCTTTTACAAAGTCACTAATTAGAATCACAAAATAATTTAGGTATATACCTCTCAAGATCATTGGGTTTTAGCCTCTTGCTTAAAGCGGACCTGCAGGCCTAATGTCTCTGAGGTTAGACGAAGGACTTATCTAGTTAAGTTTTGAATATCTCCAAGGGTAGAGATCCCACTGCATCTCTATTGCAGTATCTGACCACCTTTTTGGGGAAGATCTCTTCCCAGTGTCTAACTGTAAATTCCTGCAAATTATGTTCATTGCCTCTTCTCTGCTACATGGATTAAACTGATCAGTCTGCAGTTCCCTAGATCTGCCCCTCCTGAAAACAGGTGTGACATCTGTCTGTCTCCAGTCCTCAAAGAGCTCCCACAGTAGCATCCACTCTGAATGCTAGTCCATTCAGAGACTGCAGAAGGGTGTGTCTCAAAGAAACTTGCTGGCTCCCTCAGCAGCCTGTAGAGATCATTCAGTCTGATCCCATGGATTTGCATGACAAATTTGCTTTGAGTCTTCCACATATATTAACACAAGTAATACATGTCCCAGCATTGTTCCCCAGGATTTAAAGGCAGACCTGAAAGAAGCCTTTGCAAGTTATAGCGAAGCAAAGCAAAGAAGACATCATGTTCCTCCTTGTTTTCTTGTCTTCTCTGCCCCATTCAGCAATGAATCTACACTTGTCTTTCTGTTTCTTCCAAGATAATGTTCTTACTGTTTTTTGATTTTTGTTTGTTTGCTTATTTCTTTTAAAATATCTTGCCATCTGAGGTTTGGTTTTTCTAATTTCACTACTGAATGCCTAGGAAATGTTTTAATGATTTTGGGTAGTCCAACATTGCTTTCAGTTTCTGTAAAATTCCTCTTAGCATTTGACCTCTGTCAGGAGTTTTCCATTCACCCAAGCTGGTTTCCTGTGCTTGACTATTTACACATTGGAATGGACAATTCTTGTACTTTGAAGAGACTGTTGTTGAAGGTCAACCAGCTCTCCTGGGCCTCTTTGTCCTTCAAGGCGGTTGCCCATGTGATTCTGCCTATAAGTTTGACTTGGTTATTTGACTGTAATATCCCGTCTTGTGTCATGAAAACATAAGTTGTAAAGACATTATTTTGATTTACTGAAATTTGTTCTTAATCTTCATGGTGAAAGAAAAAAAATTACTTGGGGTAAAGTTTCAGGAAACAAAATGAGACCAAAATGTTGGTTCTACCTTGAAGTAATGAAAAGACTTTAATACACCCACACATAGCAGAATAAATGAAGTTTGAAGAAACTAACAAATGGTGGCTTAAAAATCCTATGTTTATATTCCTCTTACCTATTTTGTTGCCCAAAGATTTCACCTAGAAGTTGCTGAACATCTGGAAAAAAACTGAGTGATGTCTTGGTGTAGCAAAAAGTTAGTTACCCAATTACATTTCAAAGACCAGAAGCAATCTAAGGGCAAGAGCCGAGACTGCAAATCTTAATGACTGTAAGATTCACTTGTGAACCTCTAAATATACAGACCTTGTATATACGGTATACAATATGTGGCATTTCCAGTAGATTTTTGAACTCAGGAAACAGTCCTGACATTGACAGTGTCCTTGTCACTTGACTGCACTGAGTGGAAAATTCTGCTTCTCTTTGAGCAAACTTCCCTTCATTGGGATTCTCTTTTCTCCTTAAACTTCAAATAAAACCTTAAATATTTCCTCAGCTTGCCAAAATTAGTGCAGTCTGGTTGCTAGCTATGGAAATGGTAGCTTGATAGATGATTTAAAAAGAAGATTTATGTATGAGAATGATTTCTTTAAAGACAATAGATTTATCTTAAAATTCAATATTTCTTCAGGTAATGGGGGTCTTCTTTTTAGAAAAACTTAATGAGCCACATTTTTATAAGTAATCAGAAGGTACTCAGCTACTACAGATAAAAATAGCAATAATTCTTTCTTCCTCTTCTGTGGCGGAAATAGCTCAATTAGCTATTTTTATTTGCTTTCTTGTGTGTATGACAAAGTAGTTACCATCCATGCAGAAGTTAGACCCATTCAAGACAGTGAGTCTAGTGAACTTCATCATCATCATCAAATGATACCTCTTTATTAATGTCTCAAATCAGTTTTTTATGTCTAGGACTTATGGATTGTGAATTGTTGGTCAGGGTAATTTTGTCTCAGTTTTACAGATTTAAAGGACTCTCTAAGGGCTTTGTTTGAAATTAAATTTTCTTGCATTTCAACTGAGAAAAAAAAAACAAACCTTTTTTTTATTTTTATCTTCATCTCCATGGGTTAGGTACTCACCATGAATAGGTACGCAAGTTAACCAGCTGAGCAAAAGAGTTGGCTTCTGTTAAGGGAGATCGAATGGGGTTCATAGATAGACAGATAGGAAAGATGGGTTCCATTCATCTAGGATCAGTCAAATGAAACTGTTTATATGTTGATAAACAACTGTGGAGCGTGTGCGTGTCTGTAATATAATCATAAGAGGAATTTAATGTTCTTTCCTTAGTGCTATGTCTTTCACATAGGTCTTCTATTTACTACCTCTTTGTCCTAGTTAGGACAGCTGAGACCAGTTCATCACTGGATGGGTATAACCCAAAAGTGTGTATTCTATAGCCTTCCGTGCCATTTCTCAGAAACTGTTATCAATGAACCATTTACACTATCTGCACATAGAGCCTGACTCCTCAGGCTATAAAATAGGTGCTAAGAGGCCTGCAAGATAGGAGTTGCTCTTGTCCTCACACCCATTAAGGAACCCCCCACCCTGAGGGAGGTACGGAGCATTCCTGCCTGAACTGGAGGATATATAATCTTGGAGTCTTGGGACCTTTTTAACCATTCGTGGGATCCAGAGGAAGACTGCAGACCACCGCTCTCGACTGGACTGCAGCCACCACTTTTCAACCAGACTGCAACCATCACTCTTGACTGGACTGCAATCACCACTCTTGACCAGACTGCAACAGCACTCTCACCAACAGATTTTTCCCCTCTCCTTTTCCTTTGGACTCAGGGGGCCCAAAGAACACCATTCTGTTCATGCCCCAGGATGCTGAGTTATATATTTAGGTTTTGTGGGTTAAAACCAATTGTTTGTCTGTATAATTTTACTTATTGTATTGTTTTATTAAATTGTTATTCTGACTTATAATCTCTCTTTTGAGTTGAGTTCATTTCCCCTGCTGATTTACCTTTAAACCAGCACACTCTTTTATGGCAGTGATGAGTTTTTCCAGACTCTTTCTGATTTGGAGCTGGAATGGATATTGGTTCAATGAGAAATGCAGGCAATAGCCAGCAAATTTTAGAGTACATAATGAAGGAGTTTTGTTTTAGTGAGAAATAGTGAGAAAACTAGAGGAGAAGCCCCTCAAAAGGTGCCCAAGAGACAGTAGAGAAAATTTCTGACTTGTTTGGAAGCTTATATCATTAAAAAACTAAACAAGCAATCTACCAGAGCAATAAGGCAAACATGAGAGAGAAAACTGATGCTTAGGCTTCATAAGGGTAGGAAGAAACTACTTGACTATTCTTGGTCTTGTTTCTATAGCTGCTTGTCTGATGTACTGTCTGGAACCCTTTAATTCACAAACATCTGGCAATAAAATCTAGAGATTGCCTTTCATGTTTTCGTCACTTTCAGTCTCCAAGTCTTTGAACACTCTACTTCCTTGTCTTTAGAAGAATAAATCTAAGGCTTTTTGAAAATTTTTGCAAAAGTTCATGGAATTGGATTTCACTTTTGTGTAACAACACAGATATTTAATCACAGCAAATGAGTTCCAGGTGTTATAATCTTCACTACACAGGCTAAGAATATATTTCTGAAATACGTGCACCTCAGTAATTTTGTTCCTATGTAAAAATGTTCATTTCATCTCTCAACCCCAATCGATTGGTGGTACCACTTTACTATTTTTATTTTTTCATCATAAATATCTCTTTTTCATACAAAACTGTATTAGTTGATTATGGAACCAGAAAAATGAGTTACGCTTTGTGTTTCTTTAGAACATTATTTAATTTTTCTCATTAATATTTTGATCCTTGCAGTTTCAAAGGAGTCAAAATAATTTGAGAATATATATAATGAAAAATTACAAAGTGAATAAATAGCTGTTTTCTAAAAAGAAAAAAAAATCTTCCTAAGATTTTTTGGTAGTATTTGACCCAATATATGTATCTTTTAAAAGGTAACAATCCTTTAAATAGAAGTATTACAATTTTAGAAACGGGGGGATGTATGTTCTCTACTTCTTTTAATTGAGCCTTACACTACTGAATAAAAATGTTCATCTTTAGAATTATCTGTTACTTATTTCATCCCTTTTATTTCAGAATCAGCTGCAGATTACTCTTTTTCTCAAGGAAATTTTTAAGAACTGTGTTGATTGGCTTGTTTATTATATGACTCAGTATTTTTTCTGCTCTGAATTTTAGCAGTTTTCTTTGGTCACTGGATGACCTTGTAGTGCAGTCCAGCTGCTGTCTCACCATTTTGTACACTACATGCTCCACAAACAGGACACAGATCCTAAAAGGAGTAGTGGTCTGAGGGAACTTTTGGACTTCAGGCATAGAATAGATTGAGGATCTGTGGGATTTGATCTCTCCAGTATAAGGTTGGGTGGGGATTTTGGGGGATTTTTTTGTTTGGTTGGTTTGTTGGTTGGTGTGCAAGTTTGGAGTTGGCTTCCTGCCAAATCTCCGAAACTCGACAACAGGGTCTCCTTCCCAGAGAGGGAAGGAAAAAAAAACGAAAGACCAGGCAGCCAAAGTTCTAGCCGAAATATATATATATATTATGTATAAAACAGAGATATACAATGAGAATTATATATATGAATCTATGACCCCAAATAGCTTCCCGAAGTCGAAGGGAGGAGGGGGGAAGGGAGAAGGGAAAAGGATAAAATAGGGTGAAAAGGGACAAATAATAAAACAGATCTACACAATCTAAAAACCCAGCAAAGCTGAAGGATTGGCAAGAGCTCACCACTTCCCTTGAAAGAAAGCAGTACGTCTGGACACGGCCCAGCACTCCCCCCTCACGCGTGGTCGATAACAGCAGTCACTGTAGGCCTCAGCTCCAGATAAGCCAGGCCCAGACAGGGACCACCGTTCTCCAACCTCGCCGGAAGAGAAGAGAGCGAACTCTCTTATCAATGTCTTATTTATACCCTAGGTTACGTAAAGGAATAGCATGGAATACTTCCTTGGTCACCTTCCCAGTTCCTTCCTGGTTACAAACTGGTTTCCAGGAAGGCCTAGACTGAAACCATCACAGTTGGTTTGGAAGTTTTCTTTAAATCTCCTTTCTAGATACAAACTGCAATTTCACCAGCATAAGGAGCATATGAGGTCATAGTAAATCAGACAAGGTGCAGCCCATCATTTTTCTTCCCACTGCTTGAGTCAGTGAGGAAGGAAAACATTATATCACGTTTTTGTAAAAGCAGGTTTCTCTCTGATTTACTTGGCTCACTAGTCAAGCCAGTGAGAAGTGAAGCCAAAGTTATTCCTTTTTTTTACTTCTTTTGGTCCTTTCCCAGTTTTTTGTCACTGGAGTCACAAATTGAATCCTACTGAGGGAGGGGAGCACTATTTCCCTGGGAAACCTAGGAAAAACAGTGATGATCTCGCTCTCTGTGAAAAAACCCAGTGGTCTTGTCCTTGCATTTGTAATCAGTCAATGAGAACCTGGGAAGGATAGGAAAAGCACCTGTGGAAACAAAGTACTTGGGATTTGCTCTGAGATTCTGTCAGCTCAGGAGAATAAACAAGGAGTACTTTGGTAGGAAGCACAATAAAAACAATACTCTGTTTACTATTTGTTCTTTGAGATACACATCCACTCATGCTTTTTACTTTGGGGGGGGTGGCAGAGGGGGGCTGGAGTGTTTTGGAGCAGGAGGAAGAATCATAAAAGCCACTTTTCTCTCAGTGAATAATTAGAAGTTCAACTGGTCACATCAAGGGCTCGGGGAGAGGACAGGCACAGATGTTATGGGCGCAGCAGTCACTGTCACAGTCATAGTATGGCTGTGATGACACAGGTATGCTCAATCAGTTTTACTAACCTGCTTTCTGGTATTCCAACAGAATGGGCTTATCTGTTCAACTTACATTATATTATGAGTAGAAAATAAATTTGTATTAAATTTCTCTTGGTTGGGTTTTTAATACATCGATGCTTCAGATATTTTGTTACTCAATCTAATCTAACATCTATTATTGAATTTTCAGCTTCCTAATCTGACCTCCATACTTTCTCAAACTTTTCCTTTAACACATATAACACACAAGAAAAACACATCTTCATTCATCTCTGTCTTAATTTAGAACACAGTGTACTTTTGATCTTGATTTGTTCGTTTTTTTGACTTAGGAAAATGAGAATACTAAAATCAAAAGAGAACATTCTTTTCTATTTGTTTGTTTGGCATGGGGTTCTTGTTGATGAGGTTTTTTGGAGGTTTTATTAATCTGCTTGTAAGTGGTATTTTTTGTTCTCATTAATTCATCATATTGTAATAGCATTTGTTTTCTATCATCTTCTGTGTTTGCATTTAGGGCTTGTGAAAAGTGACAAACTAGACTGCCTTGTGAAAGTGAAGCTTTCTGACAGTCCATAAAGCAGATACTCATAAGCAACTACAGCAAACCTCATCCTCATTCTATTGTATACCATTTAAGAATTAATTGTTGGAGTATTTTTAAAGTTTTATATCTTGCTTGTGGACATCAGATATACAAATGAGGGCTGCTTTTACCGAGGCAAACTAATGTACTTGACTCATATTTACAACAAAATATTACCTTTCAAAAGGAATTTGGATTTTGGGGGTTTATTTCATGCCAGCCAACTGATCTAAATTCATCTGGTTCAAATTCATTCAGCAGTTCAGGAAAAGATCATTGATTATGAGTTCTTTAAAAATTCCCTGTTGTGCTACTTCTAATAGACAGTTTCCATCTTACCTTTTTTTTTGTATTCCAAAAACTGTTTCTAGTTCTGATATGAATATTGTATTGGTCGCAGACTAGGTTTTTTGGGGGGTTGGGATTTTTTTAAGTTTTTCCTGGGTTTTACTAAAGAGAGAAACATCTATATGTGTTTATTGCACTCCAGTATATGCACCTATATAGATAATAGTACAACCTACTGGGTAAGATGAGGAAGCAGTAAGAAACTGAAAGAGAACACAGCCAGCAGCTTTAACCTGGACTTAATGATGGATAATAAATTGATGACAACACTAATAAAAGGACTTAAGTATTTTACCTTTAAATGAAATTAGAATGAAACACCAATTAGGCTTGTTTTAGAACACTTATCTTTATTAATTTGCTTTGCAATCTAACTAATCCTCTCACATTTCTAAATTCTGCATTACACTGAAGTATTCTGAATGATTTGTCTACAAATAGGAAAAAAATGGTGTTTATTAGCAACTGACTAGACCTATTCATAAAGATTTTTACTCTTTCAAACACCATTATGATCATGTTTTAGTTGAGAGCATACACTTTTGGTTAAAATAAACATGTGGAACTTATGCAGTTATATGTCTGCTTAGAATTAAGCTGTTTGGAGAGGTTACACATCTTAATGATAGTTTCTGATACCTGTTTTCAGAATTTTTTTAGTAGATTCTATTATATTAAAATTTATCCTTTTTTTGACCACTTATAACAACACACTGCATAATTAAACTTCTAAAGTAGCTTTGAACAATGTATGAATGCTCTTTTCCAATTCAACAGATGCATCAAACATGTTTATTTACTCAGATTGTACCTATTCATTAATCAGTAGAGACTTAGGGGCTACTTTACTGTATTTATCATTTTGCAGTGGCATCAACTGCTTTTCCTCCTGCTTTCTACATCAATACAATATTAAGTAAAGTTTAACTTTTACTTCCCTTTCTTACTGACGATGATAACTTTGGGTGTCTGTCTGATTATGTGGCATCTATTATAGCTTGAGCCAAGTACATTTGATGTACAAAATGATACGCAGAAAAGAACTTCTTACTGAGAACTTCAGAATCCTTAGGCTTCAGACTTTAAACATAGATTCTCTCAATTTAGGGTGAGATTTGTCATCCTGCTGAAAACAATAACCATTCTAAGATAATTCCTACCTAGCAGATCAGAAGGAATAAAGATCTCCCAAACTATAGCTTTTGGGGTTGAATCCTAATTATCCTGAATACACAGAGTTAAATGCCTGAAATCACCGGAAAGATAAACATTACTTTTACCTGGGGATGAGTTGGATCTAGTGGGTTCCTTGTTTTGAAACAAGTTCAAGGAAGAGAACTTTCACACTGTGCAGACTCAACATTTTCTACTGTACATTTAGATCTCCCCGACAATTAAATTAGTAGACTCCACAGATACAACTCACATATTCCTTGTGTCACATAGGTCACAAAATAGCCTAGTGAGCTCTGATGTGGTCTGCTCTGGTTCTGGAATTTTACCAACCACACTAATATTTCTGAAAACAGAAGTTTACTATGAGATTGTATCTTTTACTGGTCCCCTTAAGCAGGGTAAGAATGTGCCCTTGGACAGCACAGTGGACTCTAGTATCTGCTATAGTGGGTCACTTAGTGGTGAGGAAAATGTAACAGCTCTGGTGTGGTTGAAGGTGAAAGTTCCCTGGAAACAGGTTTGCACAAGTCTGTGTGTGTCTCGGGGCAGTAAGCACCCTTTTCACACAGTTCAGTTCCACTTATATCTGTGAATCTGCCGTTAGTGTTGGTTAAATATAATATATAAATAAGTTGAGGAAACTGTTCCTTAAAGCAGAGTATCACTTGCGTTGTTTGTCTGTGAGAATTTTGGAGAAGAGCTTGTGTTGCTAGCAACACAGGGAAAGGGAAATTACTTTTTGAAAAGGAAAATATGCTTTCCTGAGATTTCTCTTGCAGTGCATTGAACTACAGATAGACTTCAATGAAAATTTCAGGCATAAGATTTCTAGATTAACTATGGTATTGCCAACAGTGTTATTTATGCTACAAAACTGTGCCTATTAAAAATAACTTGTTCTGATTATAAAAATGCCACATAATGTGTCAGCCCTACTCCTACAGTACAAGAACACAATGGACCCAGAAAATTCATGTATGTAACAATGTCTGCCTTAAAGTTTTTGATAGCATTTGGCAAATTTCATATTCCTAGAGCAGGCACAATAGGTATTGGTACTACTTCAGTCCAAGTTGTTGGTTTTGGGTACAAACTGACCACTAATAGTTGAATACTAATATTTGAATGCTAATATTTCCAGAGACTACATAAAAATGTAATAAAAAATAAGCTTTTAAAATAACAAAAAAATCCCACCAAAACCATGGAGAGAAAAAAACTAAAATTATGCTATTTTACTAGATGGAGAATAGAATTAAAAAATACCTTTTTTTTTTGCTCTTAGATATTCTTCTAAGTAATTGTCCTCAGTGACTGGGAACTGTTTCAGATCTAGTTCGTCTATAATAAACATAAGAAAATTAGTTTTAAAGTAAGTGAATAAAGAACAATTTGGTACTTATTTCATGTAATATGTATAACTGTTGCTACAGTCAATAGCTGACCTAAACTAAATACCTCTGCAAGTATTCCAGTTTAGAATTCCATCCATTTTAGATGTCTAACAATGCATCTAAATACTTAAAAAAGACCTATATGAAGTTTACACTTAAAAGAGAATAACTAACAACACTGATGTGTGTCTGTCTACAACGCTTTTTTATGTTGTCAATATTTTTTTGTGCAGTTGGGCACTGTTCAGCAGCGGGATGCCTGTGCAGGACTGGAGGATGTGGCCAACAGAGCTTATCTAGTAGCAACGAGAAAGCACGCTTTACAAACAAACTTTTAATTTACTTGCCATCAGACTGTGACACATACTTCAACTCCATTTTGTGAACTCCCCAAATGTTTTGATTACTATCACCTAATGGTCAACATTTGATACCTCAAAACAGAGAGACAAATTGCTCAAAGCCCAGAATTATGTGCTATATGAAAATGGTATTTCAAAAAGGCCCATGACTTTTTTCTTTATCTTTTAAACCTTACCACTTGTGCCTGTACAGGTTATTTCACTACTTGTGTAGGATTTATTTTGTTGAGTTAGAAACTTAGCAACAAGCTAGCATGACAGTTTTTTGCTTTTTTATTTTATGTTTTTTTTGTTCAAAGATAAACACATTTGACTTGAACTTCTTTTTTCACTGTGATACGGAAGAGGAATCCAGGTACCTTTTTTGTTCGTATGGGTTTTGCAAAAGCAGAAGAGTCATTGTCTGTATTGTTATTTTGTCTATATTTCATGACCTTCGAGCTTTCAACCTTTACCCTGTTGCAAATCAAGTTTCTGCTAGTACAAGCAGCTCCTGAAGCATCCACTTTGGTCACAGTCAACCTACACAGGTTTCTTGAGGATGTTCACCCTGTGGTTTCACAGATTCTGAAACAGGAAGCAATTTAGCGAACTCTATTCACTGAAAAGAGTCGAATGCCCTCTGCTTAGAAAAAGACAACTGACCTAACATGCATTACCATCCAAGTGGAAATAACTTCTTGGGTTTGCTGCTCAGTTGCTTTTATTGCCTTTCTTACAGAGTTAAACATCTTGTCTTGTTTTCTGCTG
This sequence comes from Manacus vitellinus, assembly GCF_001715985.3. NCBI lineage: Eukaryota > Metazoa > Chordata > Aves > Passeriformes > Pipridae > Manacus > Manacus vitellinus. The sequence goes on from NW_021940535.1 coordinate 27,442,443, forward strand.
GTGCTTTACATTTGTCACGCTACTCCTTTCAATAGGCTTATTATATGAACAAAGCTGAAATTTTTATTTATCATCTATACACAATTTATACTTAAATACGGACAGATCTGCATAATGCAGTAATTCTCTCATTCTCTGTGCATTGGGGAAAGGAGGTAGGGTAAATTAGGTGTGCAGTTCAATTACCAAGCTCAGGAGTCATAATCTTGAAGTTGCTATTTAAGCTATGTGAATGATGACAGCATATTCAGCTTTGAAAATAAGAGCAGTTACTTTCAAAGTGTTTTTTTTTTCTTATTACTGATGTGGGAATGCATAATGCTTGAGGTTCTTTCCAGAAACACATACGTACATTTTCCCTCTTCTAGATGCAGGAACAGAACTTGTAGAGGTTCATAACTATTGTATCATCACTATCCTTTTTAGTGAATAAATACTGCTTATCAATAAAACCTCAGGCAGATGGTCAATAATGGTTAAATATGAGGAAAGGGTACAATGAATGTCTGCATAAATTTATAGGTTGATGGTAAAGACAACAGAAAACTCTGAAGGCTGAACAGAAGGGTTTTACACATTCTGTAGAGATTAGAGCCAATTTATTCACTGGAAATCGGGTATCTTCTTATCACTTTGGCAAACCTAAGAGTTCTGTGGGATTTTAGTATCAGAAATGTTAAAGAACAGTTAAGTCAGCAGCGTTATCTTGTCCTAAAGATTCTTGCTTAGTTCTATATACAATTTTACTTTTATTTAGTCTCATCAAAAAGCAAAATAGATGTTTGTTTGCTAAACATTTATAATGAGTTATCCCTTGCACCAGAGGAAGTTTCTTTAAAAATTCCATATGTTATACAGGGTACCTTAGAGCTAGATATATGTTGCAAGCCATGCTTTAACAGACTGTGAACCTAGTAAATAAGAAAGTAAGGTGACAGCAGAAATCACATTCTGAAGTGGTGTCAGAGCACATAGAACCCCTTGTTTCTAATTCTGTGGTTTAAACTTAAAGCATTTTCTTCTCTATTTGTAGTGGACATACATTTTTTATTTTTATGACACCTAACAGGCAGACTATCCATTTCTTTGTAGAACTGAGTGCGAGTTAGACAATTTAAGAAAAAAAATATAAACTTACATTTTTGAAAATCTAGGCACAAAAGAGAATTTCTAATTTGTTGTCCTGCTAAGGTCACACTTGAGAGCTTTGTTATCACACTAGATTTTTCTCCCACTCCTTATGGGTTCAAAGCCATATGATCTGGCTGCTGAAAGTATTGGAGAGTCCTTGTTTATTCTTTGTCTGCAATAGGTACCAAATGTAACACTGTCTAGAGCTGATTTATGTTTTTCCAGGGAAGTTAACAGCATATCAAATTTACTACAGAAAGCCTTTCTATCTCTGAAATGTTTTCAGAAACTTCTCATTGCTCACCTGCTTTGACTTCCTTTGCAGCAAATTCTGGACAGCAGAATATGAATTAGTGTTTGTTTGTGCCTGAGTATCCTTCTTGACTGGTGCCCTTTATGGTTCCATCAGGAAAGTGTGAATGACTTGTGTAAAATAGTATTTTCAAGTGCAGAAAGGTCCTGGAGGCTGCTTGTACACCAGCACCAAAATAAAACTTTAACTCAGGTCCTGTAAAATGTGTAACTCAAATCCACATTGTAGATTTCTTTATAAGTACCTTGTTCACTAAAAACTATCACGATCCTTGACTGATAGGCACTAGGATGCCTAAGACATAAGATATCATTCCACGGAATAGTGGGGGGAAAAAAAGCACACAATCACTTTTTTTTAGAAGAAAGGAGTGTGTTAAATCTGACCATTCTCTGAACCTGCATAATTAAAACATCCAAATATCATTTGGCCTTTAATTACTGATGTCTTCATAAATATGAAGAAATGGAATCCTATTCATTACCATTCTCCACTTGCATAATATTTGGGGGACTTTAAGGATCTCTTGGCAGGGAGAAAGCCTAGAGAGAAAGGTAATTTGGAGAGAAGATAACCATTGTGTTAAAAGGCAAGTATTTCTACCAATTGGAACGGGCCATTTAAAAATATGATGAGGTGGCTTTTATCCATTTTGCACATCATTATCAACCATTATCAATGAGGTTTTTCAGTACATCTTTTTTGCCTGGGCCTAGAGATGGTTCAGTGAAATATATTCCTGTTCATTTTCTTGAATATGAGGGATTATTTTGCAAAGATATAAGTAGAGGTACCTACCTAAAAAAATAGTACCGGAAACATAGAAATGGCCATATTCCACTACATAAAAGGCAGAGCAAAGGTGAAGCTGGAGCTGAACTTGGTAAGGGATGCAAAGAATAACAAGAAAGGCTTCTACAGGTATGTCAGCCAGAAAAGGAAGGTCAAAGAAAGCATAGCCCCTCAATGAGTAAGGCTGGCGAACTGGCAACAACAAATGAGAAGGCGGCTGAGATGTTCAACAGCACCTTTGCCTCAGTCTTCAATGGCAACCTCTCTTTCCACATCTCTTGAGTGGATGGACTGCAAGATGGGGATGGGGGGAGCAAAAAGAGGGACCTGGACAAGCTTGAGAAGGGAGCCCAAGGTAACCTCATGGGGTTCAAAGTCAAGTGCAAGGGACAATCCCCACTACCAATACAGTCTAGGGGATGAATGGATGAAGAGCAGCCCTGCCAAAAAGGTCTTGGAGGTGCTGGAGGAGGAGAAGAAGCTGGACATGAACCAGCTGGTCATGACCCAGTTGTATCGTGAGCTGCATCAAAAGGAATTTGGCCAGCAGGTCAAGGGAGGTGATTCCGCCCCCCTGACTGAAAGAAGGTAGGTTTAGATTAGATACTTGGAAGCAATTCTTTACTATGAGGCTGGTGAGAGACTGGAACAGGTTGCTCAAAGAGTTGTGGATACCCTGTCCACAACTGTCCCTGGAAGCGTTCCAGGCCAGGTTGCATAGAGCTTTGAGCAACCTGGTCTAGTGGAAGGTGTCCCTTGGAACCAGATTATCATTAAGGTTCCTTCCAAACCATCCTATGATTCTATTATAAAAATTATGAATATGCTAGAAGTATCATTTTGGAGTCTGTCCACAGGATAATGATGTTTGTTTGATGAAGAGAAGTTCATGACAATTTGCAGTTGCAAATGTATCTTATGTGGGGTAGATAAGGCTTTTATAGAAAATAGACAACAATAGGACATTTATCATTTATCTCTTGCCTTTTTTCTCTTCCCCTCCTCCGCCTGTGTTCTTGAAAGGTAGCAATATATTACAGAATTTTCTGGTATAATGATGCTACTCTGAATCGATACATGAAACCTCATGTTGCACAAAGGATACTGAGCAATTTTATTTTATAATAGATTGCAGAAAGTGACCACACTTTGCATTTCCTGCCGTTACAGTGGTTTTTGGCTTTCAAAGTCTCCATCAACATAAAGAAAGTAAGAGTCAAGTGAGATACAACATGCAGTGAAGAGACATGGAAACTAACGATAAGGTAGGAAGCAGACAGATCTATACCAAAGTTCAGGTTACAGTCATATCTCTGTCTCCATGTATGTTGTCACACCACCCCCAAATGCTGAAGACTGCTGCGTACTGAAGAAGCTATTAGCATTTGAGAGACAGGTGCTCTGTCTGAAGAATAGCATATCGAAAAGATCAACACTGGGCTCTGCATTACCACCTTGCATTTAATTAACTAGCAAAAGAGCCCAAAGTAAAATTAAATTAAAGGTCTCACTTAAGCCGGGGAAGGTGAAGAGTTTCAGAGTTAATCTGCCAAATAGTATTTCATCATTTCAAAGGTAATCTGCAGTTTTTGCACACAATCAGTTATGGCCAGCCTGGTCTTTGACACAGTAAAATTCTTGAATATGTCTGTGCCTTAAGCGGAATTTCTTCTCTTTTGGAGAAAGTAAATTTACATCATTTGCAAAGAGTTTATACAACAACTCCATGTTGGCCGAAATGAATTATGCATGATATTTTGGGACCAGCAAACAAACTCACTGTTTCTTTCTTTAATTGGACGGCTGAGATAATAGTTGTGAAGTTCTTTCTTTTCCATTACACTTGGAAAATCCTAACAAAGATGTAGCTACTTTGGAGTGCAAAAGGAAGTTTTCACTTACCTTCTGTCTTTTCTTCATTTAATTTGTGTGTATGTGTGTGTGTAATCCATATCACAGTCTATTACTCAGAGTTTCTACTACAGAAGCAAAAAAGCCCTCTTTCTAGAAGAAAATCTGTTCATAACTGACAGAATACACTGGAAACACAGAGTGAGTTTTCATACTGAACTTCTCCATTTCTGTTTAGATAGGCTAGTAAAATAGCATATCTAAATATTTACATTTTAAACATGAAAGATGTCAAAAATGTTGTCAATTTCCTTTATTTTCAGTAGGCAAATAATGTATAGATTTTCTCCATTGACATCATACTGGTTGAGAGGTCAAAGGAAGTGTAGGAGATAGCCATATTTACAATATTACTGGAAGTATACAAATTCTGCAGTTGGCATCTTCAGTGGAAGTTTAAAAGTCACTTTTCAGAAGTGTAACATACATTTATTGACACGTATGGAATAAACCTATAGACAGACTTGGCCCTGTGTAATTTTAAATCGTATTTGCATGTCTTTGACAATTAGATCATATAATGTATAAAAAGTCACAAAAACATCTACAGTGCATACACATTGGCTTTCTTTAAAATGCTCACTTTTTAAAATATATACATTTTGTACTTTTTATAGAACTCTTAATAAATTCAGTTGTAGGAACATTTCTGTGGACCTTAACTAGACTATTCCCATGAGTAAGGCTACTGACAATGCAAAGATCAAATGCCAAGGACAGTAACCATGAATGTCTAATAGATCAAGAAATGAAGTGAGGAAAGAAAAAGTGTGTTTATTTTGTTTTATATTTTAAAGACACTACCTCAGATTAAATTTAATATTGCACTTGACAGCTCTACAGTTGGAAAAATATCAGTAGAAAACAATCGTAATGAAAAGAAAATTCTATTTTTGGTTAACAATTTTCATGTGAGATTTTGGATTCTTGGAATTTAAAGCAACTGCCGTACAGAAAACCAAAAACCTCTGTAGAAGATGATGAAGGTAATGCTGATAACAAAAAAATTCCCTGGGATGTCTAATTACGTGTATTGTTAAGGAGACTGTTCTAGTAAATACTAATTTATGAATTCAAGATGTAGTTTCTTCTAAATAGTTCACAAATGCAGTAAGCTCTTTGACTCCTTTACATTAAAACTAACCTCTTTGACTCCTTTACATTATAACATCTAAAATATTGTCTTCTGAAAAAAGAGTTTAGAACATACTTTATTTTAAATCCCATATGCTACCAATGCTGATCTTCATTTGAATGCAGGTGGATATAAATACTTTTATATGGAAACAAAGCTACTGTTAGTTTGCATTTCTCTTCATGGAAGAACTTATGCCTAGATAACAATGGTCTCCTTTCATTATTATTCTCAATACATGACTGCAGAATATTCATATATTAATATTGGAATTAGTACTATTTTATATTTCTATCTGCAGTATCTCCCCTCATGTTCTATCCAGTTACGTTTGCTCACAGCTCATCCTCTAGCTCAGAGACTAAAGATGAAAGAATTGAGGTACTTTATTATAGAAAACAGAAAATTCTAGGGAAATGTTAGGACTTCTATATGTGAAAAAGTTGATGCCAAAAGAGAGAGAATAAGCTCTTTGTCTCTGGATAGGGCAAGAAGTGATGTGATTAGTCTGACTATCAAGAACAATCTGGCTGCAAGGGACAGTTAAGCACTGGAGTAGTTTGCCTAGGGAGACCGTGGAGTCTGTTGCTGGAGGATTTTAGAAACTGATTGGACAAAGGTGTTAGGTGTGGCGTTTGTGCCACTTGTGACTTGGATCTGAGGATGGACTAGATGGCCACCTGAAATGTATTCCAGCTCTATTTTTCCATTTTTTCAATAAAGCTTCCAAGACAGACTACACAAAAATCTTTACTAAAAATCTATTAAAACAATTACAATTGCTTTCCTCAGCAAACCATCTCTTTTTATTATTTTCAGAGATGGTTTATGTTTATTGTAACCTGATAGGTTCTATTCAATTGATTCTTGTCATTTATCATTCACCATATGGTTCTCTCCTAAGTCTTTATATATTGATTCCTTTGTTACTTAAATCTGACCAGGTAAGAAAAGGAAGTAGTCATCTTCTGTTCACAGAGCAACAAAAAAAGGTAACTAACACCTGTAGCATGCCCCCTTCCATTCTTATCATGTTTTTATGTTGAGGAATCCATTCAGTATTTTCAGTGGTCTTTTCAGTGCTGCTTTGCTGGCCTGAGTAACCCCTCAAGTCTCACACTACCGAGGTCTTGTGGCATGCAGTTGGCATTAGATACCCTTGACAGAATTTACATAACCTCCACCACCTCTGATAGGAAGTGTATTCCTTTAGGTCCACTTGAGGCCCTTACAATATCACAAGTTTTAGTCCTCCTTACAGGGACACGCCACACAGACATTTGCTATCTCTACTGTTAATACGAATGTCTTAAAACCAGAAATATTATACTGTAGAGTGATGCTAAGTGTGCATACTCAGTGAAACAGTAAGAAGCTTCTTATTGTGACTAGTTCATATGAAGTGTTACGAATTACTGGAAGCATATTTATGGTATCAAAAAAGCCGAGGTAGTTGGATATTCAAAGCTAATGTTTATGCTCTCTTCTTTAGCTTATGGGATTTTTTTAGGCTTTGGGAGTTAGGGCACAAAACACATTTAAGCTCAATGTGAGACTTAATGCCAAATTGCTAATCTACTGTTAATGTAAAATATTCCCAGTAAATATAGTTTCTGTTCCAATTAAGTTTAAAACAAGCAGCTCCCCACCTTTACCTACACAACACTACACATTTAAAATTCACTTATGGAGGTAAGTTTTACTCTAATTATTTCACAATTCTTAATATGTGACATTAGGTCAAATATTCCTTAGAAAAGGTGTAGTGAGAGGGTGAAAAAAAATGGAATACATTGTGGTCAAACTCTTCTGAAGTTAACAGAAATGTTCCACCAACTTAATACAGATTTACATGCAGAACTAAAGGACAGAGCAAATAAATAACTCTGTAACTTAAAGTGAGCATAAGTAAATTTGTTGTCAAATTTGAAAATTACAGATTCCTACTTCTCTTATCTGTTTCTCTAGAGAAAATCAATAGAAAAGGCATAATTTTTCTCTCTTCTTTTGAAGTTACCTGGAATTTAGGTATAGGTGAATGTGTTGAATTGAAAGGACAGAGAAGCTGAAGAGTGACTGTGCGACAAAGCTTAACTAACATTTTCTGCCAAAGTAGCACCATGCAACCAGTTCAGTAAACCTTCTTAAGATTAAAACAGATTACAGTGGTATGAAGTGCACCATCTTCCATGTATTTGAAGGCTGTTGTCAACTTCAGTGCACTGAATTACACTACTTGCTGAGCACTGTAGTCCTTTGTAGAATTAGACTTGATATAGATGGGGATTATATTGTTTCCAAAACCAATATACCAAAATTTTCCATGTGTCTGTGTACCTCATAGCTACAACAAAGTTTTAGTCATCCTAGAGTGAACACTACTTTGGTATGCAATATCTATCTGTGGAAGTAGACCATTTGCTTCATATGCCATTATTATGCAATTATTTTTAAGATGAAGAAGTGTTTTAATGCTGAGGGTGAGAGGAGTTACACCTTCTCAAGTATTACACAATGACCTTTTTTCAGAGTCCTCTTAAGATGTCACTAGAGAGTTGATGATGCTCATGCAAAACACTCAATTATTGATTTTTAAGCACTTTCAAGATTCTCAAGATGCAGTTTATATGCTTGTATAGTTTAGAAGATGTACCACAGCTCATGCTTTGAAAAAGATGCCAGATATTTATGGTTTTATGTCACACATGACCTCCCAAGGAAATACTCTTATAGTTGAAGTGCAGGCAAATCAAAAGAATAGAAAAAAGTGAAAAGCTTTAGCAATAATTAACAGTATCTAAAAACATCAGCCTTTAAAACCCATGATAACATGAAGCAAAAATAGTACTTTTCTTTCTATTTAATTTCTTTCCCAAAGTATTTCTCAAAATCCTTAGAAATGTCGGCAGAAAATTCCCTTTAACTCATCTATGTAGACAGATGTCAAAACAGAAAATGGTGTTTAGCCTGTAGCATACTGTGAAGTTTTTTTTGTGGTTATTGTTTTACTGGGCTGGGAGTGTTTTTAGGGATTTTTTTTTTTCCTTGCATTAAGTAACTTTCTCAAGTAGGTCTTAGTGCTGCAGTTTAATGAGGTTTATATGTGGTCTATTGGAAAATCCACAGGAAGGCCATTTTTACATGCTTGAGAAAATGTGGATTAAATTCCCCAAGCAGGGCACACAATCTCATTCACATACATTGATAATAAACTTTTTTTCCAGATTGCTGACATCTGGATTGTTGACTAGATTTATATTTGTCTTTAGGCTTCTGACTATGTTAGTAATGCATAGCCCCTATTGATTCCAGTATGGGTTAGGAGCTAGTTATCCATCTTTAGACAACTTCGTATCTGTCAAAATCATAGTTGCAACTCTCTGAATAGAAATTTTTCCCTTTCAAAAACATAGCGATTAAATCAATTTGATAATGAGTTATAAGAATAAATGCTCTAAAACAAAAATTTATTTTTCATAAGGAAATACAGCTCTAAATTAATTTCTCAAATAATTTTAAAGTATTTCTTAGCTTCATTTTAGGCTGAAAACTAGAGACTATAGGAAGATAAATTTATATTAATTTATATTTTATGACAAAACTTTAAAAATCCCTTATTTATATGCTAATGCCTGAGGTGTAGTTATTAATGTTATTTTCAATTTCTGTTTGTAGTATGATTTCCAAAATATTTTAGTAATTTTCTATTTCTTTGTTAACAAGAATTTTAAATAGATTTAGCTATAATTTTTGATGTTAGAATCACAAAGACAGGACTGAGGTGAAATTTTTTACTCACCAATTTCACTTTTATGATTAATGAGAATTTTAAAATTATGCCAATAGTTCTGCAGATTACTATAAAACACAATTCACAGACTAACTTTAATATGAGGATTATTATTATAAAATATGCTACTTTTGTCAGAAAATTTTCAAAGTCACAACTGTCAGTTTTCATCAATTAATTATACTAATGCTTTATAAATATTTTCATACATAATTATTTTTACATTGTTTCTTTTTGGCGGAGGATGGGTTGCACAATATATCCAGGTGAATAAAGAGGATAGCTCAAGGACAGATAATCTGATTTTACATGTCCAGACAGAACAGTCCGTTTCAAGTCCATATATGTATAAAACTGAATTCTCTTCAGAGATTTCAGGGGAAAAAACCCCGCCACCCATGTGATTTCATGACTGAGAAATTTCCCTAGTAGGCTCTTTATCTGCATTGTTTCTCTGCAGCCTCTATGTTACAGTCTTTTAAAAGCCATGTAGTTTGGAAAAGGGATACTCTTGTGCTTTGGTGTGACTGCTGGATACTGGGTGGGGAAACCTTCCAGATGAAAGGGGATAGTCCTTTGCCAGAAGCAAGTGATCATGCACAGCTGGCAAAACCTTCTGGGGTGCATCATGGAGTAGGTTGAGGTGCTCACTTTAAATAATATCACTTATTCCAAAAATCCCCACCTTTAGAAATGTAAAGCTTTTCATTTTCAAAGAAGAGAAATGAAAAGCACTCACTTCAATAAGAAGTTGCAGGAAGTTCTCCTTAAGATATTGGCAAAGTTGGGATGTCATTGTGCAGATAAATAACAGACCATCTTGTCAGATACCATTTTACAGCTGGCTGTGCTTTAAAAAATTGTTCGACTGCTTAAGGATATTACTTTAAAAAACATATCTTACTGAAACCTTTTCCCAGATTTTCCTATTGATTATTAAAAAAAACCAAAACCAAAACAAAACAAACAAAAACAAAACAAAAAATCCAAACAAACGGCAAAAAAACCCCAACCAAACAACAACCCCCACACACATTCAGTTGCAAAGAACAGAGACTGAATGACTGTATAATGCTACTAAGGACTGATCTCTGCTTTTAGGGATGAACATGGCTGCAGTCTTTGAAGGCAGAGGGAGATATGCTATCTAGCACCCCAACTGTTGTCTTATTATGTGGCAAGGAAAATGTACAACTGTGACTAGCATTGTTGGGCATGGGTGACGTCCTTATCACCCTCCCACTTTTATATCATCTGTCCCCAGTAAATCTCTCTCTAATCTGTACTAGAGATACAAGACTTACAGTTGAACCTGTGCGGTGTATTGGTTTATCACCTACAGAAATGAAGTACTGGCTCAAGTGAAGATTATAACTGAATAAAGTGGATGCTTGTTAAAATTCTCTATTATGCACTATTGCCATTTCACAGCAGAGAATAGATGGATTAAAAATGTGTGCTGATTACTATACAGCTGGGACTTTTTAACAAAACGGCTGCATACTTGTGGTATGCCAAAGAGCTAAACTATGTTCTCAGAAGCACTTAAACTGTGAATCCATGAGGACTCTTAGTTGCGGGGATGAGGTCCCAGCTTCAGTCCCTCAGCATGCTGGGCTATGTTCCTTATGTGGGTGATGTTTCTGGGAAGCACAGAAAAGTTCCGAGAGTCTCTTTAGTTTGATATGGTCAAGAGGAATACAATGCACCCTGCTGCTTTTTGTCTCTTTGTTTTTTCACACACTTGTTCTGTTCAATTACAGCAAAATCAAAATACAGAATATTGCATAAAACCCTCACAAATATTTGAATTGCATTCTCTTTTCACTTTAAGGACTTCATTTACTTGAAATACAGCTTACCAAGCCAAACTGAGCCCAAATTTAAACACATTCATTGCTACCACCCCACCAGTAGTGTGTGCTGTGTGAATTGAGATCTAACAACAAAATTTATTTTGACTTAAAATGTGAGAATAAGTTTTTCCTGACATCTCCATCAACATTTTGCAAAACTTTTCACTGAAATTCAGAAGTCTATATGAAAGTCTTAAACAAAATTTCTGACTGTAATTCTGTTATTTTGTCTATGCCCATTCCTTCTGTCTGTCTAGTATTGATGTGACGATTTTATTTTTTACCTCACATGCTCTTTGTTTTGCCCATCTCCCTGGGGAAAAAAATTATGTAGTTCCTGTAAATGAGACTTCTCAGGTGATATTCTACATCTCCCCTCCCCCTGTTCTTCCTCTTCCCAGTTTCAGTAAACATAAAGGCTGTAGATAATGTAAAGATTTGCCTTCTGTCCTTTCGTACAAAATTAAATAATTGCATATGAACAGTATATGCTTTCCTAGTCCCATATCAAGACCTCTAGACCCCACTAGTATTAGTTACAACAGACATTACCCAGGATAATCCTTTAGTTATCATACTAGATAAAAAAGTTCTGAGCTCATTCTGCGTAATTGCCATCTCTATGGAAATTTTAGTCAATACAAGAAAACTAATAGGAGTTGAGCTAGAAAATCAGACTAGTATCAATAATTAAAGTGAAAATAGGATCTCTCGTATAAAATTTGTATTGACAAGGTAAATTTTGATTTAGAACTAGTGAAATGTGGCCTGGTAACTCACAGGATTTGATCAAGGTTCTTTAGGCTTTTTTTTTCTTAAATTCTGAATTTCTTAAAAATCCCTTAAAATTAATTTCTTATATTAAAAAAAAATTAAAAAAAAAAAAAAAAAGGAAACTAAGACCATGCTCCCAGGTCATGTAAAAAGTCACTCAGCTGATGACTAGGGAGTGAATTGGTCAGCTCTTGCAGTTTTCCAGATCTCATCTTCAGGGCTGCTAGATGTGGCTTATTTGAAACTCAACACTTATGACAGCTTTCTCTTTTACTATAAGGGTCACTATTCCACTGTTTTAAAAACCTCTGTTATTAATAAACAGCATATGACACTATCATCATCAGTACAAGTAAGCAAACAAGCTACCTCTTTTTCTTCTTGTCGTTCCAATATTTATTGATTTATCTTAACAGTGATAAATAGGATGAATGTAGTTTTGTATTCATGACAAGGTGAGTCATGTTTAGTGTTTTACCTTAAAGTGATGTGCAGTATTTTTGTAAGAGTTGCTTAATTGTACAGATAAGAAATGGCTTCTGAACACATTTCTGTATACTTATATTGCACCATTAAACATTCAGAACAGCAGATGACGTCCATATGGAAAGCACGAAAAATATAAGAAATGCTATATTCACACAGAAAAAAAAAATTGTATTTAGTGGTCTTGCAAAAGCACCACTACAGTTGGCAAGAATACTTTTCATGTTGACAGTCTTTGCTCAGAAGCCTAAGCCTAAACACTCATCAAGACTCAACTGCCCTCTTTGCCATAGACGTGTTCCCCTTGGAAAAGCTGAGGGATGTTTGTCAGACAGTACTGGCAGCACAGATTTCTTTGCTATATTAAACCTAATATAAACTGCTACTTTTCAAATGCACAGTGTGGATACTTCTTTGAGTTGCCATTCCAGCATTTTCCCAAAGTGCTCAGTTCCCTAAAAGATTATGTGTTTTCATTTGTTTGGGTGTTTTTTTAAGTGCCAGAAGTATTTGGTCTCTCTTAGCTCTGATCAGGGAGGTGCTTGTGCTTTCAGGAGAAAACTCTGAATTTAGGCTCTGATAACAGCTTTTGAGTGAGCTTGCAAAATTTGATAGACTGCACAACATTTACCTGACTGCATCACATGCAATAAAAGACCTATTGCTAGAAAGAGCCACAGAATAAATTAGAAACCTTTAGAAGTTTACTAAATTATCTTTAATAGTCTTGACTTACTATGCTGTTGCAGCAAAGCAGCATGGAAAGACTATTGAAGAGCCTAAGCTGGTTTATGCAGAAACTATTTCTGTATCGTCAGGTGCCTTCTGAAGAACCAAAAGCCATTAGGAAGCAACCATTAGTTGGAAAATGGTAACATCACATTCCTTTTCTAAAGCTGTTGCAGGAATTCTTTTTAATGACCTGAGCTCTAAAAAAATCAGTGCAGACTACAGTGCTCTTTTCTATTAAGGAGGAAAGCTAAAACAATTAGAGAAGCTCTAGTTCAATCATCCTTTGTTACCGTACTAGTTACTACTAGAAATTAGGCCAGAATTCTCTTTCTTTTTAGTCACTGGTCATTCCATATTAAAATATGTGAATAACTGACTTTTCTTGAGAGAGTTACAAATATTTGAAAGGTTCTTTTTTTTTTTTTTAAACTCAGTCAACAAAAATATCTATAAACTTAAAATCCATCCTTTAAGGTAATATGAAATACTTCTACCCACTGTTTTCAAACATTTTAAAAAAGCATCAAAGTGACAAGAAGCCTAGTCTTTTTGAAGTGTCAAATCAAAAATGTTTTGATTTGTTCAGACTTGGGTGGTGCATTTTTTTGTTCATTGTTGGTTTGGTTTGGTTGGGTTTTTTTTAATGGGAGGAAATTGCAAATACTTGAAAAACAAATAGAAATACATTTTGGTATACCTGAAACTGGAATTCTTGTCTGGAAAATAGAAAAATCCAAACCAAACATCTAATAAATTTAACTGAGAAAAATATAGCAAAATACTTCCATTGAAACTAGAAAAACTTTATGTGGAAAGCACCAGAATATCTTCTACATGAAATATCCAATAGTTTAACAATCCTGGTTAAACTATTAAAGCAAGCACAATAGTGGCATATTTCTCTATGTTTAGCATCATACTTAGATAATCTATTCAACTTTTTTCAGTAACTGGTAGAATCCAGGGACAAATAAATGGTCTGCAGGCAATTCTCAATAGCTTTTAACATGCTCTGATCATGGAGGCATCCACAGTGAGAAACCAAGCACTCCTCCTTCCTTTATCTATTACAACAGCAAAAGGCTAGAGATGAGAATACAACTGGAAAAAATAGCCAGAACCTAAAAAATAAAGCTTTGAGAAATTTGCAATGTTTATTAATGTGGTAGTTTGAGCCACCACAAAAATCCAAAATCCAATTTCCAGGCTTCCCTCACCCCTTCCCACAATTTTATCTCAACACCGAAGAGAAACTTTCAGGCAAGAGGCTTCTATAGGGGAAAGGGGAAGTATATACATTTTATTTACACAAATAAATACTATACAAGCTAAAAGCAACCATATATATATTATTACATACTTCTATCAGTCCCTTTAAGCTTTCTCCCTCAATTCAGTCCAGGAAAAAACTCTTCGGGCTGATAGGTACCCAGTCTCTCTCTCGTGGGAGTGTTCGGGGACCCTCCAGCCATTTGCTGAACTCTTTTCTTCTTCATGAAGTCCAAGAAGATAGCTCCGAGTCCATCCTCCTTGGTTCCGTGTCAGTCTCTGCTGTGTCATTCTCTCACTCTCATACCTCGGTTCCATGCTGCTGTAGTTCAGCTTATCAACGTACGCATTTTGGAATCTTCATTCCTCCTCCGTGTTTTCGGATGCTCCCGGTCAAACCTCGGCAGGGCACCCCCCGAGCCTCTCTCTGGCCCATCTCCAATTTTGCCTGGAGTTTTCTCCCTGGCGCCAAGTCTCCTCCTCTGGCCCGTCTCTTGGCTCAGCTTCAAAATACTAAGCTTTGCATCCAATCCCACTTACAGTGAGAGGAAAAGCCCTCGCTCAGCTTTTGCTACAGGTGTTCGGTCCAGTTATGAACTGCCCCGAGCTCTGCAGTCTGGCTGGAAAGGGGGGGGGAAAGAGGGCCTGGCCTCCTCGCAAGGAGCTTGCTTCTCTCTCTCTCTCTCCCTCTTACCTCAGGTGTTGTGAATCCCTTCCTTCACAACACACACTCACTCCAATGCTGTCTCCAACCCTGACTTAGGCAGCGTTGTGGGGCCGCAGGGCTCCCCTTTTCCCCCCGGAGGGGGGAAGAAGGAGGTCCTGTCACCCCTTGGCCTTCTACACCCTCACACAGCAGCAGACACAGACAGATTGCCAACAACTTCTGGAGATTGTGTATATATGATTTCTCAGCAGGAGTGAACAAGACGAGCAATGATTGGCCCCCCAGGGAACACTGCCCTGGAAACTCATCACCTCTGAGCCCCCCTGGCTCCCGAGGGGGCAATCTCAAACCATAACAATTAACAAAATATCTTTACACACCTCAGAAGTCTATGTGTGAACTTCCAAATGCTTTTTTTTTTTTTTAATATTAAAAAAGGGAGAAAATAAAAGGCAGTCCCTGATTTCTCAACTTGCCATATCTTTTTTTAACACGTTTTTTCTTTTTTAGTCTAGATGAGGAAATTAGACTTTATGTGCATAATCCTAATAAAGAAACAGTGAAAGGAGAATGCCTTGGCAAACCTGTAAGTATCTGGCTTCTATGCCCTGGTACAAATCAGAAGGAGGAAGAAGAGGATTTATAGTCCCTTTTTTAAACTTGGGATGATCTTCTAGGGTCCTGATATAGCCCTGTTTAGTAACAACTTTATTTATAAATTACTTTTTGAACTTCAAATTTAAATCTCTGATTTCTTTGTAGAAGTAAAGTTTCAGGTAAGTTGAGTTAGAAATCATAATTGAGAAAGCAAATCTAGGCAAAGTTCCCTACAAAGGGGCTATACGCATAGGGGCTAGAACAACAGATTCTCTCATGAACCTCTTCTGACTGTGATAAGAAATGTGTTTTTAACCAAGCTAGTGTAAGGGGCTTTATTTAAGTATAGACAAAACTTTCTATAGTCATGCCAGTGAAAATGAGCACAAATACTTGGACATCTCAGGTGCCTAGGAGATAATCAAGTAGGCAAATAGAAAACATTTGATTTGTGTATGTGTAAAGGTTTCTGTAGTGGAATTTTCTTTAAAGAGGACATCAAGTTGGTGCTTAGTTAAAAATACCTGGCTTAGGGAAAATTACTCTTTGTATGATGAAGGCATTTTTGACTTACTCAAAACCAGACTTTTGGCAGAGTATGGATTCATCTTGGTTTTGATTGAGGTAAGAGAAGGTGCTTTGATCAGAATAAATTATATAAGTCATGAGATTTGAATGACCCCCTAGTGAATTATGATAACTGTTATTAGAATTTTGCTACTGGTTTGTGGGATTGTGGGAAAAAAAAAGGAGAAAAGAGTCCTTTTAATTATGGGTTTTATAAGCAGACCTTGGAAAGTTCAAAAACTGCTTTTACAGAATCTAGCAAGATAAATACATCTCATGGCATGTATTGCAAGATTGCTGACTGATATCTTTGAGGGAACAAAGTATTTTTATGTCTGAAATGATAGGATCTATGGAATTTGTTCTCTTGAGCCTAAACAACAGATTGGTGTGTCTCTTTTTTCCCCTTCATTTTTTTTTTTTTTAAATTTTCAATGTTTGAAATAGAAATGCTCTTAAATTGTTCACCTGTTTTGAACACCCAGAATTTCCAAACATTCGCTTCTTTTTTTTCTAAGGCTGGTCTTCTTTTCCCTCTTTTATTCTGTGAAGATATATAGAGTACAAATCAGGAAATCTTAATTGTAGATATATTTATTCCAGTTCTTTATGGGAAACTTATGGGAAACATTGAATAATAAAAAGCTGTTAAGGCATTCCTGCATGAATAAATGTGGGAAGATATTAAAGGAGGGAGGGAAGGGAGCATTTTGCCCTGCTTTTGTAGAAAACATTTTTCTGACATAGATTGACTTTAGGAGGTGACACCTTGTATTTTAGAAAAATAATTTCTAATTTCATTTTTAATTAATTTGACTTTATGTATATAACCACGTCATCCTTGTGGTCAGAAGCTTGAGCAGAGTTGCACTGTGCATGCCCTAACAATTTACTCATTGCTTAAGCTTTTGAATATCCTAACAAACTAATAAATATATGTCAAGTACAGCCTTTTTTACTATCCTAAGGGTAGAACTATGAATAGCATATTTAGCTTTTGAATAATTTTAGGTGTGTCTGTATGTGTAGTTGCTTCTTTGTGTATATTACTGCTCCTTTGCATCTATGTCATCCAAAAAATGTGCACTGAAGACAGCATCTTTATTGTCATGACATGAACTTCCCTGGCAAAGGTAGTTGTCATCCTGTAACTTTTAGTTTTTAAAATTAATATTTTGACACCCTGTGAAGAGAACTTGACAGTAAAGGATGGCATTCAGCCCTGACAAAAAGGCAACAAAAATATTATATCAACTTAAGAAGTTGAAAGTCCTTCTTGGAAGATTTGCTTTAACTTGTAGTCTAGTGCTAGCCCTCAAAAACTTCGTACATGTTTTTGCAATGAATTTCATTTACAAAATTAAATTTAATAATCAGAGTTGATAAAAACAAATCAACATTAAGAGAAAGCACGCAAGCAAGTTCCATAATTCAGGTATATTTTCCTTTGTATCCCCCTTGAGTGGAGGGAAAAAAAAATCACAGTCACTCAGTGGACTGTGCTTAGTAAATCTGAGCTTCCTTTGTAAGATGCAAACAGAAAACAGCTTTCTTCCTTAGGCTATCATCAAAAAACTTAGTGATGATAACAGAAAGAATCAACAGTTTGCAACAGAAGCATCCTGAATAAAGTACCAGATTGCAGAGATTGTAACCTTAGATATAAGAAGTCTTATATCTTTGTTTTTTCTGAGGCAAATCTACAATCTGAGGACTTTTACGTTGCTCTGAGCTTCTATTCTTATGTCTACTGGATTCTAACTGAATGAGAAGGTTTTTATTTTTTTTTTTTAAATATAGCCTGGCCCTGTTAACAATGGGATTCCAACATCTCCTGTTAGAATGTGATTTACCAAGAATTTAATTAATCTCCAGTTCAAACTGTACTACAGGCCTCTGAAATTAAAAAGAAAAATAAACATAGCAATTAACACTAAAAGAGAGCTAAACTTAGCACTTGAAACTAAAATAACAATAAATAAAGATGAACCCAAATCAGAATTGGACAAATGCATGCCAGTCAAGCCTGTTATGTTCAAAAGCCAAATATGATTTCTGTATTTTAAATCTTAGGTTAAGAATGGTATAATATGATTAGATAATCTGAGTCCTATCAAACATAAACTGTACCTTTTGTATTGTTGTTTTTTCTTGGAGATGTTTATTTCTCCTCCTTCCCTCTTTCTCAACCAAGATGTGATTTCGAAACACAAGCAAATAAATGTCAAATTCTTCTGCCTCTGTTCTGCCACTCCATTTCTGAAATTCTGCCAAACTGAAAATTTCCATTCAGACTGACTGGCATTTGCTGAAGTGTGGTTTTTTGCGGAGCTTTTTATTATTATTATTGTTATTATTATTGTTTTATTCTAACACTTTTTCAAAAGTAGTCGAAACTTTGTGCAACCCTTGTTGTGCCTGTGCCTGACATTTTAAGAGCATCTGCTTTTGTGGATTTTTTTCACAATAATATGTTTTTTACTGCAGACACTCTGAAAACATCTCACAAATAAACCTTCAGTTACCTTTAACTCTTGGTCTATTGTATTTCCAAACTTATATGTTGAGAAGGTACCACCTAATATAATACTATACAAACCTAAGAAATATAGATACTAAATAAAAAGATATAGTAACAGGTAAATAAGATCAGAGGAAGATTTGTTAAAATCTCTACGCCCTTCTCCTCCTCTAAAACAAAATAGGAGATTGTACAGATTTTGTCTTCAGAATCTCTGCTCTACTATTCTTCTACACTATTTTTCTGATAAAAATTACGAGGTAGAATAATATGCACAAGGAAAAAGATGAAGCAGAACGGCTTATGAGGGTTTTCTTATGTAAAAAAGGTTTTTCGCATTACAGTAGAGTAATTTCTTCAGTCTGCTAAGAAATTACTCTAAGAAATACACTAAGAAATGTGCTAGAAAGAAACATAAGACTATGAAATGTCACTATGCTACAAGAATCCTTCTTGCTCTTTGTGGACAGTATACACACTGGTTGCTTATTAAGGCAGCAGACAGTTCTCGGAAGATGTAATATTGTAGTTATAGAACCAATTTTTTTAATATACAATAATGAAAAGTCACAACTTCTATGATTGTACAGACCTGTATTCACAGTAATATATTTCAGCACAAGAGCTGAGCAGCTTCCTTTAACCTGTCTTGTTTGCTCCTCTATGGTGAACCTGTAGTTGTAACAGCAGCAGTTGCAGATGGGACTAGACCATATTTGCCCCATTAGTCCCTTGTCACATATATCAAGGTTTTAATTCCACCTCCTGTTTTCAGTTCCCCTTTTTTTGTGTGTGGTTGGTTAAATGCAGAACATTTTAAAATAGTTATATTCCTCAAAACAGGCAAAAAAAATCTTCATGACAAAATAAAATCCAATAAGAACCAGTAACTTAATGCCCTATTAAAACATGATACTTTCAAAAATGAAAATCCTAACATTCAAAGATTGTGTGTTCTTCCCTTCTCCCCTCTTTTTCAAATACTGAAAGCTAATGAATTGCAAAGTTGTGAATGATGGTAACCTTATGCACTCTATGTGGAAGAAGCCTCTAACATCAGAGCTGGGTTTGGTGACCCAATATAGCTAGGTCAAAGAAGCAATGAAGTCCTTGAATATTACCGAAATCCTCCCAGCATGCAACACTTATCCCTCTTATTAATCCTTGGTATACTCACAAGAGCCTAAATTTCCTTTTTCGAAAAACAGGTATAGATATTCTTTCCTATCTTGTGAACAGATTTGGGGAGTTGAAAATGAAAGTTTTTAAGCCCATTAAACTCACTGAATGAAAATATCACTTCCTGCTTCTAAATGTTCTGTGTTTTATAATTCTAAGGGTTCAAATGTTACTGTGTTGGTGTATCCTTTGTGGCATTTATTATTTCTGTGAAGACTTGCTCAATTCATTTGGAGGGACTCTGGCCTGTAGATCCTGAACATTCTATTCCATCTGTACATGTAATTTTAGTCTCCATTTTTAGTTGATTTCTTCCCACCTGAAATTTCATCCCAATGAGGAATTTACTTACCACGTGACTCAATACAGTTGTTTAGTCCTCAATTTAAATTTTGCAAACCTTAGCTTTTCCCAGTCACTGGCTACCTACAATTTTCTCATATCTGATCTTCGCTTTCTCTTTTGGTATATCTCCCTGTGTGTGCCAGGAAGTGCTACCAGGACTAGCACTTTGTCTGTATAGCCATCTTCTACTGATTTTCATGCTTTCTTCAACCACCTTTCATAGATGTACCCTGTCTTTGGCTCTTTGCAATCTAGTTTAACCTAATGTGATAATGTCTGCTCTAGGTAGCTGTCTAAAAGTTGTAATAGCCATAAAAGCAGTAATAACAGCCTGCAGTGCTCCACATTTTCTACTTGCTTTTTGTTTTGTATGGGAAAAGTTCCCACTGAAAACTCAGGAACCTCATACATTGTGTTCTTTCAAACGCTGCCTTAAAATCTCTCATTTAAAATGCCTCTGCTTGGCACAGATAGAAGCCATATCTAGCTATTTTCTATTTTGTTACTTCTGTCTCAACAAGCCGAAGTGCCGGGTCCTGCACTTTGGTCACAGCAACCCCCAGCAGCGCTACAGACTGGGCACAGAGTGGCTGGAGAGCAGCCAGGCAGAAAGGGACCTGGGAGTCTGGATTGACAGGAAGCTGAACATGAGCCAGCAGTGTGCCCAGGTGGCCGAGAAGGCCAATGGCATCCTGGCCTGGATCAGGAACAGTGTGGCCAGCAGGACCAGGGAAGTGATTCTTCCCCTGTACTCAGCACTGGTGAGGCCACACCTGGAGTGCTGTGTCCAGTTCTGGGCCCCTCAGTTCAGGAAGGATATTGAGGTGCTGGAGCAGGTCCAGAGAAGAGCAACAAGGCTGGTGAAGGGACTTAAGAACAA
Organism: Manacus vitellinus; assembly: GCF_001715985.3. Classification (NCBI taxonomy): domain Eukaryota; kingdom Metazoa; phylum Chordata; class Aves; order Passeriformes; family Pipridae; genus Manacus; species Manacus vitellinus. Next base: position 27,463,388 of record NW_021940535.1, read on the forward strand.
GTCCTATGAGGAGAGGCTGAGGGAGCTGGGGTTGTTTAGCCTGGAGAAGAGAAGGCTCAGGGGAGACCTCATCACTCTCTACAACTCCCTGAAAAGAGGTTGTAGCCAGGTGGGGGTTGGTCTCTTCTCCCAGGCAGCAATCGGTAAGACAAGAGGGCATGGTCTTAAGCTCTGCCAGGGGAGGTTTAGGTTAGATATTAGGAAGAAATTCTTTACAGAGGGGGTAATCAGCCATTGGAGTGGGCTGCCCAGGCAAGTGGTGGATTCTCCAACCCTGGAGGTTTTTAAGATGAGACAGGATGTGGCACTTAGCGCCATGGTCTAGTAACCACGGTGGTAGTGGATCAAGGGTTGGATTTGATGATCTCAGAGGTCCTTTCCAAGCTGGCTGATTCTGTGATCCTGTGATTCTATGATACTGGTTTGGAATGGAAGGGAGAATACATTTTAATTTCTGTTTTGATGAACAAACACCCATGCTCTCTAGGGCAGAGACCACCATCTTTATTCAGTACCTTCTCAGGCACAACAAAGCCCTGCTGCAAGGTTGTCATTCTCAGCAACTAAAAATATGGCAAAACTGAGAACATAATGCATATGATCTCATTAGCCTCACAGAAGTTAACATATTAACATTAGCTACTCTATAACAAAATACAGACTCCCTACTGCAAATGGACACAAAATAATTAATTTCTCACCTGAGCACAAATGGCAACACATACCTTCCACCTTCTTGATAACAAAGCTGCTTCCTAATTAACTGGAGACTGGGGCAGGGGTTTGTCCCTGAAACAACATTTAGAACAATGTGTTCTTCAACTAACAGTTTATCTAGGTATTTTTATTTGTCCGTACTAGGTCTTTACTACTTAAAAAACACCCTAAGAAATAATATTCACCGTTTTAATTTTTTCTTTGTATAAGTAATCTACATCTGCTTTTCAGTATCTTGTTATTTTATGTGCATGAAGCTGTGCTTAGATTTTGTCCTCTTTCTTTGACCCTAGCATTGTTTGCCTTGGAATACTCAGGTGTTTTTATGCAGACGTGGGTTTAAGGATGGTAGGCAGGTGGTAGTGGATAGCTAGGTCTTAATGGTTATATGTGTTTATGATTTCACATATGCACATACATGATGTAATATCCATATAGCTATTGCCTGCTAATAGTAATAATTTTCATTATTGCTCTGTCAAAATTAATAAATTAACAATTGTAGAGAGAGATCATATTTTTAGCCCAGTTGATGCAGCTGCTAAACAAAAGAGTAGATAAGCTTAAGGTCCTTTGACACCAGAAGCTTGTTTAGTTTTTTGGTCATTATAACCACTCATTTAATAAATAGCATTGCTTTTTCCTACAGACCTCTTGCTGCTATGTTATTGTCTGTGCTCAAGCTTTGAGCATGTCCAATAGTGATCTTGAGTGAGAGTCTGTAATTCTGAAAGGGCACGTTGTGTCATCTCTGTGTCTTCTGGGTTTCAAGAAGGCTTAAATGACAACCAAAGCCATTTAATGTGTACCGAACAACTTCTAAACAACAGATTTTCCAGCAAACTTAGTAAACACAATCTTTAAGCATTTCTCTTCCTTTTCCTTCTTTCATGTTTGCCTTAGACTATAAGTGCCTCAGGAGATCTGAGATTTTCTACAACCTCTATGAACTACAGCAGGGCAGAAATCTCACATAAAGTATGTGAAGGATTCTGAAGTGTTTGCACGATTCTCTCTTGGTATCCATACAGGAGGACGTGCAAATTAAAACCATCTGTGAGATTAAGGGTTATGCACAAATTCTTTTACTGGCTTGATATTCAAATGACTTCTAGGCTACTTCATTAACACTTAATCATGGCTGACCATTTCATGAATGTGATTGCAAGGAGTGCAAGCTGGAAACTTACTGACCCTGTAAGAACCTATTACAATTTACATTTACATGCTTTAACTTGGTTTGTTCTTCCAGTGACTCATATGTTGCTATATTAGGTCCCAAACTAGTATAATTTTTATTTTGATTTGCTCAGTTGGTCAGGAAATGAGCATTGTTGTGATGGGATAATGATGATTTATACAAGTTAATCAAACTGTCATTTAACTTGTTCTCTGGTACTTTGTGGTAGAGAACCGCTTACTGCTTTGGTTGTGATGGTACACAGAGCTGAGCATTCTTCCTGACCATGGATTCACAGCTCTAGCTGAGTCACTCCTGCTTTGTAGCAACTGTCATTGAAGTTAATACGTATGTGTAGCATGATTTTTGCCCTTCAAAAGTTCAGAAGGAAAAAGACTGGCAATTCAAGGAGTTAGGGGCAGCCAGTATCTCCACAATCAACAGTAACAGACTATTATTTTCAACAGTACTTCTCAAGTTAAGAACTCAGTGTCTCACTTTATACGCACAATAAAACCCCAGTGAGATGACAGGGCTTGCCTGTGTACGAATAACCCAGAAGACTACTAGGAGAGCCAGAACAATACTGAGGTTACTTTGCTCCAACAAACGGGCCAGTGCTCTAAGAGAGATGCCAAGCCTTCTCCTTTCTAGAGATTTTATAGTTTGAAGTCTTAGTTATAATGAAGGCTGAAAATACTATTAAACTAAACTTATTTTTCACCTTTCATAGAATCATAGAAGCAGAATGATTTCGGTTGGAACAGGCCTTAAAGGTCATCTGGTTCCACCTCCCGTGCCATGGGCAGGGACATCTTTCACTCAGAGCTCAGAGTGCCATCCAACCTGGTCTCGAACACTTCCAGGGATGGGGCATCCACAACTTCTCTGGCAGCCTGTTCTAGTGTCTCATCACTCTCAAATTAAACAATTTCTTCCTAATATCTAATCTAATTCATCTCTCAGTTTAAAAATGTTCCCATTTTGTCCTATCATGCCCTTGTTAAAAATCCCTCTCCAGCTCTCTCATAGGCCCCTTTAGGTACTGGATGGTGCTATAAGGTGTCTCTGGAGCCTTCTTTTCTCCAGGCTGAACAACCCTGACTCTCTCAGGCTGTCTTTGTAGGACAGGTTTTCCACTCCTCTGATCAACTTAGTGGCCCTCTCAACAGGCCCATGTCCTTTTTATGTTGTGGGCCCCAGAACTGGATGCAGTACTCCAGGTGAGGCCTCCAGAGAACTGAGTAGAGATAGAGGACCTCCCTCAATCTGTTGATCATACCTCTTTTGGCACAGCCCAGGATATGGTTGGCACACGTTGCAACAGAAGGTTTGTTTGGGCTTTTGTTTTCATGCACTGATTGTGAAATACCTTAATTTTAGTTTTCCTATCTAGCATAATTTTCTAGTAGATAAATGTTTACTGAAAATTATCCTGCATTGCATTACCAGGTAAACGGACATTTAAATGCAGTTGCTTATGGAGGCCTCTAGGTTTGTGCAATGCTGTATGTAATGTTCTATTAATTCATGCAGTCAGACTGGGATTACTTCTTTATTTTCTTTCCTTTTTTCTTTGAAGATACTTGTTTACATGTACTTTTAATTCCACATCTGATAGTTTAGCATATGAATATAATCACCATGTGTTTTCTTCCTACTGTTACTTTCCTTTTTCTTGATTTAAGGTTTAGTCCTTGATGCTGCATTTGAAACACAGGCTTTAGAAAAAGCCACGCTGTTGGGCAAGTATCTGCCCTATCAATTTCTTCTTTTTTTTCTTTTTAATTTTGCTGTTATATACTACTTTGTTGTATGCCACTAGCATCATGATAAAACAAGCACTGTTAACCTGCTGAAAGAGTCAGCATCAGGAGGTTAAAATGTGGTCAAGGGTTAATTTACCAGAGAGAAATCTCATCAGGTTTTCATGGATTTGCTGTAGTCAGCCACCTACTACGTTGTTACTTCATTGAGTCTGCTATAGACTATGTTTTAAAAGCTGCTGCTCAACAGTTGTTTGGATGGAGGGCATATCTTTTGTTGTCTATCAGGTCCATAAGTAGATCAAAGTTTTCTGGGGAAATGCCTGGAAGAATGGATAAGCTAAACAATTTCAGAGAAACAAGTATGATTTTTTTTAACTTAATGTTGTTTTGAAATTTACCTAGTTATTATGTTTCAATAGTGACTATCCTTTCTCTGAAAGATTTTCTTTGGTATAAGCATAATTTTAGGAAGGTGTTCAAAAGGTTTATTTTTTCAGCATAAACTATTTTTGAATGTATTTCTCTGTCTTATTATCAAGTCAGTTCATATTCTTTATTTTTTATTCCTTTTTTTCATATTGAACTTAGATTTTATCATACTGGATTATAATGGTTTATTTCTTTATTTGGAAACATGGTTAAATATTCTCACATTTTCTAGGAAAAACCAGTGTTTATCAAATCTTCTCTTTGCTCCGTCTGGATTTACTTTATGTTTTATGTTACAGCAATTATCTGTAGCTCCACAATGTGTGAAATTGAGCAAGAAATACATATTTCATTGTCCTCTTTTAGAAAAGTGTGTGAAGTGTATATTGCCAATAAGAAATGGAAATATATAATTTTCGATATATAGTGAAGCTTTATAGTACAGTTGAACATGTCTGTTTTTAAAAGGAAACAAGTAACTTGCTTATAAAGCAGTATCATTAGAAAAGTTGATTTTTAAAGCAAGTTTTTATAGTAAAATAAATTCAGCACATTTTTTTTCAGAATATCCTCGATCTGGTAAAAAACTGTTTCATCTTTTCAACTAAAAATTAAAGTGATTCTGAGGTTAATTTTTCATTTTCTAAAAGGATTATTTTTTTAATAAGAAGATATTTAAGAGTACTGCTTTCTAAAAAGAGTAATTAAAACATACAGCTTTTATTTAAAAAAATTAACTAAGGGTAAGAATTTCGAACAAACATGCAAAATTACAAAATAATTACTATGGCCCCACCAGTTTACATATAAGACAGTTATGACTGGTGATGGTACAACACTGCATTCAGCACATAGAACTTCATCTACAGCATCTTCCTCTTAATAGTTAATGAAGTTTTCCTGAGTACCACTCAGCAGAGTGGATGAACAAAGATGAGGACAAAGAGGGCTTCAAAATAGCTTTACTCTTCCTTTCCTCCCTGGCATGTGTGACAGGGAAGAGATGTGTGGCATGAAGAGGAACAGCAAGCATTAGAGTGTTTCTCCTGCCAGGATGCATTTATTGTACAGCTCCTCTTAAGAGTTATAGCTCAACCCAGACCTCCTACAGCTCCGTAAAGCAGGATGCCAAACCTGTGCACATGGAGGGGGGCTGTGCTGGAAGGTGGCCATTGTGCTGTGCCAGACTTTGCGAGGTGCAGGTTGTGGTGTAGGGAAGTGCAAGATGGGATCCAGCAGTGCAAATTTCACAGGTGACACCTAATATTTGATGGCTCTGAGGTAACTTTGGAAACTTCAGTTGACATTGGTTAAATCGGCTTGTCTGACTAACACTCCAACAATTTTTAGTGCCCTGTTGAAAGATAAGAAACCACCGATTTTGGTTTAGAAGAATATGTGCTAAAGTCTAGTGCTTTGGGAGCTGGTTGATGAGTGGCTCAGACATCCATCCAGTGGGGTGGGATGGACAACTGGAGGGGTAATATCTGCAGCCACAGTGTTCCCACAAGCTCAGCTGCTCCTCTAGTCTGGATATGGGTATAAGTAAGAAAATCATGGTCTCATTAGAGAAGTTATGGATACCCCATCCCTGGCAGTGTTCAAGGCCAGGTTGGATGTGGCTTTGAGTAACCGGATCTAGTGAGAGATGCCCATGGCGGGGGGGTGGAACTACATGGTCTTTAACATCCCTTCCAACTCAAACCATTCTATGATTATCCAGTAAACATCATTTATACCGGAGTATTTGGTAGAATTTAATTTTTCTATTTTATCACAAAAGTGGCTTACGGGAACAGCAACTCAGATGTCTGGTCAAGAACATAATAAAATTACACATTTATACAATGTTTAGAATATCGTTACTCTCTTGTAATTACAGGTGTGCTAGGGTGGGTGTTTGAAATCAGAAGGAAAAAGAACACAGAAAACAATCTGCTGGTGGTGGACATTTTCCCTGAAAAAGCAGTATTGGAAACACAGAAGTAGGGAGAACATTGTGCTTCCCTCTTCCTTGGCTGGACAGCACAAGTGTCAAGTGAGTATGAATAGTGAAAGCAGAAAGGAGGAGAATCAAAACATTGTGGCAGAAAGTAATATGCTCTAGAATAGAGTGTAATGAAACAACTGCAATTTTCAAAACAAATTAATACAGAGGAAGTAACTGTATATAACCACCACAGGCAAATCATACAAAAGCAGGTTTCTTTAGTTGCCTTTGTACCCTTAGCTAAAAAGAGAGTCCTCAGAAAGTGCTGAGAGTGAACTAGGACTTGATCACTTGAGGCTCTACTTGTTAATTGCTGAACTATATCAGATCATAGAAATCTGAAACGTTGTATCTCACAGCAAGACAGCGTCATGAATACCTGAATTTACCACCTGATTCCTGTGATACCTGGAATTCACTGCTCAAAAAGAGGACAAATATAGCTCTTATGAAACCACACAATCTGTTCGGTGCATTTTGGCAGTTCAGAAAGGGGAGAGATTTTGGACACAGCCAACAGCCACTCTGTCCAAAGAACAGTTTCTTAGAGAAGTCCTCAGAAATCCTGAGCTGGGTAGGTCCTGGCATCACTGCACCTAAAAGTCCCCTAGACAGTGTCTGGGTGCTACCACATTCTGTCCACAAAACCTAGAAATTATGTCATCCTAGTGGAAATAAAAATTGCTTTCTACGATTCAACTTAAAAAAACCCAAAAACAAACAAAGAACCCGCAAAACAAAACAAACAAACAAACAACCCCCCAAAAAACAAAACAAAACAAAACCCCAGAACAAAGCAAAAACCGCTAACCAAAAACCCCCAACAAAAAAGCAAACCCAGAACAACCACGAGCCCGGGGGTGCCACCAGGTCCGGGCAGAGCGGTGCGAAGTCCCTGTGGCCGCGCTCACCTCCTGCTCACCGCCGGGCGCCCGCGGCACTTTGCGGGGCAGCTCTGCCATCAGAAAGGGCGCGCGTGTGCGTGGGGGGTGTGCTTCGCTTAGCAGAGTCAGAGAAGCGAAACTTTTTTAAAATAAATTTTTTGTGAATGGAGAAGGTTGCCTTCCACGGTCGGGTGTGTGTGGGAACACGGTGTGCCCGCGGCAGGACACCCAAGACAGACCGCCGGGCATCGAGTGTGGAATTCCGAGCCCTTCCCCCGCCCGCCCAGGAGGAAGGGTCAGAGGGGAAGCGCGAGCTCTGGCCC